>NC_056434.1:31592156-31912156 GCF_018296145.1 Oncorhynchus tshawytscha | reverse complement strand
TAGGTGTTTCCAGCTTCAGAGATTTTTGTAGCTCATTCCAGTCATTGGCAGCAGAGAACTGGAAGGAGAGGCGGTCAAAGGAGGAAATGGTTTTGGGGGTGACCAGAGAGATATACCTGCTGGAGCACGTGCTACAGGTGGGTGCTGCTATGGTGACCAGCGAGCTGAGATAAGGGGCAACTTTACCTAGCAGGGTCTTGTAGATGACCTGGAGCCAGTGGGTTTGGCGACGAGGATGAAGCGAGGGCCAGCCAACGAGAGCGTACAGGTCGCAGTGGTGGGTAGTATATGGGGCTTTGGTGACAAAACGGATGGCACTGTGATAGACTGCATCCAATTTATTGAGTAGGGTATGGGAGGCTATTTTGTAAATGACATCGCCGAAGTCGAGGATCGGTAGGATGGTCCGTTTTACGAGGGTATGTTTGGCAGCATGAGTGAAGGATGCTTTGTTGCGAAATAGGAAGCCAATTCTAGATGTAACTTTAACTTTTGAACTTTGACATGAAGTAGCAGCTAACCCTTATCCACAACCAACACAGAGAAATCTAAAATGTTCCTTGCTTGTACTTCTCCTTAACAGTGTTTAAGTTATTTTCTCCAATGAAGTCAGCTACAGTGGAAGGAAAACTGACTAGCGTAAGTACTTCAGTGGATGTGCCATGACATGATGGTGACTTTTCATTCGAGGTGCCCACCCAACATTGTTTATTTACTACCAAATGTTCAAAAATAGTCCTTCACCACAGTAATTCAGTATAAACTACCTATTTCTGACCATATGTGACAGACCTTAAAGAGAGGAAACAAAATTCCATTCTTATTTCCTGTCTGTACAATGACAGATTGAGGGAGAAGAGATGGAGGAGCAGTACCTCATTATAAACACAGAACAACAAACTCTAAGCCATCTGATAAATCCCTGTTGAAAACTATTGTGAAATACAGTATGTGGAATCAGTCACTTTAGGATTAAAATAAATTGTCTCCCCCACGCCAGCATACCCGCCCTATCCAATCCTATCCTTGCACCTAGCTCTTTAGTGCTCGGTACATTGGTTGACAACTTGATCTTTTTCCTATTTTTATTTTTCTGTCCCTTAATTTTATTGTTCTTGATCATCTTCTTGTTCTTCTTCTTTATCAATAGAAAATGAATAAATACATTTTTTTTCAGAAGCATTGCCATAACCACTCAGCCATACAACTGGCCACATTAAGAATGTTAATTTAAATCAGTCAAAGGTGTTTATGAAGCCCTTTTTACATCAGCAGATGTCACAAAGTGCTTATAGAGAAACCCAGCCTAAACCCACAAAGAGCAAGCAATGCAGAAGCACGGTGGGTATGAAAAGCTCCCGAGAAGGCAAAAACCTGCAGTCGTGGCCAAAGGTTTTGGGAATGACACAAATATTAATTTTCACAAAGTCTGCTGCCTCAGTTTGTGTGATGGCAATTTTCAATATACTCCAGAATGTTATGAAGAGTGATCAGATGAATTGTAATTAATTGCAAAGTCCCTCTGTCATGCAAATGAACTGAATCCACCCCAAAAACATTTCCACTGCATTTCAGCCCTGCCATAAAAGGACCAGCTGACATCATGTCAGTGATTCTGTCGTTAACACAGGTGTGAGTGTTGACGAGGACAAGGCTGGAGATCACTCTGTCATGCTGATTGAGTTCGAATAACAGACTGGAAGCTTCAAAAGGAGGGTGGTGCTTGGAATCATTGTTCTTCCTCTGTCAACCATGGTTACCTGCAAGGAAACATGTGCCGTCATCATTGCTTTGCACAAAAAGGGCTTCACAGGCAAGGATATTGCTGCCAGTAAGATTGCACCTAAATCAACCATTTATCGGATGATCAAGAACTTCAAGGAGAGCGGTTCAATTGTTGTGAAGAAGGCTTCAGGGTGCCCAAGAAAGTCCAGCAAGCGCCAGGACCGTCTCCTAAAGTTGATTCAGCTGCGGGATCGGGGCACCACCAGTACAGAGCTTGCTCAGAAATGGCAGCAGGCAGGTGTGAGTGCATCTGCACACACAGTGAGGCAAAGACTTTTGGAGGATGGCCTGGTGTCAAGAAGGGCAGCAAAGAAGCCATTTCACTCCAGGAAAAACATCAGGGACAGACTGATATTCTGCAAAAGGTACAGGGATTGGACTGCTGAGGACTGGGATTAAGTCATTTTCTCTAATGAATCCCCTTTCCGATTGTTTGGGGCACCCGGAAAAAAAGCTTGTCCGGAGAAGACAAGGTGAGCGCTACCATCAGTCCTGTGTCATGCCAACAGTAAAGCATCCTGAGACCATTCATTTGTGGGGTTGCTGCTCAGCCAAGGGAGTGGGCTCAATTACAATTTTGCCTAAGAACACAGCCATGAATAAAGAATGGTACCAACACATCCTCCGAGAGCATCTTCTCCCAACCATCCAGGAACAGTTTGGTGACAAACAATGCCTTTTCCAGCATGATGGAGCACCTTGCCATAAGGCAAAAGTGATAACTAAGTGGCTTGGGGATCAAAACATCGATATTTTGGGTCCATGACAAGGAAACTCCCCAGACCTTAATCCCATTGAGAACTTGTGGTCAATCCTCAAGAAGAGAGTGGACAAACAAAAACCCAAAAATTCTGACAAACTCCAAGCATTGATTATGCAAGAATGGGCTGCCATGAGTCAGGATGTGGCCCAGATGTTAAATGACAGCATGCCAATTAACTTGCCAATTGACTCTTTGCATCAACTTCATGTAATTGTCAGTAAAAGCGTTTGACACTTATGAAATGCTTGTAATTATACTTCAGTATTCCATAGTAACATCTGACAAAAATATCTAAAGATACTGATGCAGCAAACTTTGTGGAAATTTATATTTGTGTCATTCTCAATGGCGCCCCCCTTGGGTTGTGCCGTGGCGGAGATCTTTGTGGGCTATACTCTGCCTTTTCTCAGGATGGTAAGTTGGTGGTTGAAGACATCCCTCTAGTGGTGTGGGGGCTGTGCTTTGGCAAAGTGGGTGGGGTTATATCCTTCCTGTTTGGCCCTGTCTGGGGGTATCATCAGATGGGGCCACAGTGTCTCCTGACCCCTCCTGTCTCAGCCTCCAGTATTTAGGCCGCAGTAGTTTATGTTTCGGGGGGTTAGGGTCAGTTTGTTTAAGTATGCTCTCTCTAATTCTCTCTTTCTCTATTTCTTTCTCTCTCTCGGAGGACCTGAGCCCTAGGACCATGCCTCAGGATGACCTGGCATGATGACTCCTTGCTGTCCCCAGTCCACCTGGCTGTGCTGCTGCTCCAGTTTCAACTGTTCTGTTCATGCTGGTCATTTATGATCTTGGCCATGTTCTGTTATAATCTCCACCCGGCACAGCCAGAAGAGGACTGGCCACCCCACATAGCCTGGTTCCTCTCTAGGTTTCTTCCTAGGTTTTGTCCTTTCTAGGGAGTTTTTCCTAGCCACCATGCTTCTACACCTGCATTGCTTGCTGTTTGGGGTTTTAGGCTGGGTTTCTGTACCACACTATTTTGATATCAGTTGATGTACGAAGCGCTATATAAATAAACTCGATTTGATTTGGCCAAGACTGTAGAGAGGAACCAGGCTGTGAGAGGTGGCCACTCCTCCTCTGTTTGTGCCGAGTGGGGTGGATGGTTAGAGATGAAAATTGCACACCCAGTGAACATGTCAGGGTTCCATAGCCACAGGCAGAACAGTTGTAACTGGAGCAGCAGCATGACCAAGTGGACTGGGGACAGCCAGGAGTTATCAGGCCAGGTAGTCCTGAGGCATGGTCCAAGGTTTCAGGTCCTCCGGGAGGGGAGGGAGAGAGAGAGAATAAGAGGGAGCATACTTAAGTTCACGCAGGACACCAGATAAGATATGAGAATTTAACCAGATATAACAGACTGACCCTAGCCCCCCAGCACATAGACTATTGCAGCATAGATACTGGAGGTTGAGGCAGGGGGGGTCGGGAGACACTGTGGCCCCGTCCGACGATACCCCCAGACAGGGCCAACCTGGCAGGATATAACCCCACCCACTTTGCCAAAGCACAGCCCACACCACTAGAGGGATACCAACAGACCACCAACTTACTACCCTGAGACAAGGCTGAGTATTGCCCATGAAGATCATATCCACTACATGAGCCAGATTGGGTGCAAGACCGGACAGGAAGATCACATCAGTGTGAAACACTGATGCGATCTTCTTGTCCGGTTTTGCACCCCATCTGGCTTGTGGGCCACACCCACTCAAGTCGAGGAACGTGACGCACCCGTCCTAGGGACGGTATGGAAGAGCACCAGTGACTCAGCCCCCGTAATAGGGTCAGAGGCAGAGAATCCAGTGGAGAGAGGGGAGTCGGCCAGGCAGAGACAATTAAGGATGGTTCGTCATTCCAGTTCCTTGCCGTTCACCTTCGCACCCCTGGGCCAGACTACACTCAATCATAAGACTTATTGAAGAAATGAGTCTTCAGTAAAGACTTAAAGGTCACATGGGTAGGCAGACCATTCCATAAAAATTTAGCTCTATAGGAGAAAGCCCTGCCTCTACCTGTTTGATAACAAATTCTAGGGACAAAAAGAAGACCTGAATTTTGTGACCATAGCGTATGTGTAGGTATGTATGGCAGGACCAAAATCGGAAAGATAGGTAGGAGGAGGTCCATGTAATTTAGGTGAGCAGTAAAACCTTGAAATCAGCCCTAGCTTTCACAGGAAGCCCGTGTAGAGAGGCTGGCACTGGAGTCTAGCAGCCATGTTTAGCACTAACTGAAGTTTATCCAGGTAGCTGGAGAGTAGAGCATTGCAGTAGTCTAATCTAGAAGTGACAAAAGCATGGATTAGCATTATTTTTGGACGAAAGGTTTCTGATTTTTGCATTGTTATGAAGATAAAGGAATGCTGCCATTGAAATATTCTTGATATGTTGGTCAAAAGAGAAGTCAGGGTCTAGAATAACACTGAGGTCCTTCACAGTTTTATTTGAGACGATTGGACAACCATCAAGATTAATTGTCAGATAAAACAGCAGATATCTTTGTTTTTTGGGACCTAGAACTCGCATCTCTGTTTTGTCCGAGTTTAAAAGTAAAACTTTTGCCGCCATCCACTTCCTTATGTCTGAAACACAGACTTCCAGGGTAGGCAATTTTGGGGCTTCATGTTTATTCTAAATGTACAGCTGTGTCTCGTCCTCATAGCAGTGAAAGTTAACATTGTGTTTCCGAATGGCATCACCAAGAGGTAGAATATACAGTATAGTGTAAACGGAACCTTGAGGAACTCCAAAACTTACAATTGATTTGTCAGAGGACAAACCATCCACAGAGATGAACTGATATCACTCCGACAGATAAGGTCTAAAGCAGGCAGGAACTTGTCCGTGTAGACCAATTTGGGTTTCCAATCTCTCCAAAAGAATGCGGTGATCAATGGTGTCAAAAGCGACACTAAGGTCTAGGAGCACGAGGACAGATGCAGAGCCTTGGTCTGACGCCATTAACAGGTAATTTACCATCTTCACGAGTGCAGTCTCATGATGAGGTCTAAAACCAGAGTAAAGCATTTCATATACGTTCTTTCCCTGTACAGACACTGTTCATTTCAATTCTCTTCTGACTAATGAAGAATTTGTTTTATTGTTTCACTGTCTCTCTCTCTCTCTCTCTCTCTCATCTAGAGATCCCTCTTTGTGTCGCTATATCGCTCTCTGAACTCTGCTGCTAGTGGCTGTTTGTGAGGAAAACATACAGGTTTGTGTTTGTGGTTGCGTGCGTGTGTTTTAGCAATCGATTCCCCACCATCTTAGTACCAAATGACACTCACAGCCTGTCTATTCGGTCAAAACAAAAGTAATAAGGGGAAAGCAATCTGGATAAAGCTTTAACCATCACTGTCTGCTCAGTCTATCCGCGCCTGTGCATGCGCATGTGTGTTGCCAGCTGAGATATTCAGCCAAGAGTTTGTATTCTCAGAGGATTTGCTCTGTCCAGTTACTGGCACTCTCTTATTAATTCAAAAGGCAGTTGCAGTGCTGAGTCAGAGTCTTGAACACAAGCAGCATTGAACTGAAGTAAATGATTCATGCCCTTGTAGAAATACATTCTTACTTGAATCAATCCCAAAAATCCCAAAAGCTGATTTGAATTACCTTACCATAGATGGTATTTGTGTGCGTGCATGTGTTTGTTTGTGTCCATGATTGATAGCACACCTAGTGTCATTTCCACTAGAACCACAAACACTTACTGTGTGATTTACTGCCATTACAATCAGGTGAAGAGGACAGAGAAAGAGAGAGTGTACGTGTGTGAGAGAGAGACCGAGAGAGAGAGTGAGAGAGAGGGAGAGAAAATGAGGCAGAGAGAGAGAGAAGGAGGTAGAGGGATTGAGAGGGAGGGGGGAGAGAGAGGGGGAGAGGATTTTGGTTAGTTTGAGAATAATAATTGCATGATTTATCAATCTACGGTATGTATGTAGGTAATATAGTAGAATGCTATGAACCGACACTGAATGTAGGAGCTAACTACTAGCTATGTAAAAGTTGGAGGGAAGAAGGCCCAGTGCTGCTTACCTGAGATGCCATCATCACACAGTCCTTCTTCGTAGGTGTCCGCTATGATTTCCTTGATGTCAGAAAAAAGTTGCTTTCAGAACAATTCTTTTTGATTGAAAATTTTAAAAAGTTTTTGCTCTTGACAGAAAGACACAAATGTACCTCCATAGCATATAACAATTTGCCTGTGAATAACCACACCTTCATACAAACTTGCTACTGTATGCAGAATTGTTCATGCACAACCAAAGATGCTGCCATATCTTGCCAGCACGCCCACAAGCGAGCCAGTCAGGCGTAGAATGACGACTCGTGGAAGAGGGAAAGGAACGAGATGGGAACAACAACAATTTGTTGGAGAGGGGGGCTAATAGTTGAACAATAGACTATTCAACCTTTACTAAAGAATTGTCTCATAGCCGAGCTAGGTGTGAAACCCCCCTCCTATCACAGACCATATTTCCCTAACGACCAAGGGGTAGCTTGCTGCTCAATGTAATAAAGGAATGACTTTTCAAGTAAGTTACCTTACACGTTATGTTGGCTGACAATTTGTTAGCTACGCTGTCCTTACGAACCACATAGCATATCATTACAGGAATATGTATGTTAGTATGTTAGCTAGCTACCTAAAGTTCGTAGTTATACATCAAACTTGCCAGTATATTAACTATAGGCTGTCTAACTACCCAACGTTTGTTGACTTGAATATTCCCGTCATTCTTAGCTTAGCTAAATGGTATAGTCGTTGTGCGTTCTCAAAGTTCTCGTAAATTCGCTTTGGCTATCTACACCGATTTCAGAGCACTCTCATCTGAGTGTACCAGAGTGCAGAATAATTAATTTCCGAGAACTCAACACCCGTTGAATATGGCTGGTGTCAGTAAATGTTGGCAAAAAAGTTAAATGAAATTGTTTCCAGCAGCACAGTTACATTCACAAATGCTCTAGTTAACACGAAAACAACCTTACCAGCTCTGCTAGGGCAAGTAAATTGGTCAGTGTGGTCTCATGTGTGTCTGGAAGTAGCTAGCAAGCTAGCAGACATTAGCTTGAGTGCTTGACTGCCGGTGTAAGGTTAGAACACTCAAATCAACCCTACTCCTCAGCCTGAAAGTCCAGTGTGCGCTCCGAGAGCGAAACGGTCTGAATTTACAAACGGACAATCTGACAATTCAGAGCGTCACGTACAGCGCCATATTTTCTGTCCATCCTAACGGAAACTCAGAGTTTTTTTTTTCATGGAATAGAAACACCATAATATTAATCAAATTAATTAAGCAAGTACCAGTCAAAAGTTTGGACACACCTACTCATTCCAGGATTTGTATTTATTTTTTACTATTTTCTACATTGTAGAATAATAGTGAAGACATCACAACTATGAAATAACACCGGTCTCCCACGTGCCCCACATGCTGTAGTACAGACATGGCCTGCTCTCCTTATGTAAGGAATTAGGCACTTTCCCATGTTTACTACAGTATGTATTGTAGACTGCACAGTAGCCTAATAAACAAATAAACACATTTTGTTAATAAAATTATAAAAAAGTGATACAAAAATACTCTTTCAAAACGCAGATGTTAGTTTAGTTATGGATCCATAACGAATTACTATGGGAATAAATATCACCAATTTACAGAAATATTGGAACAAAGTTGTCTAATGAAGGCAAACAATTTAGAATCCTCCAATCCTGTAGCCTACTCCCGACCGTCCCGTTGTACAGCGCCATATTTTCCATTCCATCCTAACGTAACCCTGAGGGTTTTGTTTTTCGTTATTCTCTGAATAGAAACAACATAATATTAATCAAATTAATTAAGCCAAATTTCTTAAAATCAATCCCATATACTATGTTATTACAAAAAAGGTTTTAAATTCTCTGGTAATACCAATACGGAATACAATACAATGCTTTTCAAAGATGCCCTCTGGTGGTCAAACTAGCAATAACTTGCAGTAACAGAAAAAAATGCCCGACAATTAAATGACGTGCCACAGAATGCTGCGGCAGCCCGCAAGGTGTGCCGCAGTATGGCACAACTTTTAAAGGAGGAACCACTGTATACTAATGAAGGATGTAAGAGTGAACTGCCTCCCATGCCAGCAGCAGTTCAGAAGTGGCAGTCAGTGTCGTCTTGAACAGTACAGTGGTGTTGGTGTGTATGTTTATTACAGTGTAATAGAGTGAGAGAGAGTGCACCAACCAAGGATTCACAAAATGGAAACAACACCAAATTGAGACTCTGCATGCAGAATTCTGCAAAATGATCCTCTGTGTACAATGTAAGACACCAAATAATGCATGCAGAGCAGAATTAGGCCGATACCCACTAATTATCAAAATCCAGAAAAGAGTTGTTAAATTATACAATTACCAAAAAGGAAGCGATTCCCAAACCTTCCATAACAAAGCCATCACCTACAGAGAGAATCTCAGAAATAGTCCCCTAAGCAAGCTGGTTCTGGGGCTCTATTCCAAAACACAAATATACCCCACAGAGCCCTAGGACTGCAACACAATAAGACCCAGCCAAATCATGAGAGAACTAAAAGATCATTTCACACATTCGAAAGAATTTACAAAAAAATTGAGCAAACTAAAATGTTGTTTGGCCCTAAACAGAGAGTACACAGTGGCATAATACCTGACCACTGTGACTGACTCAAAATTAAGGAAATCTATAAACAGAAAGGCCACCATAGGCAGACCTGGCTTCAAGAGAAGACAGTCTATGTGCTCACTGCCCACAAAATTAGGTGGAAACTGAACAGCACTTCCTAATCTCCTGCCAAATGTATGACCATATTGGAGACACTTATTTCCCTCAGATTACACAGACCCACAAAGAATCTGAAAACAATTTCCATTTTGATAAACTCTCATATCTATTGTGTGAAATACCACAGTGTGCCATCACATTAGCAAGATTTGTGACCTGTTGCCACAAGAAAGGGGCAACCAGTGAAGAACAAATGTTATTGTAAATACAAACCATGTTTATGTTAATTTATTTTCCCTTTTGTGCTTTAACTATTTGCACATAGTCACAACACTGTACATAGCCGTACTATTCCTCTGGAACTTTTGTAAGTGTAATGTTTACTGTAAATGTTGTATTGTTTATTTCACTTTTGTTTATTATCTATTTCACTTGCTTTAACAATGTAAACATATTTCCCATGCCAATAAAGCCCCTTAAATTGAATTGAGTGTAATAGATGCATAATAACCCACAAAGAACAATGTGCTTCTGGCACATCCTGTGTGTGTGTGTGTGTGTGTGTGTGTGTGTGTGTGTGTGTGTGTGTGTGTGTGTGTGTGTGTGTGTGTGTGTGTGTGTGTGTGTGTGTGTGTGTGTGTGTGTGTGTGCGTGCGTGCGTGCGTGCGTGTATGTGTGCGTGTGCTTGTGTGTCAGAGAGAAAAACAGACAGATAGACACTGCTGAAACAAAAACAATTGAAAACATGATTATTTGGTAATTAAACAATCAAATCAAAAATAACGAAAGTTGGTTATCCCTATTAATCAAACGCTCGAAAAAAACGAAGGAGTAAAGGGAGTTATGGAGGGGGGGGGGGTGCATGCGCGATGAGCGACTGCGGCGCCTGCGCCAGCAGTGTCCAATCTTTAAAAAGGGCCGCAGACAGCTAGTTCCGAGAGAGAGAGAGAGAGAGAGTATCTTTCTCTGAATGGCTGAACCTACAAATTAAACAGAACTTTTAGTTTAATGTTTCTCAAAACAAGGCTATACCCATCTACATAAAGAAGCAATATTACAGGGACTTCATCACTTCGTGGGATTTTTATTGAACAAGTAGCCAGTTTTGGATAATGATGATTTCCGTTAAGTTTTTTTCATTATTTGAGATAACAGGGATTCGGAGTCGTTGATCAATTACATTGTATATGTCTATATTTAGAGCTTTTAACAAAATCACGTAGCAGTGTCTTATCAGCGGCGATGTAGTGTCAATTGCATTCTACGAGGAAAGTTGTGGTTTGTAAAAGTCGATTATAACGTTTTACCCTGATAAGCGTAAAGGAGGCGGGTATTAAAGGAAGAAAGCAAGGAACGAAGAAAAGCTTTGTAGCCTAGCAAGCCATCCTGTGAGGAAACTGAGCGGAGGAGGAGATGTACATATGTGAGTTTAGACTGGGTGTGGGTGTGTGTGCCAACTGTCTTGTCAGCCTCTTTCTTGGTGTGGTTGTTTTTCTGGTCGGCCTCTGTTTGCGTGTGTGTTGTGTTTGCGCGCGCCTGCATGCGTTTGTGTATCCATTTCCATTTCATTTTCATCAGCAATAGATGCTCAGTTGACAGACATTAGCCAGATGCGCATGATGCCCACATCAGCTCGTGGTACAAAACCGGGTGATTCAGTGCGCAAGCGGCCCAGTGATGCTGAAGTGACAGCTCCCTCAGCGCGCTGTCTCTTTCCACACACACTCTGTAAAACACCAGTAACAGCTGTGCCGCTGATGGTCCTCGGGTTTCAGAGTGTGTGTCTTTTTATTCTTTATCCCTCAAACTCTCTCTCTCTCTCTCTCTCTCCTGATTTACTCTCTATGCCCTATTCAACCCCCATCCAGTCTGGGTAGCTCTCTTTCTGATAGAGGAAGGCTTTGCATTGGCACAGAAAACCAAAGGTGGGTGTGATCTCATTTGTATGGCAGAAATGTGTTCTATTTAGGGTGAATGTTTGTTTTAATTCACTGAACAAAAATATAAATACAACATGTAAAGTGTTGGTCCCTTGTTTCATGAGCTGAAATAAAATATCCCAGAAATGTTCCATATACACAAAAATCTTATTTCTCACAAATTTTAGGCATGTGGTGGTTCATTTCTTTACTATCAAATGAGGAGAGACAAACTTATCACACAAGTCAGAGTTATACTTAAACTAAATCTTTAATAGTGAGAGCTTTGCAATAGCAATGGCTTGTGGACGAATCACCGTTTCTGATGATCCGTTGAGAGCGGCAACACAAAGGCTACTGAGATCTTTCATAGGAAAGATACACCCCTTTCAACCTACATGACGAACAACAGATATATAGAATGGGTCACAAGGTTAAGATTTGTATGAAAGATACCTATAATACATAGCAGACAGTATCTGCTGTGTCAACAGTTGTCATTGTATAGGGACCAGTGTCTCCACTCCAAACTGGAGCCATGTTTCCCTGGTACCATATAGAACAGAAACATAAACTCATGTTCTGGAATGCTCTTTAGGTTTTATCACCCAAAGACATCGTAAATCTTCTCTGTCAGTGTTATCTCCCATAGGCCCATCCTCAGTAGAACACACACACACAAAAGCTATACGAATACTCTATTCTGTCGAATAAAACAACCATTTGATGCAACAGAAGTATTATAACATAATCTTGCAATTTCTCTCACAGGCACAAATGTGTTTACATCCCTGTTAGTGAGCATTTTTTATTTGCCAACATAATCCATCCACCTGACAGGTGTAGCATATCAAGAAGCTGATTAAACAGCATGATCATTATACAGGTGCAACTTGTGCTAGGGACAATGAAAGGCCACTCTAAAATTTGCAGTTATGTCACATAACACAATTCCACAGATGTCTCAAGTTTTGAGGGAGCATACAATTAGCCTGCTGACTACAGGAATGTCCACCTGAGCTGTTGCAAAGAATGTAATGTTCATTTCTTTGACATAACCCGCCTCCAACGTCGTTTTAGAGATTTTGACAGTACGTCCAACCAGCCTCACAACCTCAGACCACGTGTATAGCGGTGTGTGGACGAGCGGTTTGCTGATGTCAACGTTGTGAACAGAGTGCCCCATGGTTGCGGTGGGGTTATGGTATGGGTAGGCCTAAGCTACGAACAACGAACACAATTGCTTTTTATCAATGGCAATTTGAATGCACAAAAATACCATGACGAGACCCAGAGGCCTATTTTTTTTAAAGCTATCTGTGGCCAATAAATACATATCTGTATCCCCATTCATGTGAAATTCATAGATTAGGACCTAATGAATTTATTTAAATTGACTGATTTCATATATGAACTGTAACTCAGTAAATTCTTTGAAATTGTTGCATGTTGCGTTTATATTTTTGTTCAGTATATTTTATATCTGTCACATTTTATAAATGTCACAGAAACTCAGTTGTGATCGGTTGAGTGTGTGATGTCTTTCAAGGAATACATACGTTAATTCATGTGTGTTAATTTCAAGTTTGGAAATCAAACTAAGACAGTGCTTTTGGAGTCATCCCCATTATATAGAAGTACCCTCATAATCAAGCTGTTTCTACACCTGAATAATATCGGTGACATCACTGTACTAATAAATACTTCCTGGTGTGTGGTGTGTGATTGTTTTTTCCATGGCATCCGTAGACTCTCAGAATGTGGGTAAGATTTCCCAGAATGCCCGACAGTGTGGCACCTGGATCAGAAACATCAACGGGGGGCAGTTCAGCTCTCCAAACTACCCTAAAATCTACCCTCCCAACAAGGAGTGCCTCTACATACTGGAAGGTAACACACACGCACGCACACACACACACACACACACACACACACACACACACACACACACACACACACACACACACACACACACACACACACACACACACACACACACACACACACACACCCACATGGATTAAAACTCTTACATATTTTGACACAGAGCGCCTTTTTACCTTGGCCAAATAGTGACACCTACTCTCCTTCCCCTCCCAGCCCTGCCCCGTCAGAGGATTGAGCTTCTGTTTGATGACATCTTTTACATTGAGCCATCCTTTGAGTGTCGTTTCGACCACATCGAGGTGAGAGATGGTCCGTTCAGTTTCTCTCCTCTGATCAACCGCTTCTGTGGCTCCTCCAGCCCAGGCCTGGTGCTCTCCAGCGGACGATTCATCTGGATCCGCTTCTCCAGTGATGAGGAGCTGGAGGGACTGGGCTTCAGGGTCCAGTACACCTTTACCGCAGGTAATTTACCTAAGCCACAGCTAATGAACCACAACACACCTTTTACACAGGTAATACACTTCTATACTTACCTTTACCGCAAGTAATTTACCTGAACCACAGCTAATGAACCACAACACACACTTTTACTGCAGGGAGTGGCTAACTCAATCCAACATAACACATCTAGGCATCAGGGTCCAGTACATATTTTCTGCAAGTAATTTACCTCAACCACAGTTAGCACTTTACTGTAGGTAACACATCTTAGGAGCAAACATTGACTTCAGCTTTTTTATTATGTTCAGACCCAGAGTTTCACCTCCACGTGGGAGGAATATTAAATCCTATTCCAGGTAATTCATCAACACTTTAACCACTTCTTCAACTAGATAACAATAATATAACACTTTATTTAACTGGATTTAACAAGATCATATGTGTTTCTTCATCCCACCCTATCACCTCTCTTTCTCCCTGTCTTTCCCTCTCTCTCCTCCCCCCTCCCCCCTATCTGTCAGACTGTCAGTTTGAGCTAAGTGGAGCTGATGGTATGATCCGGTCCGGTCAGGTGGAGGAGGAGGACAAAGTCAAACCTGACCAGGCGGTCGACTGTATCTGGACCATACGAGCTCCGCCCAACTTCAAGGTCTATTACACCTCTATGACATGTCTCAACTCTCTATATCTAAATATCTATATCTCCCCTCTTTAACAACTCCCTCCCCTCCCTCCATCCATCTGTTTCTCTCTCCCTTTTTTCTTGGTCAGATCTACCTGCGGTTTCTGGAGTATCAGCTGGAGAATTCGAACGAGTGTAAGAAGAACTTTGTGGCTGTGTACGACGGCAGCAGTGCCATAGAGGACCTCAAGGTAGGAGTTGGAATGAGAATTCCTTCACTGACTCACTCGCTCACTCACTACTATGCAGTAATACTTATCATTCCCACATTGTACACATTCATAATACAACTAGAGGAGAGTTAGCACTAATCAACATGAACTACTTATCGGAATAAAGCTGGTGCAGTGATGCATGTGATAGTGAGTTTATTGTTGTCATACTTTTAGTTTGTCATATCATCATGTTTTATCGTTTTAATGAATTGTTTATTTACTGTGACACCACGGTCGCTGCAGGCCAAGTTCTGCAGTACCGTGGCCACTGACGTAATGCTTGACAACGGGGTGGGCGTGGTCAGGATGTGGGCCGACGAAGGCAGCCGACTCAGCCGCTTTCGGATGCTCTTCACGTCTTTCGCAGACCGTGAGTCCATCACGTTCTTTCTGTCTTTCTCTTCACTCCTTTCTTCACCTGTTTGGCCTACCGTGAGTCCATCACGTTCTTTCTGTCTTTCTCTTCACTCCTTTCTTCACCTGTTTGGCCTACCGTGAGTCCATCACGTTCTTTCTGTCTTTCTCTTCACTCCTTTCTTCACCTGTTTGGCCTACCGTGAGTCCATCACGTTCTTTCTGTCTTTCTCTTCACTCCTTTCTTCACCTGTTTGGCCTACCGTGAGTCCATCACGTTCTTTCTGTCTTTCTCTTCACTCCTTTCTTCACCTCTTTGGCCTACCATGAGTCTACCACCCACTCACTTTACCTCTCTATCGCTCTTTCTACCTCTCTCTGTCCCTCACAGGCTCACTCTTTCTACCTCTCTCTGTCCCTCACAGGCTCACTCTTTCTACCTCTCTGTCCCTCACAGGCTCACTCTCACTGAATCTGTCTTACGCTTCCCCTTTCCCTCTTTCATCTCATCCTTATCTGCTGTGTGTCTCTCTCACTTTACCTCTTTGTACCTCTCCTGTATTTCTATTGCTCATACTTACTTTTTTTAAAATCACTTTCGTGATTTTTTTGCAAGTATGTGGTACATTTTCACAACTCTTAAGCACAAAAATCAAAACAGATCATCGAAATGGCTGATGTTTCAAAACTCTAAGGACATTTTCAACTGACTGAGTACAACAAAAAGATTCACAAAGTCACTTGTTCACTGCACCAAATCACTCTTTAAATGTAGATACATATTCAATCTAAGTATCTGCTTTTCAAAATTCAATATTCACTTTACTTTTGATATAATTATCTTGTAATTTGTTAACAATACAATTAATTATCACTTTATCAAACTACTCAAAACTGGTAACTACTGAGCCAAAATGATGTAGTGCCTAGTTAACGTATATAGTTTGATAACTGCTGAACACTGTCAAATTCTATATTTCTACCTCATAAATGTATCAATTTGACATCAATTTATGTTTGAAGGTTAAACCAAATCATATATGGATGTGACTCAGGTGTATCAATGAAATTCAGATAATGAGTGGAATATATTGTTATCCAACCCAGGTATTTCAGCAGTGCATTTTATACTACACTATAATTACAAATGGTAGCACATAGTGGCTTTTTCCACTATGTGTTACCATTTTGATTTATAGTGTAGTATAAAATGCACTGCTGAAATACCTGGGTTGGATAACAATATATTCCACTCATTATCTGAATTTCATTGATACACTGTAAGCTGAGAAACAGGTGATACTGTATTAGTTGACAAGTCACGTAGAAAAGGTGATCTTGTACAATGTTCCATTGAGTAGAAATCAGTGGAGGCTGCTGAAGAGAGGGCAGCCCCTAATAATGGCTGGAATATAGTGTAATGGTATGGAGTAAATGGAATGATATAAAAACCCATGAAAACCAAAAGAAATGTGACACCATTCCATTTACTCCGTTCTGGACATTATTATGAGCCATCCTCCCCTCAGCAGCCTCCACTGGCAGAAAGGGCTTACAAACCGTGTTTTTACCGTAGCCGTCATTGTAAAATAAGAATTTGTTCTTAACTGACTAGCCTAGTTAAATAAAGGTTAAATAAAAATACAAAATATAAAATATAAAGTAGCCAACTGTTTAACAACACCCCTATTTCTGATGATTTGTCCTATGTATTATATGTACTGTATGGTGCATGTCAAATTATAACCAATACTATATGGAATATATGTACCATCTACTACATGGTTCCATTCAGCACTACAAAAATCACAGTTTTGCAATGTGTATCTTGTATTTTTTGCTATTGGCTTTAATGGTAGTTAAAATAACTAAATGGTGAGCCTATCATTATCTGATGTATTGGTGACTGAATGAAATGTTCTCATGGTATTTCACAGAAAACATTTGCATGAATCACTGATGAATGATTTTGCATGAATGACTCAGTGTTGAAAGATGTGTGAAACCCCAACTAATGCACAATCAAACGTTCTGAACATGCAATAGGGGGCATTACAAATTCACCACATACAGTACTTGTGAAAATAGCACCAAAGTGAGTGTAAAAAACTGTAACATAATTGTATCCTCTTGTAGCTGAGACTTCACATAGCTGTTTCAGATTTGTTTTTCTCTTATGCTATACGTTTACATACACTATATATACAAGAGTATGTGGACACCCCTTCAAATGAGTGGATTCAACTATTTCAGCCACACCCATTGTTGACATTTGTATAAAATCGAGCACAAAGGCATGCAATCTCCATAGACAAACATTGGCAGTAAAATGGCCTTACTGAAGAGCTCAGTGACTTTCAATGTGGCACCGTCATAGGATGCCACCTTTCCAACAAGTCAGTTTGTAAAATGTATGCCCTGCTAGACCTGCCCCGGTCAAGTGTAAGGGCTGTTATTGTGAAGTGAAAATGTCTAGAAGCAACAACTGCTCAGCCACGAAGTGGTAGACCACACAAGCTCACAGAACGGGACTTCTGGGTGCTGAAGCACGTAGTGCATAAAAATTGTCTGTCCTCGGTTGCAACACTCACTACCGAGTTCCAAACCGCCGTTGGAAGCAACGTCGGCACAATAACTGTTCATTAGGAGTTTCATGAAATGGGTTTCCGTGGCCAAGCAGCCACACACAAGCCTAAGATCATCTGCTATGCCAAGCATTGTCTGGAGTGGTGTAACTCTTGCCCCCATTGGACTCTGGAGCACATTCTGGAGTGATGAATCACACTCAACCATCTGGGTTTGGAGGATGGCAGGACAACAGGAGAACTATACCTGCCCCAATCCATAGTGCCAACTGTAAAGTTTGGTGGAGGAGGAATAATGGTCTGGGGCTGTTTTTCATGGTTCGGGCTAGGCACCTTAGTTCCAGTGAAGGGAAATCTTAACGCTACAGCATACAATGACATTCTAGATGATTCTGTGCTTCCAACTTTGTGGCAACAGCTTGGGGAAAGCCCTTTCCTGTTTCAGCATGACAGACAATGCCCCTGTGCACAAAGCGAGGTCCATGCAGAAATGGTTTGTCGAGATCAGTGTGGAAGAACTTGAATGCCCATGATTTTGGAATTAGATGTTCGACAAGCAGGTGTCCACATACTTTTGTTCATGCAGTGTAGCATAACTGTGCTTATTCGTCATATCGAATAAAAAAAAAAATATTTGTGTGTGTGTGCTGTGTGCGTGTATGTGTGTGTTGCAGCCCCGTGTTCAGGTGACATGTTCTTCTGTCACAGTAGCATGTGCATCAACAACTCTCTGGTGTGTAACGGGGTGCAGAACTGTGTCTTTCCCTGGGACGAGAGCAACTGTAAAGGTGAGACACATGTTATGTTATACTGTGTTATATTTTCATAATATCATCTTCATATTTCACATCAAGAGGAAAAACACATTTTTGTTGGACGATTCCCAGAATCAGTAGGGAATGAGCAGGAAATCCAGAATCCTCCCACCAGGTTTTCTAAGAATTTTGCAAAAGTTACCGGAATTTTGGAACCCTAAGTCTCTCGTTCTCTGTCTCTCTGTAGAGAAGAAGCCAAAAGGTATATTCCATCACATTACTAAGACCCATGGGACAATTATAGGTGTGTCTACAGGACTCGTCCTCCTCCTCCTCGTCATCTCCATACTGGTGCAGGTCAAACAGCCACGCAAGAAGGTGTGTAGCAACCAAATGTTGACAAATATTACAAGTTATGTTTGACAGTCAATCGTCTGTGTGTGAATGAACAAATTTCGTAAAATGAAGCACTTTACTATTCTACGAGTGGCATGGGTCTGGGTCGTCGAGAGAAATAAAGCGTCTATCCCGCTTGTGGGATCCTAACCCTTGTATGTTAACAGGTGGTGGCGCGGAAGAGTGCCCTTTTCAATCGAGTGGACTTCAAGGAAGTGTTTGAACCTCCGCACTACGAACTCTTCTCACTCAGAGAGAAGGTGGGTTTAACATCTAGACTTAATGATATATACCAAACCAAAATATAAAACTCAACATGCAAAAATGTCAACAATTTTTCTGAGTTACAGTTCATATAAGGAAATCAGACAATTTAAATAAATTAAATCTATGGATTTCATGACTGGGCAGGGGTGCAGCCACGGGTGGGCCTGCAAGGGCACTGGCCCACCCACTGGGGAGCCAGGCTCTGCCAATAAGAATGAGTTTTTCCCCACAAAAGGGCTTTAATTACAGACAGAAATACTCCTCCTCAAAAGCTCTGGTGGACATTCCTGCAGTCAGCATACCAATTGCAATGATCATGCTGTTTAATCAGCTTCTTGACAGATTATATTGGCAAAGGAGAAATGCTCACTAATAGGAATGTAAACAAATGTGTGCACAAAATTTGAGAGAAATAAGCTTTTTGTACTTTTGGAACATTTCTTAGATTTTTTATTTCAGCTACATGTTGGGTTTATATTTTTGTTCAGTGTAGTTTATTATGCTACTGATGTTTTAATCTTGTATTTTACTTTGCTTTACTTCACTTAGTTTATAAAGTAGTGATGATGATGATGATGACGGTGGTAAGGAGGATGATGACGATGATCACTGTATGAAGATGGTTATCATTATCTTTGTCATCCTAAGGAGTTGTCTACGGACATAGACCTACCAGAAGAACTCCAGTCTCTCAACGCTCTGAGACGTTCCTCCACCACTTCCCGCTGCATCCATGAGCACCACTGTGGCTCCCAGGCCTCCGCCAACCCCAGCCGACGTGCTTCCTCTGTGGGCATAGGATCCATGGAGCTTCCTCCCTTCCGGTGCGAGTTCACCCAGGGTCAGCCAGGCTCCCTACCCTCTCTGAGAGGCGTCAACAGCAGCCTGAGGAAGAAGAGCTGGCCTAGTATGAAACAGGTAGGACTGGTGGGAGGCGAGGGCCTGGTGGACCGGGTAAGGGGGAGGGAGGATAGGGTGATGGAAGAGGAGGAAGAAGAGGAGGTGGAAGGAGGGAAGTGTGATGTGTATGTACGCAGAGGGATGAGCATGAGATCCATCTGTGAGATGTCTCAGCAGAGATCGATGTCCATGGACTTCTGAGAGAGAATGAGGAAAGGAGGAAGGGGACAGAAAGGAGGATGTGGTGGAGGAAGGAGAGAACATTTGTGATAGAAAAACAATCAGTATCGCTTGACACATTTACTATGAAGGAAAATAGATTGGACCCCAACCCCTAACCAAGACACTCTCTCTGGTATCTCTGAAACTCCGACTATCCTGTTGCACTGGATCTACGAGTTAAAAGCATCATCTGTAACTTCGATCACCGTTAAAAAGTGCACCCTGACACTTTTCTGAAGGTGACAATCTGGTATGCAAACCACAAGTATGACAACCAAAAACGAAGAGGAACAAGAACACACTGATGTTTTGTTTTAAGTTAATTATGTTTGTATTTCATGTTTATGCCACAGGGAAAAGACAATTTATGGAGTGTGTCCTTAAAGTGGGCCTCCTTTAACAAATACTGTTCCAAGGCCGGAGACGGGCCATATAGTGTAAATTTCTTATTTATTTCATGACATACCTCACTGTGTATTTTTTCCCTAAAGGTTTTTTCTCTCCATTTGTTGATTTTGTATTCATAGTTTTAGAGAGGATAGTTGATGGAGAATTGTGTTACGGTTAGCACTGGATGATAATGATGAAGGATGCCTTGTATCATTGTGTTGTTGTTTTGTTTTGATTGATTTTGTTTTGTTATTGAATCTATTAAAGAATGTGGCTCTTGGTGACTGGGGTGAGTTGGTGACTGAACCATGTGCCTGTGGTAGATGAGGATCAGAGTGAGTTGGCCATGGTTTCGGTTGAACATTCCAACAGCCACCCCTCTCGCTGCTGAGACAGCATGGTTTTATGAGGCTCCCTGTAATGGTCTGTCACACCACTACGCAGGCAAGAAAGCCCCTCTTGAAACCCTGACTAATACAACCAAGCAATATACAACCAATAAACAAATGTACAAACAATATACATACTGTATACAGTGAGCGCCAAAAGTATTGGGACAGTGACACATTTGCTGTTGTTTGGGCTCTGTACTCCAGCACTTTGGATTTGAAATGGTACAATGACTGCAAGGTTAAAGTGCAGACTGTCCGTTTTAATTTAAGGGTATTTTCAGCAATATCGGGTGAACCGTTTAGAAATTACAGCACTTTTGGAACATAGGACCCACATTTTAGGGGACCAAAGGTATTGGGACAAATTCACTTATATGTGTATTAAAGTAATCAAAAGTTTAGTATTTGGTCCCATATTCCTAGTAGCTCTACAAACTTGTTGGATGCATTTGCTGTTTGTTTTGGTTGTGTTTCAGATAATTTTGTGCCCAACAGAAATGAATGGTAAATAATGTATTGTATCATTTTGGAGTAACTTTTATTGTAAATAAGAATAGAATATGTTTCTAAACACTTCAACATTAATGTAGATGCTACCATGATTACGGATAATCCTGAATAAATCGTGAATAATGATGAGTGAAAAAGTTACAGATGCACAAATATCATACCCCAAGACATGCTAACCCTATTACAATAATAGGGGATGTTAGCATTTGGGGGGGGGGGGTATAATTTTTGTGTCTGTAACTTTCTCACATCATTATTCACGATTCATTCAGGATTAGCCGTAATCATCGTAGCATGCACATTCATGTAAAAGTGTTTAGAAATATATTCTGTTCTTATAGTGATTGTATCATTTCAAATCCAAAGTGCTGGAGTACAGAGCCAAAACAACAATAAATGTGTCAGTGTCCCAATACTTTTGGAGCTCACTGTAGCTTGTCAGAACCACCCTATGGGCAGTGGTTGGTTGGCTGAGATTACTTCTCCAAACATGTGGGGGAGTTTTAGAATAGATGGTCTGTATTTAGGATATTGATGTGGATACCATTTACTTCCATTTTTAATCTCCCCAATTGAATGCATGAAATATACAAGCAAAAATGTATTTACATTCGAGTTATTTAGTTATGCAGAGCTACAATAAGAGCATTACCCACCTCAACTAAGTTGGGTAAAACAATGATATATGACTACTAAGGACTGATATAAGCCTGGGAATAAAACACAGGTCCTCCCATCTAAGTTACAGCATATTAAGACACATTAACCAGAAAATACTTCAGTGATGAGTCAGAACATAGCTCTTATTCAAAATAATTCACTGCCAGCAGGACTGTGAACTAACTCTCTCTGTTGCAAGCACGCACACACACATGCACGCATGCACGCACACACGCACACACACACACGCACGCACACACGCACACACACACACACACACACACACACACACACACACACACACACACACACACACACACACACACACACACACACACACACACACACACACACACACACACGTACCTGCATGGCATGAGGACAATGAGATATGTCATTACTGATGGTATGTGACCCATTTGAGTCAGACTTGGTTTGGTAAACAGAGTAGATGAAGGTTTAACAAATGTAAAGCCTTGGGTCTGGCGGCTCACATCCAACTTATTCTCCATGAAAGAGGATGGCTTTGTCATAACGTGTTGATTACTGCTCTATGTAGGTCACTCATATTGTATTAGTGCTCTAACATTTGCTATGTTTGATCTTTCGTTCCATAGATATGGTATGAAAGAATGACCCATAGTGTTTTATTGCCAGGGCATTTTATTTCTTTATCTTATGACATATAGTTCAATGAAAGTAGGCTAATTGCACTGGTCAACTTTGGGCTGCTACATCATTCATTGAGTGATTTCTTTAATGTGCAAAAATAATAATTTGGGACTAAAGTCTTTAGAAATATCTAAATTGTGTTTTATGTTTTATTACATTTATTTAACCTTTATTTTAGCAGAGAGTCCCATTGAGACCAAGGTCTCTTTTTCAAGGGAGCCCTGCATGAACACAATTGATGCAGTGTACAAAATTCAAGCATACAATGTAATAAAAACATACAATATTACAAGCAATTGTTTTTAAAGCAATTTAAGAAGCAAACACATTCCTCAACAATGAGTTTCTCCATTAACAAAAAATACAATTAACTTCTACTGGCTTAATCTATTGATGTAGTTAATAATTAAAATAGTATAACTCACTTTATTTAAAAAGCATACACAGTATTCACTAATGACCTGATTCACAGATAACATAATCACATGCAACTAGAACTTTGGCATAGACGATCCATGTCAACGCCAGAAAAGTTAAGCACGCAACTGTGCACTGATCTCAAATCAGAGTACAGCCTGCTGAAAAGTGAAAAGGCACAGGACCTAACTTTGGCTTTTTGTCTCTGTCGGTGCTGTAGGAATTCACTCTTTTCACCCCTGTCTCAGCACCTGTGGGCCAGAGACACACACAGGAAGTACAAACACATACAGGAAGTACAGATGTTAAAACATTCATAGATTTCAGTTTCAGACACAGCATGAAATAACAGTATTGGAGATGAGTTATTTGAAACAGGAGGAAGAGGGCTTATTTGATTAAGTAAAGCTCAATTCAAAGTTCACAGCTGCAATAGTCCACTGGCCTATTATAACATACAACATATAGCAAGTCTCATATCTCCAAAAGCGTGAACATACAGTGGGGAGAACAAGTATTTGATACACTGCTGATTTTGCAGGTTTTCCCTACTTACAAAGCATGTAGAGGTCTGTAATTTGTACCTATGATAAAAAATTACAGACCTCTACATGCTTTGTAAGTTGGAAAACCTGCAAAATCGTCAGTGTATCAAATGCTTGTTCTCCCCACTGCTGTATGTCATAATGGACCGGCAGGCTATTGCAACTTTACTATATACACTATATTTACAAAAGTATACGGACACCCCTTCAAATTAGTGGATTCGACTATTTCAGCAACACCTATTACTGACAGGTGTATAAAATCGAGCACATAGCCATGCAATCTCCATAGACAAACACTGCCAGTACAATGGCCTTACTGAAGAGCTCAGTCACTTTCAACGTAGCATAGTCAGTTCGTCAAATTTCTGCCCTGCTAGGGCTGCCCTGATCAACTGTAAGTGCTGTTATTGTGAAGTGGAAACATCTAGGAACAACAACGGCTCAGCCGCGAGATGGTAGGCCACACAAGTTCACAGAACAGGACCGCTGAGTGCTGAAGCAGACTACTGCACGCAGCGCGTAAAAATTGTCTGTCCACGCTTGCAACACTCACTACCAAGTTCCAAACTGCCTTTGGAAGCAATGTCAGCACAAGAACTGTTCATCGGGAGCTTCATGAAATGGGTTTCCATGGCCGTGCAGCCACACACAAGCCTAAGATCCCAACGTGCAATGCCAAGCGTCGGCTGGGGTGGTGTAAAGCTCACCGCCATTGGACTCTAGAGTAGTGGAAATGTGTTCTCTGGAGTGATGAATCACGCAACACCATCGAGCAGTCCGACAGACGAAATAGTGGAGGTCAAGTCACTGTTTGTGAAAATAAAATAATGACGAGACTTACCAATCAACTTGTAGATAAATTGTCTCTACTCCATGGCTCTAAAGTTAGTGAGAGAGAGCAGAATTGAAATAGCTATCTAAGAAATCTAAAGTATAGCTCAATTGTTACATGGATTACTTTTAGCAGTAAATAAACAGAGAAGAGGTGGACAATTGGCATCTAAACATTGAGGTGAAAATAGAGAAAAGAAGAATGTCAACACAATAAAATAGTTTTTATCGCTGTCGAGATGTTATCAGGAAAAGCTACGACTCTCTCCCAGAGCGTCCGGGTCTTTCTGTCTTGGGCTCCAATGTGTATGACTGTTGACTTTATGATACCTTATCAATAACGCAAATTAATCTCCATTTCCATACATTTGGTTTCCATGCAAAAATGTTTTGTTGGATTTCCATGGAGAATATACTTCAATATTGTATAATAACTGTAAAGAATGCTATTTTATTTTATAGAAAGTTCAAACAATACATTATGTGTTTAATGTCTGGGTTAAGTGCTTAGCTGGTGCAGGGCAAAAACATTTCCTCCTGTTAGTCTTACAATGGGGGCAGCAGAGGAGCCTTCCAAATGGCAGGAGTTCAGATGCGGGATTGAGGATTTGGGTTCCATCACCCAACATTGCATAATATGGGCCTTCCTAAGGGTTTTCTGTCAGGCTTGCTTGACCTTGGAGCTGAGGTTCACAATACTTTGAATGTCAATATTCAACCAATGATCTTAGCGCTATAAGGGATTTGGGAAACAAAATGTGTCCTTATAAAGTGTACCTTGCCATGTCAAATAAAATGACAACACTGACCTTCTGACTCCAGCGAGTGTGTACCAAGGCAAAGTAGGTAAACACAAAGACCTACTATGAAACTTTCCATTTTCCACAGACTGAGTCTGTATATCTCTTTGTGTAGGTAACCTAGTAGTCAAATGATGTGTTATATAACACCTTGTCCTGATCAACCACTAAAACGTCATATAGTACCTGCCCTGGGTCTCTCTGGCTAACCATTAACAGTGGTTTAGTGTCAATATAGAGTGACCTCTCGACCTGAACCACTGTTGTGTCTGCAGGGAGGTGTTTATATTAGGAGGGATAGGGTGGGGCAGAGTGATTGAGGAGAGAGGTTGTGAGGGAAGGGGTGTATGTGGTACTTATGATAATGGGGTGGGGGGTTAAGCTTGGCCCTTAAGACCCTCACAAACTTCTACAGATGCACCATTGAGAGCATCCTGTCGGGCTGTATCACCGCCTGGTACGACAATTGCACCGTCCGCAACCGCAGAGCTTTTCAGAGGGTGGTGCGGTCAGCTCAATGTGTTACCGGGGGCACACTGCCTGCCCTCCGGGACATCTACAGCACCCGGTGTCACAGGAAGGCCAAGAAGATCATCAAGGACCTCAGCCACCCGAGCCACGGACCCATGAGGGGGTTAGGACAGGTCCATCAAAGCTGGGACCGAGAGACTGAAAAACAGATTCTATCTCAATGCCATCAGACGATTAAATAGTCACCACTAGCCGGCCTCTGCCCAGTACCCTGCCCTGAACTGAGTCGCGGTTTCTAGCCAGCTCCCGGCTGGAGTGTTGTAAAGCTCGCCACAATTGGACTTCTCTGGTGTGATGAATCATGCTTCACCATCGGGCAGTCCGACAAACAAATCTGGGTTTGGAGGATGCCAGGAGAATGCTACCTGCCCTAATGCATAGTGCAAACTATACATTTTGGTGGAGGAGGGATAATGGTATTGGGCTGTTTTTCACAGTTAGGGCTAGGCACCTTAGTTCCAGTGAAAGGAAATCTTAATGCTACAGTATACAATGACATTCTAGACAATTCTGTGCTTCCAACTTTGTGGCAACAGTTTGTGGAAGGCCCTTTCCTGTTTCAGCATGACAATGCTCCCTTGCATAAAGTGAGGTCCATACAGACATGTTGTGTCGAGATCAGTGTGGAAGAACTTGACTGGCCTACACAGAGCCCTGACCTTAACCCCATCGTACACCTTTGGGATGAATTGGAATGCCGACTGCGAGTAATACGTAACCGCCCAACATCTTCACCTCACTAATGGCCTTCTGGCTGAATCGAAGCAAGGTGCGTGACCTTAATCTTTTAAACTCTCATGTCTCTCATCACACACTTTCACATGTATAGTCACACACTGACTGGGCCTGACACAGCACAAAAGCCTATCTCATCTATGTCACCACTTGACTCAGCACTCCGATGTCTGAAGTCATTATGATACAAGGTCACCATAGGACTAAACCATTTTTTCCTTAGCTTACCATAAAAGAGATGAGGAGAATATCACTAGAATGGGACTGGGTAAGAATGCATTTATTGTACAAATAAAACATCATAACAACATTTTATGAAAAGTTCTCCTGGGATTTTACTGACCACAAAAGAAGGTATACTTGCCAAAATATAATAAAGTACTGGTCAACAAATAAATGCAAAATGACTCACATTCGTATTTTTCTACTTTTATACACATGTCAAACAGTATTCCCTTTAAACTGCGCGCAGTAGCTTGACACTGCCCCACAGCTCCCCCAGGACTGCCTTGCAGAGCACAGAAGAAATATCAGCCCACAGATAGAAGCAGGAGATTGAACTTCACTCAACTTTCTAGAGTTTTCCCTGTTAGTTAACACTATCAACGTTTCCCTTTACTGTGGCAATTGTGACGAATTGAGTTATTAGCCCAGTTATAGATAATGTGCAGTCAGCAATAGGAGAGTGATTCCTTCCTACAAGAGCACAACATGTCAACATTTCTAGACATCTCTGAAAAGCTAGTCAAATAAAGAGCTTTTTTGTCTTAAAGGGGCAGTGTTGTAATTTGAGACAGGCATGAATAAGCGTAGTAGCCAATGGGCAGAGGGTAGCACAATTTGTCTGATTCTCTGTAATAATGGTATACGAATAATAATGCATTTGATTTGGTTTCTTGAATTAAACAACACAACAACATTTTCAGTCACCTTGTCTGAAGGACAAGTGGATAAACAGGTTAATGTCAAGCCCTGCATGTTTTTTTCAAAAGTCTCACGGAATGTAGGCCTACACTGAGAACCACACATTGGCTGCTACTGTAGGCTGAATGATAGAACAGCTATTTCCATGCGTTATGGGATGCATTTTCTCCATTGATTTTCATGGTAGGGCCACTCTGGTAGGCCTATATTATGATCAAATAGCAACAGTAGCCTACTTGGCCACTGTTAAAACAGTAACTTAAAGCGAGTACAGCCTCAGTGTTCACAGTAAATGCATGCTGGAAGATGCACAGAATTTTCACGACATTCAAGTTTGCGCTCAGCAGACCTGAAATGTGCTAAATTCCCCCCAAAATCAAGGGATCATTGATGTCAAATGATACCCCTGGTCTTTCTTCAGTTTGTTCAGGGTGATACTATATTTACATTGACATGTTTGTCATTTATTAGACGTTCTTATCCAGAGTGACTTACAACCTGATACAAAAGCCTGTGAATGTGTACCAATGATAACTTGCTATGCTTGCTAGTTACATTGTTTTCTATGTTGTAGACAATTCCTGCCGTAGTAACTCTAGCTATCTATTGGAAATTGGGAAAGGGGCCCATCCCCCAACCCTTAAGGAAGTGCTTTGTAAACCGTATTA
Organism: Oncorhynchus tshawytscha; assembly: GCF_018296145.1. Lineage (NCBI taxonomy): Eukaryota > Metazoa > Chordata > Actinopteri > Salmoniformes > Salmonidae > Oncorhynchus > Oncorhynchus tshawytscha. The sequence continues at coordinate 31,884,156 of NC_056434.1, read as the reverse complement.
ATCAATGAATTAATCAAATGAGAATCAGTGTCATATCCTGTTGACTTCTATTATTCTCCGGCCCACCTGGCTCTACAACTCATCATAATAATCACCTTATCAATCCTTCTTACAGAAAGAACACCGTACTAAAAAAGGAATATGAAAGCATTGAAGATTCTTTTCAGAATAAATAACAGTAAAATAAGTACATCGTAAACTCCATTGTCTTGGCTCCAGAGGAATGAAGTTATCCCTAGAAACGGATCTAAGGCCAGTGTTGAATCGCTTTCCTCACTGGTGAAGGTTAGTACTTGAGCAGGGAAAACTCTTTCTAGATCTGGGCCAGAGGGAGAATTCCACCAGCAGCATCTCTCTCGAGTCGGGGTTAAGGGCTAGAGGTCAGGCTTCAAGGGCGCCCCCAAAAATGGTGGATAGATGAGATGTCCCACTCAGGCCGTTTACCATTGACCAAAAATGGTCAGTTCATTTCTGCTTAAGGGGGTGGCTCTCCTATAGCACCATTGCATTAGTAGCTGGGTTTGGTCTGTTTAGGTTATTGACTGTATATGAACCAGAAAAAACTAGCGAGTGGAATGTCTCGCTTCCTCTTCTGTCACTCTGGCGGCCCCCTCAGTGATTCATCGAAGAAGGACAGGGGGGCGTCTTGGCTGAGCAGGGGCCTCCTCTCTCCAAGCACAGCGTCTCTGAAGTTTGGTCGTCTCCAGGCGTAGACTACACTGTTCAGACTGCCCTGCAGCGACACCGTCACCGCCTGCAGCGACACCAAGATGGAGTATAGTGGGTACCCAACCAAAAAAAATCTGTATTTATTTTCACACAATTTTTTGCCTAAATCCATTGACACGTTGACATTTTTTTGTGGATTTCACATTGAATTCACGTTAGTTGACAACTCAACCAAATGTCAGTCAGTTCAAAGTCTAGTTTTGATTTACATCTGTGCCCAGTGGGTAAGGATAAAGCATTATGGGTGCTTATCTTGTGTCATTATTAATTTGACATAGTTAAAGAACGCTCTCTAGGGGAAAGGGCAATTCATTCTGGGTGATGGCATCTTGTTAGGGCTATGTATGTCTGCAGTCAGCAGTGAGATAGTTGTATAGAAATACTGACCTGTATAACATAGAGGGGGAAGAGCTTCTCTTTAGGTATGTCTGGCATCACAGACAGGACAACCAGAAAAAGAGCTGGGGACAGGAAAAAAAATAGGAGGTTGGAGATACACGCAGACAATGTGTGTGTGTATCAGAGGAGGCTGGTGGAAGGAGCTATCGGAGGACAGGCTCATTGTAATGGCTGGAATGGAGTAAAACACACTTTTCCATGTGTTATATTTGTTTGGTACACTTCCATTGATTCCGTTCCAATCCATTACAATGAGCCCGTCCTCTTATAGCTCCTCCCACCAGCCTCCTATGTGTGTGTGTGTGTGTGTGTGTGTGTGTGTGTGTGTGTGTGTGTGTGTGTGTGTGTGTGTGTGTGTGTGTGTGTGTGTTGGGATGACTTTGTGTACCTGGCGTCCAGCAGAAGATGATAACCACAATCATGTAGCGAACAGTGGAGAACACACCCCTCAGTCTTTTCCTTGAACGTGCATCTCCCTCCACAGGAAATAGTCCCTCCTCGTACCTGCGATACAAGCTGTCCACCTTGTAGTAAACCACCTGCACAGGTACAGTACATCATCACTCATCATTTTCATGATCATCCTTCTTCATTACATTGGTTGTAAACTACTTAAACTACTGTAAATGAACCCATGGTGATATGGTAACTGTATTGTGTGTTGTATGCTAGACTAGTGAAGATGTCTGGTACTTACTGTGCAGCACACCAACACTAGTATCACACTAAAGAAGAGGAAGCATCGCATGAACATGTCATGGATCTGTTCCTAAAAAGCAAAACAAGGTCTCATTCAATATGCTCTCCAGTCCCTTCATAAACACACAGATACAACCCAGGTGGAACCAGGTATTTACTCACAATATCTGAGCAGTGGTCACTCCAGACATGCAAGAAGAGGATACAGCTAGGAGGAAACACAATCACAGAGAGCCGTGCGATAAGGAATCCATTTCATTCATACGATTTGTTTCGCAAGAGTATCTACATTTTCTCTCATTCGTGTCATAAGACAAATCTTGACAAAGACACACACACCTGGTGCAGTATGTGCTAACTTCACTGTTGTTTGCTGTCCCGTGTCCGGCTGGTACCAAGTCCGCTGTGGTCAGGACTAAAGACATTGTGTACGCAAAGTACATCACCAACGGCGTAAACCTGTTGGGGCATCACACACACAAACTGTTAGGGACATATGCTGCTTTTAAGACACAGATCAGTTTGGTTAAATCCAGGGACGTTTTTAGTTGGAAATTAAATAGTGACTCACCACACAAGTATATTTACAGGCAAAACCACCACCCTTCGTCTACACTGGGACTGGGGGGAGAGAGAGATATTTGATTTTAGAATGAATCAAACAAAGTCGAGGTGTGTGTGTGCCCTTGGTGGAGGGTTGGGACCTCACCTCTTCCTCTCTTGGTCTCTCCCTCCATCTCTCGACAGCTTGCTTTGACTCCCAGGCATACACTATCACCAGCAGAAACGACACACAGTAAAATGTCTGGAACAGAGAACACACACACACCATACACACACAAACACACCCACAAACACAGAGTTAAATGTATAGACAAAAAACACACAGTAAAGTGTCAAGAACAGGAAGCGCACCGGGTAAAGGTCTGTAATAGAAAAGGACAAGCTGCAAAACTGCTTCTTCACACTCTGTCTCTATAAACGACAGAGCATAATGTCATGCTCAATGACATAACACAGGTTAGAACAGTTCCTCCACCCCAGATGTACTGTGTGTTCTGTCTGCCCTGCACATTCATCTGCTGGTATGTGAATGTGGAGTCTAAACAAACATGAACTAAAATGCTTTTAAAGTTGGATCACTCGCACTGCAGCACTCAAAGACTATGTACAGTATCTATGCCTTATCTATACCTCAGTCTAGAGGTGAGCACACAAGCATTCTAGTCTTTATATGAACCACATTTCAAGTAATTCATAGATCTGTAGTGCGTCTCAAAGCTGTAGAGTGTTTTTTAAGGAGACCACGTACAAAATTGAACTCGATTGTATCTACAGAACGTTCATTCTAAGTTGAGGATTGTTATCGTGCACTATCCCTGCAAATAAGAACCACAGTAGGCTGGCTCACCAGTGACAGAGGCAGTAGGTGTTTACATATTAACACACTGTCTGTGAAGCTGTCGGTCTCATTCATTGCATTGGTGAACATCAAGGTGGCTGCTGCCAACAGATCAGCTACAGCCAGCTGGACCAGGGGATTCACCTAGAGAGACACAGGCGCGTGTTAGCAAAACTAAGAGAAAATGACAACAACATTGTACATCAACGGCCACAGAATATAGCCTGTCTAATGTGCTTGAGGTCAGTGGGAATAGACTTGATATCATTCATAGCCGTGGTGTTACAGCGTCTGTAAGACCGTGTCAAGGGTCACATTGGTCCCATCACCAACATTTCTGACAGTGCTCTGGATGGGTTATTGTATGTTTAAACTCCATGGACATTCAGTAAATCGTTTGTACTGGTACTGTTCGTTCCCTGTTCTATAGTTCAGCTATTATTGTCCCTTTGTCCAGCCAGCCTTTGTGACCCTACTAGAATATTCCTCTGACTTTAGCTAGAGTTGATAGAACACAGTCCTATAGTTCTGCCTCAATGAGGGAGTATAGACACAGGCAGACAGAGAGGGAAACATAATGATTATGTTTTGTAGAAAATACATTTAGAGTAAGGAATCATGTCAGCTCTATTCATGACTATTCTACCTGCAATGTTCAGGTAGTTACATCCTGAGTGAGCCTGGTAGACAGCTATTTAGCCAAGACACCGCCTTGGAAATCATTTTTACAATAACTAAGTTGCATTATCACACTCACACACACACACACAGGTACACATAAGCACACACGCACAAACATACACACACACACACACACACAAGCATGAACATACACACACACACGCACGCGCACGCACACACACACACACACACACACACACACACACACACACACACACACACACACAATCAAACATTCTCTTCTCATCCACCCACCTGTTCTTGTAAGTGCCTCCTCCTTGCGATGGAAACCACCAGCACTGAAAAACTCCCAATCAAGCTGTACGCAGAAAGTAAAATACCTCAATACTGATTGTATAAAATTATAGCACTATTACATAACATTCAATCATTTCATTCAGCATGTTCAAAGGTTGTGATGGAGAATAATTACAATCAAATTGAAACAGAAACCCATGAAATACAATAAAGAAATATAAAATCCAATATAAAATGTAATGTACTGTAAGCCTACACCATGACCAATAAACCATCGGAATAACTAGCAGGTATGCCTGACGTAGATGGATTTAATTGAGCACACTGCCCATGAACTCTCTCTCTCACTCACTCACACACACACACACACTCATTTGTTTTACTATCATTGTGGGGACCAAACAATTGATTCCCAACCCTTAACCCTAACCCTTAACCTTAACCGCAAACCCCTAATCCCAATTGTAACCCTAAACATAAACCTTAAGTCTAAAATAGCCTTTTTACTTGCGGGGACCAGCAAAATGTCCCCACTTGTCAGAATTGTCCTTGTTTTGCTATCCATGTGAGGACTTCTGGGCCCCACAAGGATAGTAAAACCAAACACACACACACACACACACTGTGGAGGGGGCTTGGTTGAGGTTATTTAGTAAAAAGGGGGAGCTGTCCAGCCGAGTAGGTGCTGAAATGGGAGGCTAACAACTCAAAAATCACTCACTCATCTCAATTCCTCTGCAATCAGATATAGGCTACATACATTCAAATATAAGAAGTCAAGAAAAAGAACAAGGTAGCCTCAAAAATTACGTGTATAAAACTTGACCCAAAATAAACGTAACAAATCAAGCGGTTCTTTGCAGCCAAGCAACAAACTCCTCATCTGCTATGCAGGCTTAAATTGCACTATGGTAGTGGTGTAACGAGCTATGGTTAGACATAGAAACATAGTGCTTTATATTTTTCTATGGGCCCAGGCTATGACGAGTTAGGATACATTCAGCATTGCATTATTAACATGCATGTCAGGTTGCTCAACTGGTCTGACTGGCAACACTGAAGAAATATGAATCTGAAAAGATGGGAGGCCAACCGTGTTATTATGACTTGACACGTGAAGTCAACTTCTCAGTGGTGTAGCTTGCCAGTCTACATTTTCAACAACAACAAACTAAAAGATGTTCTAGACTAACCTACTATAAATTGGTTTGATTTGAAAACACATAGGTAAAGTTAGTTTCACTACACTTAAGAGCAGATAAATGTAGAAACAGCTAGACCTAAATGTCCTCAAATCCTAGCCAACATGAACGCAACACTTTACATCCATGTGTCACAGATAGCCTAAGGGTGTTTGAAGTCAGATGTGCTTACCTTAAAGACAGAGATACTAGGTACACAGTCGAGAGACCAGTGATCTAAATAAAGGAAGAAAATTAAAATCAATTCAATAGTGTGTTAAAATAGCCTACTATATAAAACAGACTGAGCCTGGGCTTATAGCACCAATGCAGCTCTGTATGGACCTCTGTATGGATCCACTAGGCCTATAGCTATACCTAAAATGTAAATAGGTTTAGGATACACATCAATTTACTTGCACTAATCAGTAAAAAAATATTTCATACCTGGTCGTTACTTAAAGTTCCATTCGAAGGATCCATAGTGAATGAGCAGCACAATTGCCACCTTGGCAAAGTTATTCAAAGCGCACCTGTCCTTAGCCTGAAATAAAGAACGCGTTATCCATGTGGTCCACAGCACAAAAGATATGATTCTTTCCATAAATCTGAGTGGGTTATTAACAGACGGCCCCGCCCATGGCACAAAGATATCTGCACCTTGGACCAGTCTGTCACGTGTCCACTTACCTGCACAACGAAAAGCCCCATGGCATGGGACAGGTGAAGGAATGTCCCCTCGGGAATGCCGTGCATGGCTTTCTTTTGCCTGACAGTGAACCATGACTCATACAGGTTTGAAGATTTTTAGAAAAGGCCCGAGCGGGAAATGCATCCTTGCATAACCTGGAGATTCCAGAATATGGGGCCATTGAAGTTATTTCTTTATGGGACACACAAATACAGGAGAAAGGAGGAGAAATACTCAAATGCAGTAAAAACATTGTTTACTCTAAATACCCGGTTAACACGTTTCTCTGTAATAGTAGACTGTGATAGTAGGCTAGCTGCCCTAGGTGTCTGTTACACGCTCTATAACCACTGTGATTATTATTTGACCATGCTGGCCATCTATGAACATTTCAACATCTTGTAGAACAATCTGGCCTTAATGGCCATGTACGCTATAATCTCCACCAGCACAGCCAGATAAGGACTGGCCACCCCTCAGAGCCTGGTTCCTCTCTAGGTTTCTTCCTAGGTTCCTGCCTTTTTAGGGAGTTTTTCCTATCCACTGTGCTTCCACATTGCTTGATCTTGTTTTAGTCTGGGTATCTGTATAAGCATTTTGTGATAACTGCGGATGTAAAAAGTGCTTTATAAAATAAATGTGATGGATTGATTGGGGCAGCACACTCCTGATAACACAGAAGTCTCAAGTTTTGCACAACTATTGCACAGAATATTCTCAGTTAGTCTGGTGTGCTCTACAGCTGTCGTGTGTGTGCACGTCATGCGTGCAAGTTCAAACAATCTCTATTATGTGTGACATTGGTCCCTGCCCATTGCAGAAACAAACACATGACATCCCTCACACTTCAAAATTTAAAAACCAATGATGAATTATATACACTTCATGACCAAAAGTATGTGGACACCTGCTTGTCGAACATCTCGTTCCAAAATCATGGACAATAATATGGAGTTTGTCCCCCCTTTGCTGCTATAACAGCCTCCACTCTTCTTTGAAGGCTTTCCACTAGATGTTGGAACATTGCTGTGGGGACTTGCTTCCATTCAGTCACAAGAGCATTAGTGAGGTTGGGCACTGATGTTGGGAGTCTGCATTCAAATGAATCTCAAAGGTATTCGATGGGGTTGAGGTCAGGGCTCTGTGCAGGCCAGTCAAGTTCTTCCACACCGATCTCCACAAACCATTTCTGTATGGACCTCGCTTTGTGCATGGGGGCATTCCCATACTGAAACAGGAAAGGGCCTTCTCCAAACTGTTTCCACGAGGTTGGAAGCACAGAATCGTCTAGAATGTCATTGTATGCTGTAGCGTTAAGATTTCCCTTTACTGGAACTAAGGGGCCTAGCTCGAACCATGAAATACAGACCCAGACCAATATTCCTCCTCCACCCAACTTTACAGTTGGCACTATGGATTATGGCTGGTAGCGTTCTCCTGTTCTCCTGGCATCCGCAAAACCCCGATTAATCCATTGGACTGGCAGATTATGAAATGTGATTCATTACTCACGCATTTCCACTGCTCCAGAGTCCAATGGTGGCAAGCTTTACACCCCTCCAGCTGATTCTTGGCATTGTGCATGGTGATCTTAGGCTTGTGTGCGGCTGCTCGGCCATGGAAACCCATTTCATGAAGCTCCCGACAAACAATTATTGTGCTGACTTTGCTTCCAGAGGGAGTTTGAAACTTGGTAGTCAGTGTTGCAACCGAGGACAGAAGAATTCTGTGAGTTTATGTGGCCTACCACTTCGCGCTGAGCCAATGTTGCTCCTAGACATTTCCACTTCACAATAACAGCACTTACAATTGACCAGGGCAGCTCTAGCAGGTTGAAAAGGTGGCATCCTATGACGGTGCCACGTTGAATGTCACTGAGCTCTTCAGGAAGGCCATTCTACTGCCAATGTTTTGTCTATGGAGATTACATGGCTGTGTGCTCGATTTTATACAACAGTCAGCAAACGGGTGTGGCTGAAATAGCCAAATACACTAATTTGACCACATACTGTCCACATACATTTGTACTTCTATATAAATGCAGTACATCGACTATTCCTCGGGAAATACTGACCAGAGGGTCAATCTGATGTGACATTAGTTCGCATTGCAATAACAGCGTAACCGTGTTGTAAGGACATCTGGTGCCACACAATTGAACTGCATCTGGCTGGCAAAAGCACTGTGAACAAGTTACCATTTAACTCGTGTTTTTATGTGATACAAATGAGTAGTGTTGGATCGGTCGAACCCGTAAATGCAGAGTTGTTTTACTTACGATAATGTTTGTCAAGACAACTGGTCTTGCATTAGTGCGTTAATATTATTGCTGTTGTTTAATTTCCATCACCACATTGAACCCACAGTATTACTAATAAAGTTGAGTCAAATAGATGACGTCGGGAGTTCCACGTTGGCCCGGACGTGGCAGCAGCATCAGAGGACAGAAATAAACGATTCTTGCTTTGGGTGTCACAAACATAACGATTCACGCCTCGTCTCAACAACGACAAGAATTTAGAATTTAAAATTTGGACATTCACTCATAACATGGGGCTTCTCATCTCGTCAGTTTTTACCAGACTGTTCGGCAAGAAACAGATGAGAATACTTATGGGTAAGTGTCAGCTGAGTCTTTATTGAGTAAGTAGCCCATGAAGAAAAACTGATTCGTTGGACCCAAAAGATGTAGCTTGAAGATTCAATAGTAACGGTAACAAATTAGCTACGTTAGTTAACATTAAAGTAACGTTAGTAAACATTTGTTAGTGTTGCTAACTGCTACATTACTGTAGCTAGCTAACGTTAACTTAACTCACTCGTATTTCATATGTCACAACGATTCATGCTATGATGCTGGTGAAGTTGTTTTGCGCATCTACAGTGCTGGTCATAAAATTATTATTTTTTGTTCATTGTGTCAACTAACTTACAGAAAGTTCATAGCCAACTAGCTACCACACATACCTATCTACTCTAGCAATGTTTTATTTGAGTAGTTTCTCTTGAGTAGTTTGTTAGTTAACGTTAGCTAGCCATTTTAGCTTATCTGTCATTTGAATGGTGGATTTTCGTATCTTCAAACAGCTGTATCGTTTTGGACAGTCAATAAGTGTCAATGCGACAGTGTGGACATGTTTGTGATTGCTCGCTCATGCTTGCAGTTGTATGTGCGAATGAGATCTCGTTATTTTAATCATAACGTTGTTTGTGTTTTCTCAGTTGGCTTGGATGCTGCAGGGAAAACCACTATCTTGTACAAACTGAAGCTGGGAGAAATAGTGACCACCATTCCAACTATTGGTAAAACACACTCAGTCACACCCACCACCTTTCACCCTCCAGTCTCAACTGTTCCTACTCGAATTACCTTGGTTGATGATCACCATAGCTAGGTATATTGGAGTCACTAATCACATTCAGAGTGTACAAAACAGGAACCCCTGCTCTTTCCTTGACATCGACTGACCAGGTGAATCCAGATGACAGCTATGATCTCTTATTGATGTCACGTGTTAAATCGATTTCAATCAGTGTAGATGGAGGAGACAGGTTAAAGATGGAATTTGAGCCCTTTAGACATAGTTTGTGTGTGCCATTCAGAGGGTGAATGGGCAAGACAAAAATATTTAAGTGCCTTTGAAATAGGTATGGTAGTAGGTGCCAGGTATACAGTGTGAGTGTCAAGAACTGTAACACTGCTGAGTTTTTCACACGCAACAGTTTCCTGTGTGTATCAAGAATGGTTCTCCACCCACATTAGATCCAGCCAACTTGACACAACTGTGGGAAGCATTGGAGTCACCATGGGCCAGCATCTGTGTTCCTAATGTTTTGTACACATTGTATGTAGCCTAATATTGACATCCATAAATTGTGGGAGTGACATTTAAACCCAATACATGCATACATACAGTCCACCACACACCCTCAAAGTTTACCAGGTGATAGCTCATGTGACGACAATTGTTTTTGAACACTGGAAATTAGAAATGTCTATTTGTTTAAGTCCCTTAATGGTGTGTGTGGGTGACAGGCTTTAACGTGGAGACGGTGGAGTACAAGAACATCTGCTTCACAGTGTGGGATGTGGGTGGTCAGGACAAGATCAGACCTCTCTGGAGACACTACTTCCAGAACACACAGGTAAACTCACACACCAAAAGGAAACCGGGGAGGCTACACTACAGCCTGCTCTTTTATTCCTCTTATGTAATGCCTCCTGACTGTCCCTGCCCTGCTCTGACTTTGTGTTCCTCCCTCAGGGTCTGATCTTTGTAGTAGACAGCAACGACAGAGAGAGAGTGGCGGAGTCTGCAGAGGAGCTCTCCAAAATGGTGGGTACAGTGCTCTAGATTAAAAGAACAAATATTGGTGCTCACACTGGTACTCACAAAATACACTGGTGCTCCCATCTTTAAAAAGTTAGAAGCACCACGTGACATTTAGGAACACCTGAAAATGTTATTTAAATGTTTTGTTTTTTAATTCAGAGAGCCTATATTGGGCCTAAATTAATTCTAGCTGCTCTTGACACCTGTTGTGCCCTAGAAACGAATATGTAACATTGTAAATTAGAGCTGAACGATATATCGGTGAACATATCGGAATCGGACAATATTAGCTAAAAATGCCAACATCAGTATTGGCCGATGTCAAAGCTGACGTGCATACCTATATATCGTATGTACGTGATGTAATGACGCCATGTAAAATTTTGCGGTACACCTGCGACACAGCATTCCTAACCTAGCCCACAATGTCTGCTATGTGGCTCGAGCAGTCATTTGAAAGAGTAAGAATTTCAGTGTGACAACTCAAAAGGCAAAATCCATTAAAGCCAAGATGATGGAATTCATTGCCCTTGACAATCAACCGTTCTGTGTCGTGGATGATGTTGGCTTTCGCCAACTGGTCGAGCACTGGTACACACTATCAAGTGCGCTAATTTTTAGATGTTGCCCTTCCGGAGTTATACAATAATAGCGTCATACATACTATGGAACACAGTTTGGGTCTTTGCGTTTCAAAAAAGATACAGTGGAAGCTGTCAAAGCTGTGCAAACAAGCAAACGCCGGCCACGAAACGTGTTTACGATACCTATTTGGTAATAAAGCATAATTTGTTCGACCGCAACTTCTGGGGTAGCTAGCTTTAGCTTGGTACCTAGCTAGTGACAATACAACCAGCCTGAAAACAATGACCAGTGGAAACTGCAGTCATTTTCATTATTCTCACTTGTTTGCCTATTCAAATTTAAATTCAGTTCATGAAAATAAATAGCTAGCCAGCCACTTAACCCTGTTGCCCAAAGCTAACGTTATAAGCAGCCAGCTAGCTTCATCTGGCTAGTGAGGCTTGACCGGACTTGGTTATGTATTGTGAAATTAGCCACAATAAGGATTAGGTACAATAGTGGAATTTGTGGTGTGTCTTCAAAATAAAAGTATATAGTTGACAGTGAATCAAATGAATACAAATAGTAGAATTATGTCTTTTATTTTGAAGGCTAACTGCAAAGTCCACTATTGTGGCTAGTCCTTTGGGGAAGAACATTGTTTGCATCCATGAGCTAGCTAGCTTTTTATGACCAGCACTGTAGGTGCATGAGACAACTTTATCAGCATACGTATCTAATCGTTGTGACATGAAATACGAGTGATAGTGTAATAACCACGTAAAAAATGTGTTAAATTATGTGACGTGCATTCATATTCAGGTCCTTGGTCAACAAGCTTATTTGACACGTCAAGTAGTGTTATTTGACATATCTTTTTTGACATGCAAAGACCCAAACGGCGTTCCATAGCAATCCTGGTTGAGAATGAAACGACTGAACAAATAAGTGACGAAACAGCACAGCAAGTGAAAGAAAAAATGGGGACCTGCGTAAATGCCCACAAAATAACTATTTGGTCAGTGTGGTGTGCGTGTGACCTTAATTTAGCTAGGCAAGTAAGTTTAGATCAAATTCTTATTTACAATGATGGCTTACCCCGGCCAAACCCGGATGAAGCTGGGCCAATTGTGCGCCGCCCTATGGGACTCCCAATCACGGGCGGATGTGATACAGCCTGGATTTTAACTCTGGACTGGAGTTATGTCTCTTGCACTGAGATGCAGTGCCTTAGACCGCTGTGTCCATGTGTATGTGTTAACTAATTAACTGTACTAGAATGCTTAAAAGTCAGCAAAAATGTTAAATCGGTATCGTTTTTTTTTCGGCAAGGAAGATATCGGTATCGGCCAAAAATGTAATATCGGTGCATCACTATTGTGAAAACATTAGTTTATTATAAAAGCTAAAATGTTGATACAAATATCTGGCAATACTGGTAAAGTTACCAGACGTGTATACTACAAAGCAGGATCAATGAGTTAGCCAGTTAACTTTGATAAACAACCAGAAATGACTACTGATTTTTCTGGTTCGTTGGTTGTTTTTGGTGGTTGAGTCAATTAGACCATGCCCATTTCAAACTTATCCCACCCGAAAAACATTATTTCAGAATATTTAGGCAAGTTAGCTGGCTAATTCATTGATGCTGCTTTGTAGTATTCTACTCTAGTTAGCTAGATAGCCATTGAGTTAACATGACTGAACAAAGTGTAACAAATGGTTAACAACGTCAACGTGCGAGTAGTTTTAGAATTACCCGCGACATGATTTATCAATGTGAAATGCGCTCTGGGAAGATAGATTTTGAGCTGGTAATATGGGCCGGATCTTTTGACCTGGTTGGTCTAGAAATGAAGCCGTTTGCGCTGCAGTAATGGTGAATCTGCACACATTTGTTTCTCTAGGGCACTCGGAAACAACGGTACATCAAAGCTTAATCATTACAACAATTATCTGGGAGGTTTTTCACACAGTGCTCCCAAAATAAAACTCCTGATCAGAGCAAAATATTTAGTCTCCTGTGCAACCAAATTAGTTGCACTTTAGAGCCCTGGGTAGGAATATTTACTCTATGTATGATATGTAGCCAGCTAATAGTAGGTATATTTAGTGTTGGTATGGTATGTAGGCCTATAGGCCTGGTCTGTTTATTTATAATTGACTGGACATTGCAACTTGGTGGGGGTGCACACCCCCATTTACATCGACGGGGCTGCAGTGCAGAGGGACAATAGCATCAAATTCCTCGGTGTCCACATAACTGAGGACTTAACATGGTCCTCTCACACCAGAAGGGTTGTGAGGAAGCCACGGCAACACCTCTTCTCCTCAGGAAGCTGAAATGTTTTGCATGGCCCCTCAGATACTCAGGAACTTTTACAGCTGCACTATTGAGAGCAGTGGTTGTACCACCGTCTAGTATGGCAACTCCACCGCCCATGACCGGAAGGCCCTACAGAAGGTGGTGCGGATGGCCCAGCTCCCAGGACATATATGCCAGCCGGTGGAACAATTGCCCAAAACTCCAGCTACCTGAGATATGGGCTGTTCTCCATACTCCCGTACGGCAGGCAGTACTGGTGCATCAAAGCTCAGACAGACTCCTAAACAGCTTCTATCCCTTGGCCATAACTGTTAAATGGCTAACAACTACTCCTCTCTCACAGACCATCCAAACGGACTCTATGCCCATCCACAGGTCTCTACCCACTCAGACACAACTTACACTGCTGCTAAAAGGATTATTGATTAGATGTATTACTTCCTTAAAGCTCCTGTAGATTGATTGCCAATACCGTTAGTATTTATCCTGTTACTGGTCACTATTACCCCTGTTTACGTGTGTGTATACACTACTGTTCAAAAGTTTGGGGTCACATGTAAATTTACTTGTTTTCCATGTAAACATACATGAAATTAGTTGCAAAATGAATAGGAAATATAGTCAAGACATTGACAAGGTTATAAATAATAATTTTTAATTTAAATAATTGTGTCCTTCAAACTTTGCTTTCGTCAGACTTTCGTCAAAGACAACCTTGCAGACTGTTGGCATTCTAGTTGTCAATTTGTTGAGGTAATCTGAAGAGATTTCACCCCATGCTTCCTGAAGCACCTCCCACAAGTTGGATTGGTTTGATGGGCACTTCTTACGTACCATACGGTCAAGCTGCTCCCACAACAGCTCAATAGGGTTGAGATCCTGTGACTGTGCTGGCTACTCATTTATAGACAGAATACCAGCTGACTGCTTCTTCCCTAAATAGTTCTTGCATAGTTTGGAGCTGTGCTTTTGGTCATTGTCCTGTTTGAGAAGAAAGTGCTTTGTTTCTGGCCATTTTGAGCCTGTAATCGAACCCACAAATGCTGATGCTCCAGATACTCAACTAGTCTCAAGAAGGCCTGTTTTATTGCTTTATAAAAATCAGAACAACAGTTATCAGCTGTGCTAACACAATGTGCCATTAGAACACAGGAGTGATGGTTGCTGATAATGGGCCTCAGTACACCGATGTAGATGTTTCATTAAAAATATGCGGTTTCCAGCATTTTCATTTACAACATTAATACAATGTCTACACTGTATTTCTGATTAATTTGATGTCATTTTAATGGACCAAAAAATGTGCTTTTCTTTCAAAAACAAGGACATTTCTAAGTGACCCCAAACTTTTGAACGGTTGTGTATATAATTGTTAAATTACCAAAAGTATTTATATATTCATGCTACCAGTCACTTTTTCAGCCCTGTTTGCTTGAATAGTCTACTACCAGTCACTATGTATAAACCCACCTTAACCACTCCTGTACCTGCACATTGAATAAGGTACTGGCACTGACGTGTATATACTTGTGTTCCTTTTACAATAAACTATGACGAGTTATTCTATCACTGCATTGTTGGGAACGCCCTCTCAAGGTAAGAATTACACTGTACTGTTTTACACCTCTTGTGTCCTGTGCACGTGGTGAATAAGCTTTGAAACTCAGTATCCCAAACTAGCAATCTAATCACTCTGCCCCCCCCCCCAGCTCCAGGAGGATGAGTTGAGAGAAGCAGTATTGCTGGTGTTTGCTAACAAGCAGGACCTTCCCAACGCTATGGCGGTCAGCGACCTCACGGACAAACTGGGACTGCAGAGCCTCCGCAGCAGAGTGGTGAGTCTCACTCACGCCCGTGTAAACTCCGACGTAGACATACACGCACACTCCTCAATGTTTTTTTCTTTCTCACTCTTCCTCCTTAGTGGCACGTGCAGGCGACCTGTGCGACGCAGGGCACAGGACTGTATGAAGGACTGGACTGGCTTTCCAACGAGCTGTCCAAGCAGTAATACCGGACATCACAGGCGAGAGAGGATGAGAACACCTCGGAGAGAGACTGAAACCTTTAATCAACTTTGGTCTTGAAGAACCTGTGCCCCTAGAGTGGACAGAACTTGTGGACAATGCAATCAATACCTATTGGAACATGTTATGTTACTACTCTTTTTACTTTATTGTCATCCCTTCAGATACTTGTCTAATCTTCACATTTTCCCCAACCTCATGTCTCGCAGCAGATAAACTGTTGCTCTGTTGCATGTTTAGAAATTGCTGCTCTGAGACACCTTGGAGACGACCCCTCTTGCCTCTGCACATTGTTCAGCTGGGTCGAAGTTGCCCCAAAACGCTGATCCTGGGTCACTTTTTATTTTTTATATGCTTATGGTTAAGATTAGGATTGGGTGTGTTGTAATCTGATCCTAGATCTGTGGTTAAGGGCAACTTCTACCTCAAACTCTTCAGCTCCACTAGACTTCATGGACATTTTCACTGAAACAACCTTACCCCTCACCCCTGTGACTTCATTGCCATTCTGTCACCTCGGTAAGGACAGAAGCTTCTAGAATGAGATGAAGACACTGATGCCATAAACCTCAAGATGTTTGAGGAAGTTTTTGTGCCCTGGGAGCCAAATGGAACTCCTTTTAGTGAATGGAACCACTGGAAACAGTTGGCTCCTGGTACTTCCTATTTTCTTCATCTCATTGTAGAGTAGGTTTGCTCTGGGTTCTCCACATGTCCTTTTTATTTTTTATGCAATAACCCATTTCCTAATGTGCTTTAATCTAAACTGGGAATCTGAAATGGTTAGGTAGTTGCTGCCACTAAGCATCGAAATGGGCTGAATACTTTTTCATCCACCTTATGGTTCAGGTTAGGATGGGTTATCTGATGTAGGTGCTGTGTTTAGGTACAACTTCTACCTCAAGCAAGTTGAAACCACACAAGGCTGTTTTGTGAGAATAAGCAGCACCTAACCCAGACTGTGCCTGTTCTAATACTTAAATGTTTTCTTCCCTCCTGCCCTTCCTTGAATTTTATTAGATTTAAGAAGTACTGGCTTAAAACAATGCAGTGGAAACCTTGTCCTCACTTGACCAATCTTTGATAACCTGAAGGAAATGGAAGAAGCAGAAATGGTGTTTTCTAAGCATTGGAACAAGGCCAATATCAGTGTTGTATAGTGCAGGGGCATGCTTTGGTTCAGCTGCACATGATTGTGGTTAGGTGTGCTCTTCTGGCTGATTTTTACACACTTAATCTGACTCTTCCACACATACCCCTACTCAATCTCCCTGGGCTAGGCATACATTCCAGCTGACTGACTGCTTCTGGAAGCTGCCTCATAACTTTGAATGATGTGATAACTAATTGTTTTACAAAAGATCTCTAAATAAATTCACCTGTTAAATCTTCAGAAAAACACAATTTAACTTTGCTTGTTTGTGTTCTGGATATTTCAGTGTACGTCTGTAATTCTCTGTAGGTTGCGTTAAGGAATGTGTAATGTACTCGTGCTTCATGTTTGGCAGCCAAACGCTTTAGGTCTCTCTGGTGGAAGTGAATTTGCTTCTTTCTGGTATTGTTCCAAAGCCAACAGTAGACAAACCTTTGTGTGCCTGTGCACATTCACTTGCCTGGCTGAGTGGTAATCTGGAATTAGATGAAATGAGGACCAAACTGATGCAAATGACTTCTGTCTAATGTCCTTGATGTCACACGGTGCCTCATTCAAGGTTTACCAAAAATATAGAGGGGGGTGTGACACCATAGTCCACACTACCACATCTCGGTTTAGGGTGAAGTTGCCCATAGACACTGATCTTGGGACAGTTTAGCATTTTCCCTGCTAATGGTTAGGATTTGGGGAGGGGAAGCAGAT
Organism: Oncorhynchus tshawytscha; assembly: GCF_018296145.1. NCBI lineage: Eukaryota > Metazoa > Chordata > Actinopteri > Salmoniformes > Salmonidae > Oncorhynchus > Oncorhynchus tshawytscha. The sequence continues at coordinate 31,867,007 of NC_056434.1, read as the reverse complement.
CCTAGATCTGTACCTAGGGTAACATCATCCTGGAGCCCATGTGTCTTCGGCCTTCCTATTGGTTCTAGTGCTGTACATCAACTAGAAGAATCTTTTGTTTTTCAGGTACTTTCAGGTACAATGATATCACACCAGTTGTCTTAGTTTAATGGAAATTGGGCGGCAGGTAGCCTAGCCGCGGGCCAGTAACCGAAAGGTTGCTGGTTTGGATCACAGAGCCAAGTGAAATCTGTATGTGCCCTTAACCCTATTTGATCCTGTAAGTTGTGGGTAAAATCATCTGCTAAATTTGACTATCTAATGTGCTACGCAGCTGAATCAAATAACCAACTCATCATCATGCTTTGATTATGTGAATCAGCTGTGTAGTGTTGGGGCAAAATAACTAAATGTGAACCCGGGGTGTCCCAGGACCGAATTTGGAAACATGTAATAGAGGACTAAAACATTCAGACAGATCTTGAGATGGCAGTTGTTATCCAACAGAGGGGGTAGTTAGCATGGTAGCGTGTGTGTGTCGGCCCAGGTAGTTTCTGTTGGGAGGGGGTGGGTACAAGCTGTGTTTGTGCTCTGTCAGTAATATGAAATGTGATATATTTGTCTCAAATTACAGATAAGTCATTTATGGAGTAAAGAGAGTGGATTGGTCAAACAATACAGTAGGAATTATCCTCATTCACAAGGGTCCTTTTATTTGTGTAACAGCAAAGACCAACATGTTGAGTCAAATCAAATGTTATTTGTCACATGCTTTGTAAACGACAGGTGTAGGCTAACAGTGAAATGCTTTTGCAACAATATAGACATTCAAATAAATCAAATGAAATAGTGACAAGCGGAATACACAGTGAATAACAATTGAGTACAAATAACATGGCTACAGTGTATGTACAGGGAATACCAGTACTGAGTCGCTGTGCATGGGTACGAGGTAGAGATACTGTAGGAAGGGGTAAATTGTCTAGGAAACAGGATAGATAGATAGGCAATGGCAATAGCATGTGTGTGTGATGTCAGTATGCATGTGTTGGGGTGTCAGTGTAATTATGTGTGAGTGTGCATAGTCAGTGCAAGAGTTGGTGCAAAAAAGAGTCAATGCAGATAGTCCAGGTAGTTATTTAGGAGTCTTAAGGCTTGGGGGTAGAAGCTGTTCGGGTTTCTGTTGGTTCCATACTTGGTGCATTAGTGAAGAGAACAGTGGCTTGGGTGACCGGAGTCTGACAATTTTTTTGGGCCTTCCTTTGACACTGCCTGTTATAGAGGTCTTGGATGGCAGGGAGCTTGGCTCGAGTGATGTACTGTGCCGTAATCACCACCCTCTGTAGTGCCTTGCGGTTGGGTGCCTTGCTGTGATGCAGCTAATCAAGATGCTCTCAATGGTGGAGCTGAGGGCCCATGCTAAATCTTTTCAGCCTCTTGAGGGGGACTAGGCGCTGTCGTGCCTTCTTCACAACTGTGTGGGTGTACGTGGACCATGTTAATTCCTTAGAGATGTGGACACTGAGGAACTTGAAACTCTCGACCCACTCCACTACAGCCCCATCGATCTGGATGGAGGTGTGCTCGCGCCTCTGTTTCCTGTAGTCCACGATCAGGTCCGTTGTCTTGCTGACTTTGAGGGAGAGGCTGTCCTGCCAGCACACTGCCAGGTCTCTGACCTCCCTGTAGGTAGTCTGCCTCATCGTTGTCAGTGATCAGTCCTACCACCGTCGTGTTGTCAGCATACTTGATGATGGTGTTTGGGTTGTGCACAGCTACGCATGGATAAACAGGGAGTACAGGAAAGGACAAGCACACACCCCTGAGGTGATGATATTTTCTGATGTGTTGTTGCCTACCCTCACTGCCTGGAGGTGGCCAGTCATGAATTCAGTTGCAGAGGGAGTTTTTCAGTCCCAAGGTCCTGAGATTGGGGATGAGCTTTGAGGGGACTATGGTGTTGAATGCTGAGCTATAGTCAATGAACAGCATTCTTACATAGCTATTCATTTTGTCCAGGTGGGTGAGGGCAGTGTGGAGTGCAATAGAGATTCTGTCATCTGTGGATCTGTTTGGGCAAATTGGAGTGGGTCTAGAGTTTCTGGGATAATGGTGTTAATGTGAGCCATTACCAGCCTTTCAAAGCACTTCATGACTACGGACGTGAGTGCTATGGGTGTGTAGTCATTTAGGCAGGTTACCTTAGTGGTCTAGGGCACAGGCACTATGGTGGTCTGCTTGAAACATGTTGGTATTACATATTCAATCAGGGACATGTTGAAAATGTCAGTGAAGACACCTGCCAGTTGGTCAGCACATGTCCTGGTAATCGGTCTGGCCCCGCGGCCTTGTGAATGTTGACCTGTTTAAAGGTCTTACTCACGTCGGCTACGGAGAGTGTGATCACACAGTCGTCCGGAACAGCTTGCCTCAAAGTGAGCATAGAAGTGATTTAGCTCGCCTGGTAGGCTCGTGTTACTGGCAGCTCACGGCTGTGCTTCCCTTTGTAGTCTGTAATAGTTTGCAAGCCCTGCCACATAAGATGAGTGTCAGAGCCGGTGTAGTACGATTCAATCTTAGCCCTGTATTGACACTTTACCTGTTTGATGGTTCGTCGGAGGGCATAGCAGGATTTCTTATAAGCTTCCAGGTTAGAGTCCTGCACCTTGACAGCGGCAGCTCTACCCTTTAGCTCAGTGCGAATGTTGCCGTAATTGATGGTTGGGGTACGTACGGTCACTGTGGGGACGATGTCCTCGATGCACTCATTGATAAAGCCAGTGACTGATGTGGTGTACTCCTCAATGCCATCGGAAGAATCCAGGAACATGTTCCTGTCTGTGCTAACAAAACAGTCCTGTAGTTTAGCATCTGCTTCATCTGACCACTTTTTTATAGACCAAGTCACTAGTGCTTCCTGCTTTCATTTTTCCTTGTAAGCAGGAATCAGGAGGATAGAATTGTGGTCAGATTTACCAAATCTAAGGTGAGGGAGAGCTTTTTATGCATCTCTGTGTGTGGAGTACAGGTGATCTAGATTTTTTCCCCTCTGGTTGCGCATTTAACATGTTGATAGAAATGAGGTAAGACTGATTTAAGTTTCCCTGCATTAAAGTCCCGGGCCACTAGGAGCGCCGCCTCTGGGTGAGCGGTTTCCTGTTTGCTTATTTCCTTATACAGCTGACTGAGTGCGGTCTTAGTGCCAGCATCTGTCTGTGGTGGTAAATAAACAGCCATGAAAGTATGGATGAAAACTCAAATATTGTGGAGCTTATCATAAGATACTCTACCCCCTAGACTTCTTACCGCACAGAGTGTGCTGTTCTATCTAGCCGGTGCAGTATCCCGCTAGCTGAATATCCATGTCATCGTTCAGCCACGATTCCATGAAACAGTTTCTGATGTCCCGTTGGTAGGATATTTGTGATCGTACCTTGTCTAATTTATTGTCCAATGATTGCACGTTAGCAGGTAATATTGACGGTAACGGCAGCTTTCCCACTCGCCAACTACGGATCCTTATGAGGCAGAGATCTTTCTCTTGCCAATGACGGGGATGTTGGCCTTGTCGGTTGTTCAAAGTACATCCTGTGCATAAATCATTAATTTCCAGTTTAACCACCCTCAAATCATTGCTGACATTATTTGAGTAATTATTTTCAGTTTCGGTTCAAGTGATTTACATTTTTTTCTCCAATAACTTGATTCTGTGATTCCTGGCTTTATTGAGGTGAGATGCAAAAGAAGATGTAAAGTCTCTGATAAACTGTTTAGTAGCCATCCATGTAAACCTTGGGTCCTCTACAGGGTCCTTGGTTTTTGCTAAGAATTCCAATAGTTTGGCTTGAAATTCAGCCACGAACAATTCGTTTTGAAGAAGAGTCGTATTAAAACGCCAATGTTTTGTTTTATTTACCTTATAGTTCACATCCACTATTATTATCTGAAAGCGTCGCAGGCAATTTGTATTGGAGTGACGCACATACTCATGCTGCCTACCCCACTCGTGTCGCATGCGCGAGCGTTGCAAAATACATACATGTTATTCAATCATTGCACCCACACTGCTTGCGCACGCCAACGAGCATCTGCGTTGCCAAAAAGAAGTCAATTCTATTTGTGATGTTGAACACGGTGCAAGTCCTGCCTCTCCCATCTCCTCATTGGTTTATAGAAGCAGATACCCACGTGCCATCCCCTCATTGGTTATACTGAAACCTGTTGAACGCTGAAACCTGAACTAAGACCTTGTTTTAAAAGCTGACAGTGTTTTTATATACTTTTATTTTATTTTGAATTCTGCAGCTCTGTTGGGCTAAATTGCTGTGAGCGCTGCTATCTGGATACTGCCAGATTCCGTATAGGGGAAGAGACGCGAAAGTCCAGTTAGCCTCGCTGGCTCGGCGGTCTCAAATGGAGGCCACTATTGAACGTTTCCAACGTTGCAGGAGCTGCATTTACTTTGCTTTGTTCCAGGACAATGTGGACCACGTTGACTTTCAATGTAGCAACTTCTTGCTTGCGGAGGACAACAGGAGCGAAGTAGCTACTCTTAGCAAGCAAGTAGCAAACCTACATAAGCTACTGGGGAACCCACACCCACCTACTTTTATTTTTCTTCCACCCCAGTAGCCGAACGTCGCTCTGGTCTGGTGGAAGTTTCACCAATGTGTCGGCTCCACAGCCGACTGGCCAGTTCTAGGCAGGGTTCCATCCCCGAAGGGGTCTCCCCTTCCCTGGAGAACGGAGCTGATCTCAACCCAATCAACCAGCCATGGAGGTACGTCATTCGCCGTGGAATTCGAAGAAGGTGTCCTGTGGCAACAGGGTCTCCATGGAGATGTTGAACCCGGAACTGACACAGACCAGAAACAGCTTTGCTGCCCTGGATCCAGAGGTTCTGGCGCCTTCGTCCGTGGTAGCTTCCAAATCAAGATCGGATCCGGAGGTACCTGCATCTTCATCCTCAGCTCTGTCTCCCTCTCCGGTGGCTTCTACCTCAGGTTCAGATCCTCAGAGCTCCCAGCCTCACCGGACTGTGAGGCTGCCTGAGAGACCGACCCATTCAACATTACCAGCTGTCATCATAGGCAACTCTATGGTGAGAAACATCTCGGTCCCTTAGACAAAAACCCTGTGCTACCCAGGAGCATGAGTACAGGACATAACAAGGCTGCTTCCAACTGTTCTGCCACAGATGCTGGGAGCTGACACTGTCGTATCCATGTGGGGTCAAACAACATCAGGAGGGCTAGTTCGGAACATTTGAGAACTGATTTTTAGCATTAAAAGACCAAAAAACAGCCAATAATTTCAGGTCCAGTGTTAGGGTTGCTTAGGGTTGCGTAAATTCGAATCTGGTATCAGGATAAATATAACGAGTCACCGATTGTATACTATGTATTTTTTATTAGCTAAGTAATAAAAGGCAAATGCAACTTTCGTATATACGGGCTCACTGTAATACCACGCAGGGCAGAACAGAGAACTGACAAGATGGATGTAAACAGTATTCTTTATACTGTGATAGACAGTTCCAACCCATCTGTTGGCCTATCACAGTAGAGGCTGGGTGTGGTTTAAACTTGCTCAGCCTATTGCAGGCGCTCAGGCGGGTCCCCGCCTCTTGGCGCTTCTGTTGATAGATGTAACTGTTGATAGATGTAACTGTTGCTGTGAAGAACATCCTTGCGCTCATGCTCCATACCGTTATCTCGCACCTGGCTCCTGTTATCTAACAAAAGACCGCTTGTTCTGCAACCCCACGCTCTGAATGTGCCCTGTCTTCTGTATTTTTCCATCATGAGAAAGGCCCATGGCCTTAACCTTTAACAATGTTTCAAGTCAGCTATGTTGCATAACACATACATACATCCACACAAGCCAACAGCAGATAATATTCAATCATATATATGGTAATGGCTATAATGTAAAACACAGGATCCAACACCAGTAACATTGTTGGGCCACAGGTGTGAAAGATTCAGCAGACTGCTGGCATTACACATCTGGCTAAAAGACTACTGTAGCTCTGCTGGAGTCACTTTTATTGATAACTTTGACACCTTCTGGAAACAGAAGATACTCTACAGGAATGAAGGAAGTCCATCCAAATCATCTTGGCTCCTGGACTCAAGGCTGCGTTGAAACAATGACTGGTAAATGATCCAAGACCAGCTTAGTTAATCCCTGCCATTGTGACAATAAGTCGTCATAATGCTGCATCAAATGTACATGATCTTAAGGGAATTGGCAAACACGATGTAATTTAATTTATGTACCCCTAATTGCACCAAATACATCTGTTTATCCTAAAGCCATTGTAAGCAGTAATCATGAGCCTATAAACCAGAGTTACTGTTAGCAGTGAGGTGGTGTGCAATAGCAGGAAGACCACTTAGTGCAGGTTGAGCTGAATAATCAGTTCCAATGTAAATAACATGAGTAAGTCTACCTCTGATAACCTTCCCAGTTAAGCACTAAAACAATCAAGCAACCCAGAAAAGTGCTAAAAATAGCCCATATTAACCCATGTAGCCTAAGAAACAAGGTCCATGAAGTCAATAACTTGCTTGTAACAGATGACATTCATATTCTGACTATATCTGAAACGCACTTAGATAATACCTTTGATGATACAGTGGTAGCAATACATGGTTCTAACATCTACCGAAAGACAGAAATACCAACGGATGTGGTGTTGTGGTGTATATTCAGAACCATATTCCTGTAAAGCTGTAACGCTGCAGATATTTGCTTTAAAGCAGTATCCAAATCCATAGGATGTAGTGGTCACAATATAATAGCCATATATAGGAAAACCTAAGTTCCAAAGGCTGGGCCTAATATACTGAATAAGAGGTCATACAAGAAGTTTTGTAGTGATTCATATGTTGATGTAAAGAATATTTTCTGGTCTGGTGTGTAATGAGGAGCAACCAGACGCTGCACTTGACACATTTATGAAACTACTTATTCCAGTTACTAATAACCACGCACCCATTAAGAAAATAACTGTAAAAACTGATAAATCCCCTTGGATTGATGAGGAATTTAAAAATTGTATGGTTAAGAGGGATGAGGCAAAAGGTATGGCAATTAAGTCTGGCAGCCCAACGGATTGGCAAACGTACTGCAAATTAAGAAATCATGTGACTAAACTAAAGAAAAAGAAACTACACTATGAAACAAAGCTAAATTATCTAAAGAATGATAGTAAAAAGCTTTGGGGCACCTGGACTATATTTATAACTGGATTATATTTGATAGGCTTCCAATAAAGAACGCCCTCTGTGTTCTGTTAGCCTGATAATGTTAATCCTTATCTCCAGCAGTGAAGGAAAGCGTCCTCTGTTTTCGGTCTCAGGTACTAAGTGAAGTTCCTGTCCAAAATAAAGATATATATATATATACAGTAAGGAGAACAAGTATTTGATACACTGCCGATTTTGCAGGTTTTCCTACTTACAAAGCATGTAGAGGTCTGTCCTTTTTATCATAGGTACACCTCAACTGTGAGAGAAGTAATCTCAAACAAAAATCCGGAAAATCACATTGTATGATTTTTAAGTAATTCATTTGCACTTATTGCATGACATAAGTATTTGATACATCAGAAAAGCAGAACTTAATATTTGGTACAGAAACCTTTGTTTCCTATAGTTCTTGACCAGGTTTGCACACACTGCAGCAGGGATTTTGGCCCACTCCTCCATACAGACCTTCTCTATATCCTTCAGGTTTCGGGGCTGTCGCTGGGCAATACGGACTTTCAGCTCCCTCCCGAAATGTTCTATTGGGTTCAGGTCTGGAGACTGGCTAGGCCACTCCAGGACCTTGAGATGCTTCTTACGGAGCCACTCCTTAGTTGCCCTGGCTGTGTGTTTCGGGTCGTTGTCATGCTGGAAGACCCAGCCACGACCCATCTTCAATTCTCTTACTGAGGGAAGGAGGTTGTTGGCCAAGGTCTCGCGATACATGGCCCCATCCATCCTCCCCTCAATACAGTGCAGTCGTCCTGTCCTCTTTGCAGAAAAGCATCCCCAAAGAATGATGTTTCCACCTCCATGCTTCATGGTTGGGATGGTGTTCCTGGGGTTGTACTCATCCTTCTTCTTCCTCCAAACACGGCGAGTGGAGTTTAGACCAAAAAGCTCTATTTTTGTCTCAACAGACCACATGACCTTCTCCCATACCCCGTCTGGATCATCCAGATGGTCATTGGCAAACTTCAGACGGGCCTGGACATGCGCTGGCTTGAGCAGGGGGACCTTGCGTGCGCTGCAGGATTTTAATCCATGACGGCGTAGTGTGTTACTAAAGGTTTTCTTTGAGACTGTGGTCCCAGCTCTCTTCGGATCATTGACCAGGTCCTGCCGTGTAGTTCTGGGCTGATCCTTCACCTTCCTCATGATCATTGATGCCCCACGAGGTGAGATCTTGCATGGAGCCCCAGACCGAGGGTGATTGACCGTCATCTTGAACTTCTTCCATTTTCTAAAAATTGCGCCAACAGTTGTTGCCTTCTCACCAAGCTGCTTGCCTATTGTCCTGTAGCCCATCCCAGCCTTGTGCAGGTCTACAATTTTATCCCTGATGTCCTTACACAGCTCTCTGGTCTTGGCCATTGTGAAGAGGTTGGAGTCTGTTTGATTGAGTGTGTGGACAGCTCTGACTTAGAATACGTGGACAACTACAAATACTTAGGTGTCTGGTTAGACTGTAAACTCTCCTTCCAGACCCATATCAAACCCCTCCAATCCAAAGTTAAATCTAGAATTGGCTTCCTATTTCGCAACAAAGCATCCTTCACTCATGCTGCCAAACATACCCTTGTAAAACTGACCATCCTACCAATCCTCGACTTTGGCGATGTCATTTACAAAATAGCCTCCAATACCCTACTCAACAAATTGGATGCAGTCTATCACAGTGCAATCCGTTTTGTCACCAAAGCCCCATATACTACCCACCATTACCCACCATGACCTGTACGCTCTCGTTGGCTGGCCCTCGCTTCATACTCGTCGCCAAACCCACTGGCTCCAGGTCATCTACAAGACCCTGCTAGGTAAAGTCCCCCCTTATCTCAGCTCGCTGGTCACCATAGCATCTCCCACCTGTAGCACACGCTCCAGCAGGTATATCTCTCTAGTCACCCCCAAAACCAATTCTTTCTTTGGCCGCCTCTCCTTCCAGTTCTCTGCTGCCAATGACTGGAACGAACTACAAAAATCTCTGAAACTGGAAACCCTTATCTCCCTCACTAGCTTTAAGCACCAACTGTCAGAGCAGCTCACAGATTACTGCACCTGTACATAGCCCACCTATAATTTAGCCCAAACAACTACCTCTTTCCCTACTGTATTTTATTTATTTATTTATTTTGCTCCTTTGCACCCCATTATTTTTATTTCTACTTTGCACATTCTTCCATTGCAAATCTACCATTCCAGTGTTTTACTTGCTATATTGTATTTACTTTGCCACCATGGCCTTTTTTTGCCTTTACCTCCCTTATCTCACCTCATTTGCTCACATCGTATATAGACTTATTTGTATTGCTTTTAATCTTTTTAATGAAGTTATCTTATTAACACTTTGTTCTAGCTAGCTATTTGTGTAGGTAGCTATCAAGTAAACGCAATACTGTATTATTGACTGTATGTTTGTTTTACTCCATGTGTAACTCTGTGTCGTTGTATGTGTCGAACTGCTTTGCTTTATCTTGGCCAGGTCGCAATTGTAAATGAGAACTTGTTCTCAACTTGCCTACCTGGTTAAATAAAGGTGAAATAAAAATAAATAAATAAAAGGTGTCTTTTATACAGGTAACGAGTTCAAACAGGTGCAGTTAATACAGGTAATGAGTGGAGAACAGGAGGGCTTCTTAAAGAAAAACTAACGGGTCTGTGAGAGACGGAATTCTTACTGGTTGGTAGGTGATCAAATACTTATGTCATGCAATAAAATGCAAATTAATTACTTAAAAATCATACTACGTGATTTTCTGGATTTTTGTTTTAGATTCAGTCGTCTCTCACAGTTGAAGTGTACCTATGATAAAAATCACAGACCTCTACATGCTTTGTAAGTAGGAAAACCTGCAAAATCGGCAGTGTATCAAATACTTCTCCCCACTGTATATATATAAAAGAGTTCAGAAGTCAACTAAACATTAGCTAGCCAGTTAGCTGCATCTTTAGCGCCCAGTTGCTCCCATTTCATTCTCCGCCTCCTTATCATCCTGCTGTCCGGGCCCATCCTCGGCATCCGTAAAGGAAAGCACTCTCTTTGTGGGGTGGGGATGGGCGTGTAGACCTGTCGCCCGGGAGACCTCTCCGACATTCCTTTGCCTCTTTTGCCGAGGTGAAGGAAAGATGCTCACCGTTGAAAGTAGTAAGTCACAGGATAGCAGGATAGATCATAAAAGAGGGTATGCCCTGTGTGTTCAACTCCCTCTGGACATCTGCAAGTGCTTTCCTTTGCTCATTTGTGAAGGCACTGTAGTCCGCATAAAAACGTATGGCTCTCCTGGCATCTTGGATGGGTGCATTCTTTCTTGCTTCCTGCGCTCCTTGTAGAATAGAGTTGCGGTCTTGGTATCTAATAACCTTGAAGACCATGGTCTGGGTGTTGTCCTCCTTTGCATTTTCGTTGTAGATCATGGGGGCCATTTGAATCGGAGTAGTACCAAGGTACGGAATCCACTTGGGAAGGTTTTCTTGCAGGAAAGCAATTGCATCACCTCCCTCCCGGTTTGTAGCAATCCCTGTGACCCTCACGCTATTGCGTCTGTCTTGATCCTCAAACGGTGCCATTTGGAACCGCATCTTCTCAAGTGCAGATGTTCACGTCCCTTTTTAGGCCCCTTGCCTCAGTCTGAATGTGATCCACCTTTTCTATTAGCGCTCGAACTGATCCCATGTGGATGTCCACTTCATCTTGCAAGGTAGCAACTTGTTCCTTCACTTCTTGAATTGCTGCACCAACAGCGCGTGTAACCACCTCCTCCATCCTCTCTTATTGAAGCTTCTGATTGGCTAATTGACATCATTTGAGTCAATTGGAGGTGTACCTGTGGATGTATTTCAAGGCCTACCTTCAAACTCAGTGCCTCTTTGCTTGACATTATGGGAAAATCAAAAGAAATCAGCCAAGACCTCCACAAATATGGTTCATCCTTGCAAGCAATTTCCAAACGCTGAAGGTACCACGTTCATCTGTACAAACAATAGTGTGCAAGTATAAACAACAAGGGACCACGCAGCCATCATATCGCTCAGGAAGAAGACACGTTCTGTCTCGTAGAGATAAATGTACTTTGGTGCGAAAATCAATCCCAGGACAACAGCAACGGACCTTGTGAAGATGCTGGAGGAAACAGGTACAACAGTATCTATATCCACAGTAAAACGAGTCCTATATTGACATATCCTGAAAGGTCGCTCAGAAAGGAAGAAGCCACTGCTCCAAAACCGCCGTAAAAAAAGCCAGACTACGGTTTGCAACTGCACATGGGGACAAAGATCGTACTTTTTGGAGAAATGTCCTCTGGTCTGATGAAACAAAATAGAACTGTTTGGCCATAATGACCATCGTTATGTTTGGAGGAAAAAGGGGGAGGCTTGCAAGCCGAAGAACACCATCCCAACCGTGAAGCACAGGGGTGGCAGCATCATGTTGTCGGGGTCCTTTGCTTCAGGAGGGACTGGTACACTTCACAAACTAGATGGCATCATGAGGGAAGAAAATTATGTGGATATTTTGAAGCAACAGCTCAAGACATCAGTCAGGAAGTTAAAGCTTGGTCGCAAATGGGTCTTCCAAATGGACAATGAACCCAAGGGTACTTCCAAAGTTGTGGCAAAATGGCTTAAGGACAAAGTCAAGGTATTGGAGTGGGCATCACAAAGCCATGACCTCAATCCTATAGAAAATTTGTGGGCAGAAATTAAAAAGCTTTTGCAAGCAAGGAGGCCTACAAACCTGACTCGGATATACCAGCTCTGTAAGGAGGAATGGGCCAATATTCACCCAACTTATTGTTGGAAGCTCGGAGATAGGTACCCAAAACATTTGACCCAAGTAAAACAATTTAAAGGCAATGCTACCAAACACTAATTGAGTGTATGTAAACTTCTGACCCACTGGGAATGTGATGAAAGAAGTAAAAGCTGAAATAAATCATTCTCTCTGAGATTCTGACATTTCACATTCTTAAAATAAAGTGGTGATCCTAACTGACCTAAGACGTGAAATTTTTACTAGGATTGAATGTCAGGAATTGTGAAAAACTGAGTTTAAATGTATTTGGCTAAGGTGTATGTAAACTTCTGACTATAACTGTATAAGAGTCTTTTGACCATTGCGTTTGTAGCTCTCCTTTATAAAGGTGCATTTTCTTGTTGAAAATTGACCTTCTCTGAACTTGAAATTCACCTGCTGCATACAGTGCCTTCTGAATGTATTCAGACCCCTTGACTTTTTCTACATTGTTATGTTACAGCCTTATTCTAAATATATTAAATATAGATATTCTTTAGCAATTTACACACAACACATCATAATAAAGCAAAAACAGATTTTTAGAAATGTTTGCAAGTGTATAAAAAATATATAATGGATAAACCTTGAGCTCAGGTGCATCCTGTTTCCATTGATCATCCTTGATGTTTCTACATCTGGATTGGAGCCTACCTTTGGTAAATTGAATTGTTTGGACATGATTTGGAAAGGCACACACCTGTCTATATAAGGTTCTACAGTTGGCAGTGCATGTCAGAGCAAAAACCAAGCCATGAGGTCGAAGGAATTGTCCGTAGAGTTCCGAGACAGGATTGTGTCGAGGCACAGATCTGAGGAAGGGTACCAAAAAATGTCTGCAGCATTGAAGGTCCCCAAGAACACAGTTGCATCCGTCATTCTTAAATGGAAGAAGTTTGAAACCACCAAAAGTCTTCCTAGAGCTGACTACCCAACCAAACGGCAATCGGGAGAGAAGGGCCTTGGTCAGGGAGGTGACCAAGAACCCGATGGTCACTCCGACAGAGCTCTAGAGTTCCTCTGTGGAGATGGGAGAACCTTCCAATAGGACAACCATCTATGCCTCACTCCACCAATCAGGCCTTTAAGGAAGAGTGGCCTGACTGAAGCCACTCCTCAGTAAAAGGCACATGACAGCCCGCTTGGAGTTTGCCAAAGGCACCTAATCATGTCTAATCAATCACCAGCAGCATACCACCCTGCATACCACTGCTGGCTTGCTTCTGAAGCTAAGCAGGGTTGGTTCTGGTCAGTTCCTGGATGTGAGACCAGGTGGTGTTGGAGGGCCAGTAGGAGGCACTCTTTCCTTTTGTAAAAAAAAAAAGAAAAATAATCCCAATGCCCTGTGTAGGGTGCCATCTTTCGGATGGGACACTAAACGGGTGTCCTGACTCTCTGAGGTCATTAAAGATCCCATGGCACTTATTGTAAGAGTAGGGGTGTTAACCCCGGTGTCCTGGCTAAATTCCCAATCTGGCACTCAAACCATCACGGTCATCTAATAATCCCCACTTTACAATTTGCTCATTCATCCCCCTCCTCTCCCCTGTAACTATTCCCCAGGTTGTTGCTGCAAATGAGAATGTGTTCTCAGTCAACTTACCTGGAAAAATAACAAATAAATAAAGATTCTAAAACCATGAGAATCAAGATTGAATACTTTGGCCTGAATGCCCTGTCCGGGGGTGTCATCGGATGGGGCCACAGTGTCTCCTGTCTCAGCGTCCAGTATTTATGCTGCAGTAGTTAATGTGTCGGGGGGCTAGGGTCAGTTTGTTATATCTGGAGTACTTCTCCTGTCCTATCCGGTGTCCTGTGTGAATTTAAGTATGCTCTTTCTAATTCTCTTTTTCTCTCTTTCTTTCTCTCTCTCTTGGAGGACCTGAGCCCTAGGACCATGCCCCAGGACTACCTGACATGATGACTCCTTGCTGTCCCCAGTCCACCTGGCCGTGCTGCTGCTCAAGTTTCAACTGTTCTGCCTTATTATTATTCGAACATGCTGGTCATTTATGAACATTTGAACATCTTGGCCATGTTCTGTTATAATCTCCACCCGGCACAGCCAGAAGAGGACTGGCCACCCCACATAGCCTGGTTCCTCTCTAGGTTTCTTCCTAGGTTTTGGCCTTTCTAGGGAGTTTTTCCTAGCCACCGTGCTTCTACACCTGCATTGCTTGCTGTTTGGGGTTTTAGGCTGGGTTTCTGTACAGCACTTTGAGATATCAGCTGATGTACGAAGGGCTATATAAATAAATTGTATTTTATTTTATGAAAACTTGCTCCAGAGTGCTCAGGACCTCAGACTGGGGCGAATGTTCAACTTCCAACAGGACAACGAACCAAAGTACACAGTCAAGACAACGCAGGAGTGGCTTCGGGACAAGTCTCTGAATGTCCTTGAGTGGCCCAGCCAGAGCCGGACTTGAACCTGATCGAACATCTCTGGAGAGACCTGAAAATAGCTGTGCAGCAACATTCCCCATCCAACATGACAGCGCTTGAGAAGATCTGCAGAGAAGAATGGGAGAAACTCCCCAAATACAGATGTGCCAAGCTTGTAGCGTCCTACCCAAGAAGACGCAATGCTGTAATCGCTGCCAAAGGTGCTTCAATGAAGTACTGAATACTTATGTAAATGTAATATATATCATTTTTTTTTGCAAAAATAAAGACTCTTAACCTGTTTTTGCATTGCCATTATGCATTATTGTGTGTAGATTGATGAGGGGAAAAAACTATTTAACCAATTTTAGAATAAGGTTCTAACGCCTGAATGCGTTACGTGTTACGTCTGGAGGAAACCTGGCACCATCCCTACGGTGAAGCATGGTGGTGGCAGCATCATGCTGTGGGGATGTTTTTCAGCGGCATGGACTGGGAGACTAGTCAGGATCGAGGGAAAGATGAACAGAGCAAAGTACAGAGAGATGCTTGATGAAAACTTGCTCCAGAGAGCTCAGGACCTCAGACTGGGGTGAAAGTTCACCTTCCAACAGGACAACGACCCTAAGCACACAGCCAAGACAACGCTGGAGTGGCTTCGGGACAAGTCTCTGAATGTCCTTGAGTGTCCTAGTCATAACTCGGACTTGAACCCGATCGAACATCTTTGGAGAGACCTGAAAATAGCTGTGCAGTGGCTTTCCCTTTCCAATCTTACAGAGCTTGAGAGGATCTGCAGAGAAGAATGGGAGAACCTCCCCAAATACAGGTGTGCCAAGCTTGTATCGTCATACTCAAGAAGACTCAAGGCTGTAATCGCTGCCAAAGGTGCTTCAACAAAGTACTGAGTTAAGAGTCTGAATACTAATGTAAAAAAATACATTTTTGCTTTGTCATTATGGGGTATTGTGTGTAGATTGAGGGAAAAACTATTGAATCCATTTTAGAGTAACACTGTAATGTAACAAAATGTGGAAAAAGTCAAGGGGTCTGAATATTTTCCGACGTCACTGCATGTTAACATGGGCTATTTTGAGCACTTTTCTGGGATGCTTGTTTTCATTGCTTTACTGAGAAGCTTAGCAGAAGTAGAAATTCTCATGTTATTTATGTTAGTGCAGGATGAGCTGCACACAGTGGACTTCCTACTAGGGCACACGGCCTCAGTGCTAACAGCATAAATCTGGTTCATAGGCACATGTTTGCTGCATACAATAGCGGTAGGATCAGCAGGGCCATTCAGGGCAGTTAGAGGGAAATAAATTAGGTTAATTAAACATTGTGTCGTCCAGTGCCCTTCGTATAATGTACATTTGTTAAAGCATTATGATGACTCAGTGACACAATGGCAGGGGTTAACTGAGCTGGGCTTGGATCATTGATAAGTCATTGTCTCAACGCAGCCTTATAATGCTGTGAAAGGATCCAGGAAACCAAATGATTTGGGTGTTATCAGATAGATCCTGGAACATATTCCAGTCTGTGCTAGTGAAACAGTCACTGGTACTTCCTGTTTGAGTTTTTGCTCGTAAGCAGGTAGAAGGAGGATAGGGTAATTGTCTGATTTGCCAAAGGGAGTGCGAGGGAGGACGTTGTATATATTTCTGTGTGTGGATTAAAGGGGATCTAGAATTTTCCATTTCCCAGCCCTGGCCACAAGAAATGCCGCCTCTTAATGTCAAATTTATTGTGTGCTTACGGCCCTATACAGATCATTGAGTGCCAGCATTGGTTTGTGGTGGTAAATACTATAGACCGCTACAATAAATATAGATTAAGACTCTCTTGTTAAATAGTATAGTCTGTAGTCGTGAGCTATTTTAACTCAGGTGAGCACAAATTTGAGACCTTAACATTAGAGAACACGAACCAGCTGTTGTTAACAGAGACAGACCCTTCCTCCCTTTGTCTTGCCGTCTGGTTCTGACAATGCATAGAAAAAACAGTCACGACTCTGAGAGACATAGGATATTCCAGTTTTTCAGGTCCCGTTAGCAGGATAGTCTCGAACGGAGCTCATCCAGCTTGTTCTCCAGTGACTGCACGTTCGCCAATAGAGGAGGGCAATGCATTCTATTTGCTTGCCGACCTAATCTGGTCAGGATGCTGCCTCGCCTGCCTCTCTTCCACTTCCTCTTTTGAGTCCAGGGGATTAGGACCGGGTCTGGAGTAAGCAGAATGATAATAAAACATGTAACAAAAAGTCAAATGGAGATGTGATTGCTGATGTCAAAGTTATATGAAGACACAGTTTTATGTTAAGAGTTTTGTATTGGTCTTTCATTGCCATCTAAAAATAAGAGTTGTACTTGTTGAGAAGGGTGCCTAGTAACCTAGTAACCAGGCACACACCCTGTCTTGAGAAAAGGGAGCAGGGAAATGAAACTCAAGACAGACTTTACTGGAAACAAAACTGAAGGGAAAGAGTTTTGTGGCAAATAGCCATTGTGCTCAGCGTGTGCATGAGTCAGCACACACCTCAGGCTGCTGAGGGAAGAACGGCTCATAATAATGGTTGGAACAGAGCAAATGGAATGGGGTCAATGGAAACCATGTGTTGGATGTATTTGATATCATTCCACCTATTCCACTCCAGCCATTACCACAAGCCCTTCCTCCCCAATTAAGGTGCCACCAACCTCCTGTGACACACACACAAACAATGCTGGTTGAGGGTAAATTAGGTGCTTTCCTGTGGCCCTCGGCATTGACAGTTGAGGAGGAGGGGAGGGTTTTTTCAGGGAATAGATGGATGATGCAACGTTTGATCTGTCCTTTTTATTCTGCGGAGTCCTTGGCTAAAGGGTTCAGGGGCGAGTTTCTTTTCCATAGAGATCTAATAGCTTGTATTGTTTTATTGTTTAATGTGCTTTGTATGTAATTCACTTTGCATGCATTTCAATGTCATCAAACCAAAATATTGTATTTGTCTTGTTCATTTACAGTTTCACGGAAAGACTACTGTTTTGTCTTTAGAGTAAAATTGCTATAGTACAAGATAACTTTAACAATAATATAATACATGGTAAGAGTATTTGTTAAACATCAATCCTGAACCAGGAAGTGTCAGTGTCGCCTGCGTCACTTACATCTATGT
Organism: Oncorhynchus tshawytscha; assembly: GCF_018296145.1. Taxonomy (NCBI): domain Eukaryota; kingdom Metazoa; phylum Chordata; class Actinopteri; order Salmoniformes; family Salmonidae; genus Oncorhynchus; species Oncorhynchus tshawytscha. The sequence continues at coordinate 31,849,441 of NC_056434.1, read as the reverse complement.
GTGTGTCCTTCCTTGTGTTGCAGTACTGGTGACCCTCTGTCAGGTCACCATGGAGTTCCCACTCTGTCTGCTTGCTGTGTATTTTATTGTACCTCACATCCACAACATGAATGTGCCTGTGATGAATAAACCTTTTATGGACAATAAAGATTAATGGAATTCAAATGAACCTGTAAACATACAAAATTGTAGGGCCAGAGTTGCCTTGTGGTCTAGCTGTGACTAAAACAAAGTCTTGTCCCACGGTGACAAGGAGGAAGAGAGAAGGCTCCCAAGGGGAGATCACTGGGTCCCTGACCATGTCCTGAGGGGTGTGTTGGGAATCTGTTCACTAGCAGGTACTGACCCTCAGCATGACCTTTCAGGACCTGTGCCCGGTTTCCCAAAAGTATCTTGATGCTAAGGTTCTAAGATTAACTTAGCCTTAAGATACTTCTGGGAAACCGAGCCCTGGTCGGTCGGGCCTGGTGAGCAGAGCCAGGTGACCTTGACGCACCGACGAACCCAAGCGCTAGACACCCGAAAACACCTAGGACGACAAGATGAAGCTCATCCAAAGCACAAAGCTTATATTACTTACCTGAATACTTAAACAATTAATACTTACCTGAATACTTAAACAAGCAATGTAACTATATAGAATGCAGCCAGATGAAGAAACATTATTTTCTTTATTTTGGTTGGCTTCTGGTTGTCCGTGTTTCGGCAGCTCGTGGGGGAACTGCTGATTTAAACACAATCCCAAATACACTACAAGGCTGAAAGCATGATTTCCTTAAATGTTTTTAAAAATGAAAATAAAAATGGAAAGAACCTATCCGACATGGACAAACTTACCTGTGTCATTTGTTTTGTAGATTTGCCATTCAGGTATTTATAAGCTCTCTGATATTGATTTCACATTGCAGAGAACTACTGCAAAATGATACATATAGCTAGTAGTGTAGTGTAAGTAAATCATATCAAATCTACTTGACACATCCTTGAATTGATACATACTAACAATTTCCTATCAGTCTCACTGCATTATTTTATTTGTACTTTTTTGTAATTAGCTTCATGTAGGCCAAGATTACCGTGTAGTTTAGAGCCTTCTCTGGTTTTATACTTCCTTGAATGGGATTGCCCTCTCTCCTGCCCCGCACGCACACATACAGTGCATTCAGAAAGTATTCAGATCCCTTGACTTTTTCCACATTTTGTTACTCTACAGCCTTATTCTAAAATTGATTAAAAAACGATTTTTTTGTCATCAATATACACACATGTAAATAAGGTATTTTTGTGTTTTATATTTAGTCAATTTGCAAACATTTCTAAAAAACTGTTTTCACTTTGTCATTATTGGGTATTAAGTATTCAGACCATTTGCTATCAGACTCTAAATTTAGCTCAGGTGCATCTTGTTTCCATTGATCATCCTTGAGATGTTTCTACAACTTGATTGGAGTCCACCTGTGGTAAATTCAATTGATTGGACATGATTTGGAAAGTCACACCTGTCTATACAATGTCCCACAGTTGACAGTGCATGTCAGAGCAAAAACTAAGCCATGAGGTCAAAGGAATTGTTCGTAGAGCTCTGAGACACGATTGTGTCGAGGCACAGATCTGGAGAAGTGAACCAAAATATTTATTCAGCATTGAAGGTCCCCAAGAACACAGTGGCCTCCATCATTCTTAAATAGAAGAAGTTTGGAACAACCAAGGCTCTTCTTAGAGCTGGCCGCCTGGCCAAACTGAGCAATCGGGGGAGAAGAGCCTTGGTCAGGGAGGTGACCAAGAACCCGATGGTCACTCTGACAGAGCTCCAGAGTTCCTCTGTGGAGATGGGAGAACCTTCCAGAAGGACAACCATCTCTACAGCACTCCACCAATCAGGCCTTTATGGTAGAATGACCAGATGGAAGCCACTCCTCGGTAAAAGGGTCAGGACAGCCCGCTTGGAATTTTCCCCAAAACAGGTTTTGACTCTCAGAACATGAGAAGCAAGATTCTCTTGTCTGATGAAACCAAGATTGAACTGTTTGGCCTGAATGCGTTACGTGTTACGTCTGGAGGAAACCTGGCACCATCCCTACGGTGAAGCATGGTGGTGGCAGCATCATGCTGTGGGGATGTTTTTCAGCGGCATGGACTGGGAGACTAGTCAGGATCGAGGGAAAGATGAACAGAGCAAAGTACAGAGAGATCCTTGATGAAAACTTGCTCCAGAGAGCTCAGGACCTCAGACTGGGGTGAAAGTTCACCTTCCAACAGGACAACAACCCTAAGCACACAGCCAAGACAACGCTGGAGTGGCTTCGGGACAAGTCTCTGAATGTCCTTGAGTGGCCTAGTCATAACTCGGACTTGAACCCGATCGAACATCTTTGGAGAGACCTGAAAATAGCTGTGCAGTGGCTTTCCCTTTCCAATCTTACAGAGCTTGAGAGGATCTGCAGAGAAGAATGGGAGAACCTCCCCAAATACAGGTGTGCCAAGCATGTATTGTCATACTCAAGAAGACTCGAGGCTGTAATCGCTGCCAAAGGTGCTGAATACTAATGTAAAAAAATACATTTTTGCTTTGTCATTATGGGGTATTGTGTGTAGATTGAGGAAAAAACTATTGAATCCATTTTAGAGTAACACTGTAACGTAACAAAATGTGGAAAAAGTCAAGGGGTCTGAATACTTTCCAAATGCACGTCATAGTTTGGTTCTCTTTTAAATACACATTTCCGGGTTATAAAGGAACCAATAAGTGATATATCTCAATTATTATCTGTTAACCAGGTTTACAAAAGTAACCTTGAGTTTTGTTGTGTTGTGTTTGTTCAGCACCTAGTAACCAAAGAAGGCACACCCTATCTGAGAAATAGAGGCAGTGCAAAAAAATAAAATTAAAGATGGATGTTGATGTAAACAAAACAGACAAAGAAAGAAGTAAAGCTTGCTGACACACACACACACACACACACACACACACACAAACAAACACACAATGCAGGCTGCTTGTCTGAGGTGCTGTCAGACAGGGCTAAACAGTTCAGGGTATAGGACGAGTGAGAGTAAGAGGAGGAGCAGGAACAAGAGTAGGAGGAGAAGAAGAGGGTTCTCAGGGTTTATAAGGAAGATGCAGTGATTCATCTGTCCTTTCTATCCTGCGGATATGTCTGCTGAAGGATTCAGGGGTGAGTGTTATCTCTATAATGATGAAGAACTTACTATAAACATTGACCTGTGTTATTTGACCTGATGAATATATAGTTGAGTTTACATAAATTTCAGCATAATTATTGCTTTTACTTTTTAAAGTAAAGTTGATATGACAAACAGGAATGTTTTTTAAAACTTTTAAAAAACTTTTAAAGTACATTTCCTGTCTTATGAATAAGAGCAGTACAAGTTTAATGTGATGTACAGTCATTATCAAATGACAACAGCCTGTTGTTGTTGTTGTTAGTCAGAGAGTAGCAGATTTATTGAGAAAATATGAAAAATAATTCAATGAATAGCTTTTGAATTATTGATAAACCATGTAATACATTGAATTCAGAATCAGAAAAAGAGTCTGAAAAAAGGGAAGTGACCATGTTTTGTAATTATTGACTGCGTCACATCTAAGTCTGTCATTCCTTGTGTTTCAGGGCTGGTGAACATAACCCTTTAACAGGTCACCATGGAGTCCCATTCTGTCTGCTTGCTATGAATCATGTAAATATCTCTGTTTGAAGTATCTCTGTAAAATAATATATTACTGTTCAGAGATGTCAGGTCCTAGATAATGTATCTGTAAAAAAAGGAGACAAGTAGACTTCCTTTTTATTGCTGTAAATCAAGAAATGTCTCACAACTACTCAGAACTGTCAATAAGTCAATAAGTCTGTATTGGGACACGTTCAATGATACGTATCAAGACCTCTACTGCTGCTGTTTTCTCTGCCACTCCCTTGCATCACCAGTGATAAAGTACTGTTTGATAAAGGTTTATGAGCAAATGTGAAGGTTTTGTTGTGGTGAAGGTTTATGAAATGTAGTACTGAACACAATCCCTCTTCCCACAGTGAGGAGGAGGAGGAGGAGGAGGAGGAGGAGGAGAAGAAATCCTGGGCTAGACTAAGGGCGGGTCGCGCCTCCCCCGCGACCGTCCGGTCATGAGAAAACTACACATCGGGTGCGGCCTTCACTAGGGAGTAACGCAACAGTGGTGCTGCCTACCGCAGGAACAAGGCCGATGCGTCGTGTTCCCATGCCGGGCCAGCAGGGGGTGACGTGTGCAGAGCCAGTGCTGCAGAAATGCAGTGACCTCGAAACAACTAACCAAAACTCAGACTACAGAAGCAAAACCACAAAAGCCAAAACTACTTTCCACTTCCCTTTTTCCCTTTGGCTTCTGGTGGTCTGCGTGCTTGGTTAGGTGGGCTCGAGGGAGGGGCCTGCTGATAAACACAATCCCATAATAGATTCACCTAAAAAGGCTGTACGCAACATTTACTGTAAAAACCAATGAAAATGTGAAAATAAAACTGTAAACACATGCAACTTTAACATGTTTTGTCCAGTGTCTGTTGTTTCTATGTGTTGTTTATTCCATATTATAAACTGAGTGGTTCGAGTCTTGAATGCTGATTGGCTGAAAGCTGTGGTATATCAGACCTTATACCATGGGTATGACAAAAAAATACTATTTACTGTTCTAATTACATTGGTAAGAAGTTTATGATGGCAATAAGGCACCTTGTGGGATAGTGCTAAATTGCCAATTTACCACCCCTCCTTGGGCCTTATTGCTTAATTGTATCCTTTCACCAAAATATAGTATGTTTGAATTCTCTATTGATGTATTGACCAAATGAGTCTTTCCCTCATCGGTCCTACTAGTATTAGTTCAATTCAAACATAAGAATGGTTCATATGAATTGTTATAGTAGGTTTAGTTTTGATAGGAGTTTTAGTGCCAATTATGTTACAGACAGAAGAACAATAGGCTGACAACAGTGACAGTGACACAACAGTTCAATAACATACATATAATAAAATTGTATTTGATTTGACTATGAGAACTGTCATTTGCTCAATATGGGCACAAGGTCACTAGCCATTAGCAGATATAAGGTGCATTAGACACAGCAGTGGTAGGCTTGATTACCTTACACGGCTGGGTAGTGGTGTGGGTGCCAGCTGGGTAGTCAAGAGTGACAAAATCCTAGTTTACATGTATTAACATCTGTAGTTTTAGAAGGTCTCATCATGAGACTCGAGGCTCATGCACCCCACTGCTGTGACTTTTCAAAATGTCCAGGGGAAATAAATGATTACAAAGGAATGCAAAGTACAATTACACAATATTTGATAATAACGTAATATTAATCATCAGATAATGTACAGTGTAGCTTTCTAAAGACAGTAAAATATAAAGTCTGCCTTTGTAAGATATTTCTCTGACCATAGTTTCAAATGTTTAGTAGTGTATTGTGCTAAAGGCCTTTTAGCACTGGTAAAGGGTAAGAGTTGGTACAAATACACCTCTTATTTCCACCTTCCAGTTGATTGTATTCTTCCAGATGACAATAATGCAGTAAACACCAGCCTGTACACTCAGCCAACAGAGTAGATGACAATAATGCAGTAAACACCAGCCTGTACACTCAGCCAACAGAGTAGATGACAATAATGCAGTAAACACCAGCCTGTACACTCAGCCAACAGGGTAGAGGATGTATTGGCTCCACTAACTCCATGTCAGGTGTGTCAGGTGTTTTCCGGCAGAGGTGTCAGGCTTTTCCAGTAGAGGTGTCAGGGGTTTTTCAGCAGATCCATTGGAGAGTGAGTGAGTGAGTGAGTGAGTGAGTGAGTGAGTGAGTGAGTGAGTGAGTGAGTGTGCATGTTTAGTATGCACTGTGCTCAGTCGCACTTCACTGAGACACACCCTTCCCCATCTGTTTTGTTTCCAGAAAAGTCGGTCTGAGTTTCACTTCACAGGGGAGGTGGAGACTCAGGTTTTGTTGCTACCCTGCAGTATAAAATCCCCACACGGCTCGCTCTCCTCAGTCCTGCAGTCCTCTGCTGAACGCCATTATGGTAAGCTTTGTGTTTTTTGATTGCATCAATGACAACTTCTATTTTAGGAACAGTCCAATATATACCAGCAACACATAACTACTTACACTGTATTACATTGTATTGCTCCAAAATACTGTTTAGTTTTAAATGTGATATTTTGTAAAAGTGATCAGTTGTATCATTCTCACTCAAATGTGCAGTCAACATCACATGATAAAGGATCTCTCACACACACTGCATAACTGATAAACATGTTCTACCTGCAGACGACCACAGATGAGCAGGATGAAGAGGAAGATGATGATTATGACGAAAAGTATGAAGATTACAAGTATAATTACTTTTTATAGTGTACAGTCAGTCTACTCCCAAGGGTAGCACACCAGGTTCCTTTGTGGAACCGGTGGGCAGAAGTCCACCTGAGGCACTGAAACAGGCCTTAAAACTAGGAGGCGGAACTCCTTCCAGATGAGGAAGGACTTAACCTCGAACAAAACAGACTATCACTATCACAATGCTATGTGAAGGTACTTGAAGGAATTTCTGAGTGGCTCAGAACATTTCAGGGTTGCTGCTTTGGCTAATGGTTAGAATTCCATAATTTACTATATGAGGATATTATGGTTGTAGATATCTTTTCAATAATGTAAGATATGTAGATGCATCTAACCTCCAAACCCAGGATCTCTCCTGAAATGAAGCCACAAGTCTAAACTCCCATCTTCTGCTGTGTGTCATGCAAAAAATGCATCACAAACCGCTGAAAGGCACAAAAGAGAGCCACTAGGAGACAGGAGGGCAGAGTTCCACCTGAGGTACTGAAGATAAGACAATATTTCTACCAGGCCTTAAAGGGAGAAGAGGCGCCTACCAGATGAGGAAGGAGGACTTAAGCCTTGAAACCATGAAGCGAGAAGACTCTCACAATATGAAGGCAGTTTATTATGTTAATCATAACATGATTAACATAATACATAATTTCTGTTGTACCTTAAACTAATGGACATACTGTATGTTCAACTATCACAATGCTATGTGAAGCAATGTGAAGTGTCTCAGAACATTTAAGGGTAGCTGCTTGCCCAAAATGGTCAGGATTGCATAATTTCCTATATGAGGATATTATAGTGGTATATCTTTTCAATAATGTAAACCATGCATCTAACTGATAAATGAGGAAATAGGACTTAAGCCGTCTATACTTCAAGTGAGAAGACACTCACAATGTGAAAGCATACAGTTACAGGGTATAAATAATATAATAGTATGTTTATTATCGAACCATGTTTACTTGTGGTTATTACCGATGTGAAATGGCTAGCAAGTTAGCGGGGTGCGCGCTAATAGCGTTTCAATCGTAACGTCACTTGCTCTGAGACCTTGAAGTAGTTGTTCCCCTTGCTCGGCTTTTGTGGAGCGATGTGTAACGATGCTTCAAGGGTGACTGTAGTCTATGTGTGCAGGGGGTCCCTGATTCGAGCCCAGGTAAGGGCAAAGAGAGGGACGGAAGCTATAGGGACTATGTTCAACTATAACTATAAGGATTTCTGTCGCTTGGTTTTGTGGCTAAAGGGAACATTTGAGGGTAGTTGTTCAGGATAAAATGGTTATGATTGCCTAGATTTTCATAATGTATTATGAACATAATTTAGGGTGATTACATATGTTCATATATGATGTATATGTAGATACAACTAACTATCAAAGCCAACATCTCCCTTCACTTGGAGCCACATGTTGAATGTCCCTTCTTGTGTTTTACTTGTTTTGAAATAAATGTTTTCTTTCATTCTAATGTTGTCTGTACTTTGTTTTCAAATTAATGCAATTCCTGTGAGATTAATGTGCAAGTACTTCCATGCCTATCATTATTGCTGAAACCTGTTGAACCATGATATTACTATGCCTAATTTACTTGCTTTGTTACATATTACTCACGTAAGATCAGTGAATCTTACTCCAAGAAAGGAAATAATAAAATGATTATTGTTAAAAGTATTCGAAAGGGCTGTTTGACAAACACACTTGTCCGTCGGCAAAACCCTCCGTACTGGAACGTAAATTCGCAAGCTATGATATGAGAGCATTTGCCCATAGAGAATGATAGAGGCCAAAACGCCATCGACGGCGTCCACCATTTTTATGTAGTAGAAAACTGGGTGGGACGTCCAACATCATTGTGACCATGTTGGAGTGATGTCCAACTGGGTCATCAGGAGGGTGGGTCACCAGGAGGGGTCAGCCAATCGTGAAGAAGAAAATGTTCTACTTCAAAATTGAGATTGCCTCAATTGTCCTACATATGCTGTCAAATACCCTTAAATAGCATAGATACAAAGGGGAGTCACCTATCCATCTCTATGCAGTTGTTTTACTTTAGCCTCGGTTTGGCTGCAAGTTTGACATTTTATCTGCTGTTTGAAACAATAAGGCACTGGTCGCAATGGAGTCTTTTGTTAAATTCACAAATCAAAGTCAAGGAAGGGATCGTATTTTCAGGTATGTCATTGGTAAATTAGCTAGCTAAATCGTCTTATTTAGTAGCAAGCTAACGTTAGCTGTCTGCAGTAATTTAGCTAACTCATCATTTAAAAGTTAGTGTTGAGCATAATTCCAACCTTAGCTAGCTAACTAATGCCAATGTTATCCATCATTAATTTGCTGCAACAAGTTACACCTCTTTGCTAATGTAACTTGCTCACTGTCAATCTAGCAAGTCAGATCAGCTTAGTTTGTATGATGATCTCCTTTTCAGTCTAACGTTACTTGATACACATTGCTCCCGAGTAGCGCAGTGGTCTAAGGCACTGCATCTCAGTGCTAGAGGCGTCATTACAGACCCCTGGTTCGATCCCGGGCTGTATCACAATCGCCAGTGATCGAGAGGGCGGCGCACAATTGGCCCAACGTCGTCCGGGTTAAGCCGTCATTGTAAAATACGAATTTGTTCTTAACTGACTTGAATAGTTAAATAAAAGTAGACATGGTTGCTGAGATGTGTCTAATGGTCATAATGTCTATTGCTTGTATTTCAGGACAACCCAATATGCATGTGCCTTGGTGAAGTATTTGCTTCGCAATAATTCTGCAAGGAAAGAGCTTGTTGTCAAGCTGCAGAGTCTGGAGTCCAACATGAGTTCTGGAAGGAAATGTGAGTTTGTACAACCTTCACCACCACCAAATACTACATTCCCCAGGGACATACTGTAGCTAACTAACCTTTAGAACAAGTGTTTTTGAAACGAGCTGTAGGCTAATTATTATTGGATTGCTTTATTGACTAAGTGGAGAACATTTTAGGTATCAGACCCTCAAGTAGGACCCCTAGGCTGTTTCTGCAATTGCATAAGACATAGACTGTTAATAGTTACATAAGCAGATATTTTAGGATATCAGATATCATATAGGAAAGCTGTCGTTCTATTCCTGGGAAGAAGCTCTAGTTTTGTGCTGACAAATATTTGGTTCAACAATCAGTCAAATGTAACTTACTTGATAACTGTTTTCATTCATGAGCAAGTGCTGAATTCTGTCCTTTTATGTTCTTTGTTTCAGTGCTCAGACTGGGGAACACTGTGAATTCCATTGACGCTGCCAAGCGAACCTTGCAGCTCTCTGACCCTGTGTTGCGCCTCTGCCTTACTGTGGCGAACATCAACCGCGCCCTTTACTTTATCTGCGACAATGTGCTCTGGGCCAGAAATGTTGGCCTCGTCCCTGGTATCGACAAGGAGCGCTGGAGCTTGAATGCCTCTTGTTGCTACTTCCTGTCCCTGGTTATGAGTCTGACCAGAGATGTTTACGTAATCACCCAGACTATGGTTCAGAGAACCAGAGAGAGGCAGTTTCAGGAGAAAATGGATCAGCACCTCAATGACAACCCTGATGTGGCTACTGTTATTGTTCCTCAACTGGATGCTTTTCTGTTCCTGCTTTTCGAGAGTCTTAAAAGCCATCCCTCGGTTACCCTTGACACACTGAAAAACATTTGTGATATTTTCATTCCACTGGACAGGCTGGGTGTGTACCGGTCAAACCCAGGAGTGGTGGGCTTTTGTGGGCTGATTTCATCTCTCTTAGGGATAGTGTCAGTCTTGCATCCCAGTTTGAAAATCCAACCGTAACCTAGAGTTGAAGGAAAATGAAAGGAGATAGAATTATGAAATGAAGAGAAGCCATACACAGTACAATGGGCAGATGCCAGTACTAAGGTTTATTGTCATTTTTCAGGGGTACTATCCTATTTTGAATCACTTCAGGGGAAGTTGCATGCTAGTAGAAGTTCACTGATTACAGCAACCCCTTCAGATAGCAATTAGGAGCTTAAAGGGCAAACACTTATGAGTAGCCAATGTTTATGATTACTGTTAGGACCAGCAACAGCTCAGCTCAGGTGGATCCATATGTACCTTTTTAGACATTTTCAAAATTAATATATTATGAAGGGAACTTTGCAGTATTTAGGAACCACAAAGACAAACGGGGCTGGACAGGGATCTTAATCAACTTTGTTTACTAGTGTTTAATTGAGCCCGAGGAGGTTTGTGATATATGGCAAATATACCACGGCTAAGGGCTGTTCTCATGCACAACGCAACATGGAGTGCCTCAACACAGCCCTTAGCCGTTGTATATTGGCCATGTATCATAAATCCCCAAGGTGCCTTATTGCTCTTATATACTGGCTAATGTATTTAGAGCAGTAAAAATGTTTTTTCATACCCATGGTATACGGTCTGATATACCATAGTTGTCAGCCAATCAGCTTTCAGGGCTCGAACCACCCAGCAATTTTTAATTGAACGTAGAGCACTGTAGGTGGGGGGCCACAATGCTTTATTAACTAAATAACGTGACGGATCATGAGTTGCGTGATTCAGCATTACCACACTGTCTCCTGTATGTCTTTGATTCCAAGGCCACTTTGTATCATGTGAATTTGCACAGCCTGTGCAATTGATAAAAGGAAGCATTCACATTGGAAATAAGGCCCTTATGATGTAGAATATAACTGATTGACATGAACACAAATTCAAGTGTACTTTAGATTGTGACCAATTGGAGCATTTACTAAACAAGTTTTGTTGATGTCTTGTGTAATTGTCAAATCATGTCCAGTATTTTTCTTTATCGTTGTTGAACTATGTACCAATACATGAAACACTGATGTTTAGGCCACTCCTGCCTTTTTAGTTACAATAATCTTCCTCTTAATAGATGCTGTTCAGCATACATAGTCTACCTCACTTTTTAGATGGGATATGCCTGGGATATCAACTATGGCAGGGATATGGCCTAGAAATCAGTATTTCTCCAGCGCTGTGAAATGTTTGTAACAAACACTATGGTCATAGATTGAAATCAAAGTTTCAAAAGGTTCTAATGAGTAACACTAATCAATAGTTGTAATGTTCTGTTTATCATGAGAAAAGTACAAAAAGTTTATGCAAATAATGTATTCCATAATGGAAGAGCCTTATTAATACTTAATATATTTCTATGCATAATGCAATGTAACAAAATGGATTGAATTTGACCAAACCTGTTCAATAATAAAATAGATTCTGTTGACGTTTATGCTATAATTCACAATGCATATGTAAAGTTATTGGAAGTCCTGAGTTGGACAAAGTTAAAATAACATAAGTTAAAGACCAAGCATGTTTGATAAATTGGGCCCATGGGACAGAAAAATATTGGAACACAAAGTAGATGATAATTTGGTGTTGAAATGCACTTTTTTTTTATCGGATTACAAAAGTTCAAAGTAATGCATTATTGCTCAAGGTTCCCTTTCCCCACATTGCTAATATTTACCTAGTTTTCAAAGGTAATAACCAAGGTTATTTTGATGATTTGGAAAATAAGTGCATCTTATCCAAACATGGAGAATATTTGTCGTTTGCTTAATTGATTTTATCTAAAGTTGTGCAATTTTCCCCAAACTACTCGGCAAAAAAAGAAACGTCCTCGCACTGTCAACTGCGTTTATTTTCAGCAAACTTAACATGTGTAAATATTTCTTTGAACATAAGATTCAGCAACTGAGACAAACTGAACAGGTTCCACAGACATGTGACTAACATACATTTAATAATGTGTTCCTGAACAAAGGGAGAAGCCAAAATCAAAAGTAACAGTCAGTATCTGGTGTGGCCACCAGCTGCATTAAGTACTGCAGTGCATCTCCTCATGGACTGCAGCAGATTTGCCAGTTCTTGCTGTGAGATGTAACCCCACTCTTCCATCAAGGCACCTGCAAGTTCCCAGACATTTCAGGGGGGAGTGGCCCTGGCCCTCACCCTCTGATCCAACAGGTCCAGAGGTGCTCAATGGGATTGAGATCCGGGCTCTTTGCTGGCCATGGCAGAACACTGACATTCCTGTCTTGCAGGAAATCACGCACAGAACGAGCAGTATGGCTGGTGGCATTGTCATGCTGGACGGTCATGTCAGGATGAGCTTGCAGAAAGGGTACCACTAGGGAGGGGAATGTCTTCCCTATAAACGCACAGCGTTGAGATTGCGTGCAATGACAACAAGCTCAGTCCAATAATGCTGTGACCCTCCACCTACAAAATCGCTCCCGCTCCAGAGTACAGGCCTCGGTGTAAGGCTCATTCCTTCGACGATAAATGCGAATCCGACCATCACCCCTGGTGAGACTAAAACGCGACTCGTCAGTGAAGAGCACTTTTTTGCCAGTCCTGTCTGGTCCATTGACGGCGGGTTTGTGCCCATAGGCGACGTTGTTGCCGGTGATGTCTGGTGAGGACCTGCTTTACAACAGACCTACAAGCCCTCAGTCCAGCCTCTCTCAGCCTATTGCGGACAATCTGAGCATGGAGGGATTGTGCGTTCCTGGTGTAACTCGGGCAGTTGTTGTTGCCATCCTGTATCTGTCCTGCAGGTGTGATGTTCCGATCCTGTGCAGGTGTTGTTACACGTGGTCTGCCACTGCGAGGACGATCAGCTGTCCATCTTGTCTCCCTGCAGCGCAGTCTTAGGCGTCTCACAGTACAGACATTGCAATTTATTGCCCTGGACACATCTGCAGTCCTCATGCCTCCTTGCAGCATGCCTAAGGCACGTTCACGCATATGAGCAGGGACCCTGGGCATCTTTCTTTTAGTGATTTTCAGTCAGTAGAAAGGCCTCTTTAGTGTCCTGAGTTTTCAAAACAGTGACCTTAATTGCCAACCGTCTGTAAGCTGTTAGTGTCTTAACGACCATTCCACAGGTGCATGTTCATTAATTGTTTATGGTTCATTGAACAATCATGGGAAACAGTGTTTCAACCCTAATTTTTACAAATTATCTTTGAAAGACCGGGTCCTGAAAAAGGGACATTTCTTTTTTTGCTGAGTTTATAATTGACATTTTGACTAAAATAGAGAATTCAGTCAATATTTAAGATGTAGGCTGCCGATAATATCAGTTTGTGATGCAATGAATTCCAATAAACGTGCGGCAATGTCGTCACCTTAAAGAAAGAAGAATTTTAACTCAATTCTTGATGAAAAGCTTTATTCTTTGTTTTTAGAGACAACACATGTTGTAGGAACAGGAGGTGATAAAGCATCCCCTCCCACTGAAAATTGCAAAAATATATATTCCATTTCCCTTTTTCCAAGGAGAGGCTTCTCGTCTGCCTTATAGACTGAGAAAAGTGTGCAAAGGAGAAACCAAAAAAAGAAAACATTAAAAGCAATAAATAGTTACGCAAATGTTCTCATAGGTAGACTGCAGTGACATACTGGACGAGATTTCATTTCACATTTCTTTTGAGACGTTTAATTGTCCAATATCAACAAAGTAAACGCACCAGCAAAAGCAAGACAATTACCTTAAAATAATCTTAGAGTTGTTTGATTTGTAAGCAGTATTCAGATGAAATTTCAAGAGCACATTGTGGGTGTCATAACCGTTTTTAAAAGACCTTTAGCCACAAAGCTGTAGGCCTACACATGAAAAATACAATTTGGGGACCAATAATTTGAGTGCATACATTTGATTTCAACTGCATGTTATGCAATAATATCAATTATGAAAGAGAAGAACATCATGTAAACACCAATGTGACTCAGAGTTTCCTATTAGAAGGCACCTAGATAACTCCTGCATATATCACAATTAGCACTTATTCAGATGACCAGCCTCTATTGCTCAGTCCAATACTGGACACAGAGACAGTGGTATATATGCTGGTCTCATATCTGATCATGTGCTTTCCAGAATACCACAGTAGCGTATATTTCATTTAGGACATTTAGAATTCAACATTAAAAACGAAACCAAACTGTGACAGAAGAACTGACATTTACATGTCAGTGATGAATCTGGTCGAGTCAAGCACTTCTGACAGACCTTTCACATAGACACTTATACATAGCTCTTGAACCAGGTGGTTTGTGACAGTGGTGCAGAATTGTACTGGATGAGAAAAGGCCCTTAACACAAATCACAACAATTTTTTCTACTCTATTCATGATTATCAAAAAGATCCACAGACCACTCATATGGATGAGGGAAATTAACCTATGACAAACACAAAAAGGATGAGGGGCCCTATTCAATCTAACGCTGAAGCATTATAGGCTGCATTACAGAAATGTAAAGGTCATTTCTAATAGAGACGACATATGCAGCGATTACCATAACTACAGTCTGTACTAACGCTGGAACATTGCCTTTAACATTTCAATCACTCTGTAATGTTGACTCATTAACCTGGCTGATGTGACCCACGTGACTACACAGCGAGCTGTGACTCATCCATGTTAGTAAGACTAAGGACTCACATGGTAGAGAAGGAATACATATACATTGTATTCTAACACAAAAAAATGCTCTGACATAACGTAATATTGAAAACATCCCATGAACTTAAATTCAGAATTTCCTTAAACCTAAAAATAAGTGAACTAAAATACATGATCCTGAAACGTGTATGTGCAGATAAAAAGTATAGAAAATTCATATCAGAGACATGGAAATGTGTGATGGGTATGTTAAGGCAAAAATGAACTTTATCTTCCCATTTACACCCATCTTAAGACAGCAATTAAGTAGCAAGATTGTGTACACTGACAGTCACATCGACTTCAATACTGCTTTTAAGAGTAGTCACTGTATCTGAAATATATATATATATATAAATAACACACACAGTACCAGTTAAAAGTTTAGACAGCTGCTCATTCAAGGATTTTTATTTTTACTATTTTCTACATTGTAGAATAATAGTGAAGACATCAAAACTATGAAATAACACATATGGAATCATGTGTTAAACAAATCAAAATATATTTTAGATTCTTCAAAGTAGCCACCCTTCGCCTTGATGACACTTATGCTGAGCACTTGTTGGCTGCTTTTCCTTCACTCTGCGGTCCAACTCATCCCAAACCATCTCAATAGGGTTGAGGTTGGGTGATTGTGGAGGCCAGGACATCTGATGCAGCACTCCATCACCCTCCTTAGCCAAATAGCCCTTACACAGTCTGGAGGTGTGTGGGTCATTGTCCTGTTGAAAAACAAATGATAGTCCCACTAAGCGCAAACCAGATGGGATGGCTATTCAATGCAGAATTATGTAGTAGTGGTAGCCATTCTGGTTAAGTGTGCCTTGAATTCTAAATAAATCACTGAGTGTCACCAGCAAAGTACCCCCACACTTCCTTGGTGTCCTTTAATAGTGGTTTCTTTGCAGCAATCGATCATGAAGGCCTGATTCACACAGTCTACTCTGAACAGTTGATGTTGAGATGTATTTGTTACTGTGAAGCATTTATTTGGGCTGCAGTGTCTGAGGCTGGTAATTAATGAACTTATCCTCTGTAGCAGAAGTAACTCTGGGTCTTCCTTGCCTGTCGCAGTCCTCATGAGAGCCAGTCTCATCATAGTGCTTGATGGGTTTTGCGACTGCACTTGAAGACATTTTCCGAATTGACTGACCTTCATGTCTTAAAGTAATGTTGGATTGTCATTTCTCTTTGCTTATTTGAGCTGTTCTTGCCATAATATGGACTTGGTCTTTTACCAAATAGGGCTATCTTCTGTATACCACCCCTAACTTGTCACAACACAACTGATTGGCTCAAACACATTAAGGAAAGAAAGAAATTCCACAAATTATATTTTAACAAGGCACACCTGAAATGCATTCCAGGTGACTACTTCATGCAGTTGGTTGAGAGAATGCCAAGACTGTGCAAATCTGTCATCAAGGCAAAGGGTGGTTACTTTGAAGGATCTCAAATATATTTTGATTTGTTTAACACTTTTTGGGGTTATTACATGATTCCATGTGTTATTTCATAGTTTTGATGTATTCACTATTCTACAATGTAGACTATAGCAAAAATAAAGACAAACCCTGGAATGAGTAGGTGTGTCCAAACTTTTGACTGGTACTGCAATCATGTATGCATGTAAGTAATATAGCTCTCTACAAGCCACAGATAATGAACTGTATGAAATCCCAGGTGATGATACATCCAGAGAGGCTAAGTTAATGTGGTGCAGTTTGTTGAAAGGCATTTACTCCAACACATCCATATGTTGGAATGGAACATTCACCGTTTCAAACGGAAAATAAAACTGTCCTATCTTGGCAATCTATATTGTTTGTGGAGGTGAAATCTAGTGAACTGCTACAGCAACACAATGAAACGCCACCGGTTAGCACAGTATTGTCCTACAAAGCAGTGTAGACAGCAAGTTCACACACATCAGAAAATAGATCTGTGAGATCTCATCTTTGAACAACAGGATGGACAATCTTATTTAGGAGGCCCTGAATCCGGTTGGAATCAGCAGACACAAGCAGCTTTAAGGCATTGCATTTAATCACTGTATGGACGCAACCCTATGTTTCTTGCTGGACTGAGAGTGCATTCACAAGCAGAAGCTTATAAAAATGGCTTCAGGAACTACTGTTAAATGCTCTGGTACTCCACCCAGTCTCACAAATGTAATGGACTATTGATCGAGGTAATAAAAGATTTGTTAATATTGTATGAACTTTATTACCATCAAAGGTCAGAGCATACTGGCTCAAACAATGAAAACCATTTATTCTAAAAGGATAAGTAGGTAATAGAATGCCACAACAATCTTGACAAATGTTCTATTAATTGTGCTTGATTGCTCTTCTTATTCAGAATAGTGTTCTTTCAGTAACGATATAGTGTTTTAAAACAGAAATATGGGAGTATACTGTATGACTATGATGGCACTTTCCTCTATCCTACACATTTCAGGGGGCAATTCCCCTTGCCCATATTTGATGAGCAGAAAGCCATAATTACTGCCAACAGGAACCACAGACTGAATGTGATGTTTGGGTTAGAGGCAGATGTATAGGATGTTTGACTGGCATGTCCGATTAATGACATGCACTGTATCATTAACTTTAACAAAGATCAATTATCATCTCAAACAGTTAAGTTCATGTTCATAGATGTCTAAGATATTTCCACAGAACATTATGTTTAGGCCACCCCTACCTTTTTACAATATTCCTCTTAATATCTGCTGTTCAGCGGCTCAGCATACATAGTCTACCTTCTTTTTTAGATGGTCTACATTTTGTATTTTGCCTGGGACATCACCAATGGCAGGGATATGGCCTATGAGGCAGTATTTCTCTACAGCGCTTTAAAACATTTGTGAAATGTTTCTGTAACGTAACAAACAGTATGGTTATAGAATGAGATATACGTTTCAAAGGTCCTAGTGATTAACACTATCAATAGTTGTAGATGCTTTCGGTTTATCATGTGAAAAGTAGAAAAAGTCTATGCAAATAATGTATTCCACAATGGAAGAGCATTACTAATACTGATTGAAATGAACAACAAGTTCAAGTGTACTTTAGATTGTGACCAATTGGAGCATTTACCAAACAAGTTTTTTTGTTAATTACTTAGCTAATTGTCAAATCATGTACAGTATTTTTCTTTGTAATTTTGTATTGTTTTTTTTAGAACTATGTATCAATACCTGAAATGTTGATGTTTAGGCCACGCCTACCTCTTTACAGTTACAATATTCTTCCTAGCTCCTGTTCAGCATACATAGTCTACCTCCTTTTTTTAGATAGTCTACATTTTGTATTCTGCCTGGGACATCAACAATGGCAGGGATATGGCCTAGAAGTCACGTCTAAGATATTTCCACAGAACATAAAATATCTTCCAGTTTTCCCTAATCTTAATCCAGTGATTGCAACCCTCTCTATAGGAATGAAGACTTTATATAATTATTTTACATCTATACATTCAGTGAAATAGCAAACAACAAATTGTACTGGGTACTTAAATATAGCATTGATAGAAGACTGGGTATGAAGAGCATTTGTTCTTATCTGTCCTTATGATTGTACCATCAAACCAATATGCCTTTGTGTGTAGTCATGATAATAGACTAAACGATAAAAGCATTTGGGCAGGAGAGTTCATGTACATTTTGCATTATGGGTAGAAAAAGGAATTTGGCTTAAATTGTGTCATCTTATGATTTATACACCACAACAAATTCCAGTCATTACAACCCTCGCCCTCAACAACAAAAACATTAAAGGGTTTCATTTGCTCACAAGTTGCTGGTCTTGGCCCACTTCATATAAGAGAACATCGCTCCTCTCTCCCACCAACACTGGGAGGAGTGAAGTGAATGTGTGATTCATATGCGATTCCAGGTCACTCCAGGACCCAGGCTTGGCTGGGCAGTCTTTTGGTCCACGGGGAGAATTTTGGTCCATTGATACAGTAACACCCTGTGGCAGCAGGGTGCAGGCCAGTCACTATGAAGGGGCCTGGGTACGGTCATAGTCCAGGATCAGACCTTTGATGTGAGAAAGTTTCTGATGCAGATACTGGCATCGCTTCTTCTCTTCCCGGTAACCAGGGAACTTCTGTAAAGTCAAGGCAGAGGGGTGTCAGAGAGCTGGCATTACGGTGACATGGTCAAGGCAGAGGGGTGTCAGAGAGCTGGCATTACGGTGACATGGTCAAGGCAGAGGGGTGAAGAGTATATGGGAAAAGATGATCTGATCCTAATAAGATTAATATCACTGGTATAAGTTCAAGTTATTCGTGATATTCATACAGGCTACAGTAGACAAGACCGGCTATACAATAATTCAATTATATTTCCTGCTCATGCGTTACTTACTTTCTTATACTTTCTGTATTTCTGCAGTATTTGCTCCTCCATGAGCTGTAAGGGTGGAAAAATAGAAGACATTTAGTAAGTCCTTGAAAGTACATCAAACCAGGTCTTCAACTGTTTAACCAGAAGTGTTTTGTATTGTGTGAGTGGAAGTGATGTCAGTTCCTTGCTCATACCTTGTATTCCTGTGTACCGGGGGACAGAGTGTTTATCTTGGAACCCAGCTGAACAAACATCTCAGTGATGGTACCGATCTGGTCGTGCAGGGCCCTATACTCATCGTACTCTGCACAGAAATCCTGCTTGTACTGTTGTCGCTGTTCTGAGGCTGTGATGGTGTTGTACTTTCTGGAAAGAAAGACCAACATCTTGTGAGCTGTCATTTCAACAACCAACGTGGAAATAGAAACATTCATGGTTCTTTCCAGAAGGTGGCACTGCAGATTAGCAGAGTGATGGCCTATGACTCCCCAATGATTTCATAGAGATTTAGTATTGTAAGACAGATACTAATAACTAGGTGCTTACATTTGTCCCATTTCACGTACAAGTGTGTATTATACACGTGTGAATTGGACATTTGTTTTTTGCATATCCCACTCCCCTTGAGATACCCTCAGAGAGTGGGGTCACGGCCAGGGCTCTGCCATTATAGATGGCGACCCTGGAGCAATTAGGGTTAAGTGCCTTTCTCACGGGGACATCGATGCCTAGTAAATTTTCGATTGCTGGCCCAACGCTCTTAATTGCTAGGCTACCTGCCGCACTAGATTAATTGTTTTCTAAGTCACTCATTTATTTATTTTTTCAACACAAAACATAAAAATAATAAACAACAGCATACAGGTGCACACAAACATCAATGACATCAGACCCCCCCCCCCCCAGCGCTCACATCACTCTGCCACATGGCCTCAAACTGCATCATTTTGTTTCTCTCTATCACCCACGCACTTTCAACATTTGACCTTTCCATTTTGTTAAAGGTGGAGGATTGGTTGATTTCCGGTTTAAGTATACGTTTTTTTCAAGATGATTGACAAGAAAAGTATCGTCCAACACATCGGGTATCTCACTACTCACTCAGATGCATGTATTGAAATATGCAGACAGATGGATTAAAAGTACATTTGCATTGTAATACTTCTGACAGACAACTTTCTAGCTCCGCCCATAACTTTTAGACTTCCTAGCATTCCCAGAAGGCATGGATTATTGAGTCATTGTTAGTTTTACACTCAGTAAGACCATTCTACTGCCAATGTTTGTCTATTAAGACATGACTCTGCCTTTGTGCTGTAGGATTTGTAAATGTTGTCTCTTGTATAATAAATTCTACACATTTTCATTAACGGTTTCCTCCAGCTTGTGCCAATATCAGTTATTTTTAAGTCTTGGTTCCAATATTTAAAAAAAAGAAAGAAAATAGATTGTCAGTTGGATAGGCTTCAAGGTTTTGTATATCTTAACTACACTACATGACCAAAGGTATGCGGACACCTGCTCGGCAAACATACAACTCCAAAATCATGGGCATTACTATGGAGTTGGTCCCACTTTGCTTCTATAACAGCCTCCACTCTTCTGGGAAGGCTTTCCACTAGATGTTGGAACATTGCTTCGGGGACTTAATTCAGCCACAAGAGCATTAGTGAGGTCGGGCAATGATGTTTAGCGATTAGGCCTGGCTCGCAGTTGCCGTTCTAATTTATCCCAGAGGTGTTCGATGGGGTTGAGATCAGGGCTCTGTGCAGGCCAGTCAAGTTCTTACACGCTATGGACCTCGCTTTGTGCATGGGGGCACTGTCTTGCTGAAACAGGAAAGGGCCTTCCCACAAAATTGGAAGCACAGAAATTTCTAGAATGTCATTGTATGCTGTAGCGTTAAGATTTCACTTCACTGGAACTAAGGGGCCTAGCTCGAACCATGAAAATCAGCCACATACCATTATTCCTCCTTCACCAAACTTTACAGTTGGCAGGTACCGTTCTCCTGGTATCCACCAAACCCAGATTCATCCATCAGACTACCAGATGATGAAGCGTGATTCTTCTCTCCAGCGAACACGTTTCAACTGCTCCAGAGTCCAATGGTGGTGAGCTTTACACCACTCCAGCCGACGCTTGGCATTGCGCATGGTGATCATACGGTTCTGTGCGGCTGCTCGGCCATAACAACTCTATAGTGAGTGTTGCAACCGAGGACAGACAATTTTTATGCACTACAGACCTCGACAATTCTACTGCCAATGTTTGTCTATGGAGATTGCGTGGCTGTGTGTTCAATTTTATACACCTTTGAGGAACAAGTATGGCTGAAATAGCAGAATCCAATCATTTGAAGGGGTATCCACATACTTTGTGTGTGTAGTTGTGTGTGACTCAAATCAGATTACCTCAAGATTGCCCTGATGTCCAAAATATTTCAAATTGAAATTTCGTGATATGAAACTTAAGTTGCATGTATTTAATAATTTAATAATCTACATTGGACAGACTAAAATTGCATCTGAATTCTGTAATGGAAATTCTAGAAAGCACTGAATTGAGTGACGTGTGCTGTCATTTGTGTAAATAGGGTGGCGCACATTTGGCCCAGCATCGTCCGGGTTAGGGGAGGGTTTGGCCGGTGTAGGCCGTCATTGTAAAATAATAATGTTCTTAACTGACTTGCCTGTCCCAAAATGTTAAATAGAATTCTATGGGAAAGTTGTCCATTCCTGATGCTTTTCTTCGCACAAATACATTAATAGTGTCTAATATTTCATTTTGGCTGATCTTTGTTTTTAGTGATTCTTTTTTGTCTACTGATAAATTCTTCAGGGTTGTTGAGTCTAAGGCTGTAGGATCAGTCCAAAAGTTGTTTAATTTTGCTATATATAGATTTTCATAGATGCTTTTAAAATGGTCATTAATCGCGTTGATTCTAAATAACGCATTTGTATTTTTCATCTTTTAAAATTGTAACTGGTTTGGCATGTATTCATTTTGTGAGGGTTGCGAGATGTTAACCAAGCTTATTTGCCATTAGTTAATATGCTTTATTTGAGTTTAACCTGTAGTTGTTGGCTCTCCACAAAAGTAAAATGTCATATCGCTGCTTAAGTTCAGACATTTAATTTTCTTCTTTACAAGAAGTTTATTTTGAATGGGCTTTTTTTAAAATAGTGATTTCTGGGCCTCCCAAGTGGCGCAGTGGTCTAAGACACTGAGGCATCACTACAGATCCGGGTTCGGTCCTGGGCTGTGTCGCAACTGGCCACGACTGGGAGACCCATGAGGCGGAGCACAATTGGCCCAGCGTCATCCGGGTTAGGGGAGGGTTTGGCCAGCTGGGCTGTCCTTGTACCATCGTGCTCTAGCGACTCCTTGTGGTGGGCCGGTGCGCTAGCTTCGGTCACCAGCTGTACAGTGTTTTCTCTGACACATTGGTGGGACTGGCTTCCGGGTTAAGTGAGCAGTGTGTCAAGAAGCAGTGCAGCGTGGCGGCGTTGAGTTTCGGAGGAAGCATGGCTCTCGACCTTTGCCTCTCCCGAGTCCGTACGAGAGTTGCAGCGATGGGACAAGACTAACTACCAATTGGATATCACAACAAAAAAATGGGGGAGAAAAAAGGTGTAAAAGTACAAAAATAAGCACTGTGACATCTGGTCATGTAAAATGGGCTTTATAAATAAATGTGATTGAATTTGATTGCTACAGTAGATGGCAGCATAGGCCTCTCCAACCAAGCTCCTCTTTAAATATTCAATTTCTCATAGAACTCTTTTTAAAACTCTTGCAGGAAAACCACATCTGCTGACAATCTCTTTAAGTGTTCAAGAACCATATGCTTTTTCTTTAAAAAAATAATTATGGAGCCTGTGCACATTCTATGTAATAAGTTGGATTTTACTTGTATAAAATCAAAGTTAACCTGGTCTGTTCTGTCAGTCATTGAAGAACTAGATATAACATTTTAGCAGACATGACATATGAGGGTGGTGGGCATTCCATGGAATGGGAGAGTCATAATATGAATACAGTCATTATATACATTACAAATACAGTGTAGATTGTGTGGGCATGTGGGCTGAGCAGACATTTAACAGAGAATACACAAAAAACAAAGCAAAGGTGTTATTTTTAGGGATTTTAAGCTCCAACTCATCTCCTAATGTAACAAAAGCCTGTGGATTATGTAATTTATATATTGGAGAAAGACAACCACTTAAGTATTGTGGTCAGTTTGTATTGCCTTGTAAATTCAATTAAAGTATAGTGGATGATGGGGCTCTACTTGGGGAGAGTGAGTCCACCAAGAGACTGAAGTGAGATGAGTGGAGGCCCCACACAAAACTGTCTGATGCCCTCCCAGTCACCTCGTCCCAATTCCTCGGATAGAGCCCCTCTCCATTCTCACCAATAGCCACCATTGAATCTTAGCTATAATAATAATAATAATAACTCGACACAAAAAAATCCAATTACATTGTAATAGTTAAATCCTTCCGACTCTCTCCCAGTCCCCCCTCCCCTTACCCCACCCAAGCTAAGCTTGTCCCTCCCTATCTCCCACCCTTGGACATCCAAGCCAAACTTGTACCAACCTCCTAACTTTTCCCACCCTTCCTACTGCTCAGACACACTTACACCCATCCACTTACTAATCCATTCTCATTATTTCCCAAACATCCATCCTGTATCCACACACCCATTCTCTCCCACACCTACTCACCATCCCTCACACACACCTACTCACCATCCCTCACACACACCTACTCACCATCCCTCACACACACCTACTCACCATCCCTCACACACCATCCCTAACTTTTCCCACACACACACCTACTCACCATCCCTCACTTTTCCCACACACACACCTACTCACCATCCCTCACACACCTACTCACCATCCCTCACACACCTCACCATCCCTCACCATCCCTCACACACCTACTCACCATCCCTCACACACCTACTCACCATCCCTCACACACCTATTCACCATCCCTCACCATCCCTCACACACCTACTCACCATCCCTCACACACCTACTCACCATCCCTCACACACCTACTCACCATCCCTCACACACCTATTCACCATCCTTCACTTTACACACACTTTCCCTTTTGACTTGTCTTGTCAGTGTCCATGTAGCCCATTGGCATTGGCTACTTCTGTCGTTACTTCATAGAGGAAAACAATTACTTGGAGAAAGTATAGGTTGTATTGGGGGAGGGGGAAAGGATATTGTCTCAACTTAAGATAAGCTGGTGTTCGGCATCACCGTATGTAGCCTACTGTGCTCATTGTTTTTTCCTACTTTGTCCTCTTCAACTGGGAAGGTTTCTTGTAGCTTGACTAGGGATTCACAGGCGCTTATGAATTCCATCCTTTGCGTTCCCTTCGATACCCACAGCACTGCCGGGAAGCAGAGCTGAGACTTGATCCCCTTTTTCTCCAGTGTCTGGTCGAAATGTATTCCTTCGTCTCTCTCATCCTAGTTGACAAGTTGTAGATTACAATGTTTGGGTATTTAGCGTTCTTCTGTCTTCTGGTGATAGATTCACATCCAGTTCCTCTGATAGCAGTTTGACCACTTAGCTGGAAAGGTCTCCTTTTTCCTCATCTTCCAGTGAGGACAAAATACTCGTTCTTTCATCCAATTCATCTTCTGAATTCTGCAACTTGGTTTCCAAAAGGCTTGTTTTGTTGTCTTGACCCTTCATGTGCACGCCTTGTTTGTGTGTGACTGACACGACAGCATCTATTGTCTTTTTGAGCTAATCTCATTTTGTAATAACAGATTGTAGCAGTTTGTTTTGTTGTGCATTGAGAGCATTTTAGCCATGTTTTCCTAGATATCCTTTAACTGTTCATTACACGCATCTGCATCTCCAAGTTGCTCCTTATCTTTTCCTCCGGGGAAGCCATGGCTTGTTGGACTCGTGTCACCGCGCCACTTTACCAACTGATTGGGTCGCTTTTGTACATCACTGATCGCTCACCCAGTTGCTTGGGATATGTTAATTTATCGATTTTAGAGGCTTGATTTAAACTTTGTCTGGTTTCAACATATAAACATATAGCTACTCACACCCCATGCGTTCTATTGGTACGCGCTTGCGACTCATCTTTTTAAGTTATTCTCAGTGAAGCTGCGCATTTAATGCACGTTTGACAGACCATTTAAAACTTCAAAATATTCCACTATTTATGTGAATGTTTTCAAGCCAAATCCAGACCTTTTGGAACAAATCACTTTCCTTTCACAACAAAAGTGACTAAAGTAGTAATGCCATTAAACAGAAACATTGGAGCAACAGATGGCAGAAACAGAACATGAGACTGAGACTGGAGACCACATACTGGTTTCACTTGTACCATGTTTACAAAATGAATGGGTTTCACATAACTTATCAACCTAGAAGTACAACTCAGCAACCCAGGGCGATTCTGGAGAACTTGTGAATGAAGCAGTGTGTTTAAACTTACATTAAAAAGTCAGGCAGCTCCTCCGGTGATGTACGAGTGACAGGTGTTTTAGCCCCCTCATTGTCTGGAGATAAAAACAAGCAGAGAGAAAAAAAAGTTCATGTAATCTGCCAATGCAAACGTGATAAAACTCATATCATACCAAGGCTGATGGAGTCGTTTATCACTACTACGGATAAGAGACCTGCTACAAGGCAGGCAGTGACGCCAGAAGCGCCCCAGATTGGGAGTCAGAGCAGCCTGCTGACTCGATGGACCGTGGGTCACCCAGCTGTTCCACAGAATCATTTACACACTAGCCAGGGAAAGGGATGGGGGTTGCTAGCGGAAGCTACATACACAGCTCCCTTTCCACTGGAAATTCTCTTCAGATCATTGATTTGTCGCCACTCTGTTTAAAACCTACAGCAATTCACTGTGAGCCGTATATCTAGATATGTCACCTAAACTATTTGGGGACCGATCCCTTTGAAGTTTCAAAATACTTTTCTAGAGCAGGTCGTTTTTTTTACTACTGTAAAATATGGGTTAGGAAAACAGACATTTTGACTGGGTTTTTACTACTTTGCAAATGGAAAGTTTTAAGGACAGTGTTTATGTATACGGAGAGTGTTTATTCATATGTATACAAATACTGGGCAGTCTTTCCTGTAATCTTGTTGGCTCAAATACAGACTAGATGGTTATTGTAAATGATTAAACTTCTGATTTCAATGCGGTCATAGACCAGTGGTGCTGTAAATATATCCTTTGATGTCATTACTGTATCATTATCAACATGTTCTGTTTCTGCTATCATTACAGTCAACAAGGCCTCAAAATGATATAATTTAGTTGAAAATTACATTGGGAAAGAGATGGTGACTGTCTTACCAGTGATGTTTTCCTGGTTCTGTTTCAGGTCGGGACTGTTCTCTATCCAGTCCTGTTTTAAGCGCTCCCTATCCTTGTCTTTGTGCTTCTTGGACTTCTTCTTTTTGTGCTGGCCGTTGGCTAGCTGCTGGTCAGTGCAGATGGAGGGCTCAGTCTGTGGAGCCTTGGGGCTTGGTACTGCTAGGCCTGGCTCTGTCCTCTCCAGCTTGGGAATACTGGAGGAGCAACCCAATTTTTGCCTTGTGTAGAGACCATTAGGGCTTCCCTGGACGTGATTGTTGGTTCTCTCAAACTCTGTTTTGGTCTGTACACTGGTGTTGCCTGGACCAGATGAGCTACGGGCTCCAAAGGTACCAAGCTGTCCATTGGAAGGAGACTGCAGAGATAAACTGTGGTCTAATAGTCTTTGCTTCTTGGGGGTCTGATAATCAGATAGGTCGGAGGGCACGGGGCGTTTCTATGAGAAGGGTAAAGAAGAGGTTTTACCTGTAATACTACTTAGCGAAGACCAACTTACCCTACATTTGAAAGGAATGGCTCCTCTACTTTAAAACATCCTAACTGGCTCCTGAAAATGTCAGTGACTGAACTGCCTCCAGCACTCCAATGAATAAAAAGCAGATGCTACCAAACCAAGCAACTTTCTTCTCATTTCTCCTTTACTCAAGCTTATTCTGCAGTCAAAAGGCATAACACTATTCAAACATAAATTATTTAACCCCTGAAATTAATCTGTGCATTCTCTTATTTCTTATCAATCTCAAGCTTTTAAGAAAAACAATGAGTAAGGGCAGGATGTAGGAATTATTTTAGAGTTAGGTAGGAGAGTATTTACCACAGAGGGAGTCTTGACCGGGCTGAGTTGTGACGGAGAATCCGCAGGGGTTTTGTGGAATGAATGGTTTGACTGGAAACTCTTCAACTGGCTACTGCTGCTCAGTGGCTGCAGTTTCCTGCAACATTTAAAAAGGGGAAGACATTTTTACTTTGCTATTCCGTTTATGTTAGGGCAGATAACCCAAGCTTAACTAATTTTTTTGACAGATTTATTATTTTTTATATAACGTGTAGGTCTAATCCAGAATGCAGACTGGTTAAAAACTCATTTTAGCTGGTGTCAATTCCACAAGTTACCACCGGCTAACTCTATGACTTTTAAAGGCCTGTTTCCTCTGTTCCATTTGTGCAATCCATTGTCTAATCAGCCCTGGCAGGGAAGTTAAAGTTTATCTCCACTATATATTAAAAAAAAGCATCTAGACATGATCACATTTCTTTTAGACTAACATTTAGTTTTCAACAGCGGATATTTGTATAAACATTGCGGTCAGTCTCCGATATTTGCAACATTGTTTCTATATTCAAATTCAATCTTCAGCTGTCCCATAGTAATGTTAAACATGTCGGGAGTCGAGATGAGACAGACAGGCAGGCAGCTGTTCTCATCCCGTCGAAATCAGCATTGTTCTTTGTATGTATCCATACAAATTATCAATAGAAAACATGAAAAATTAAACAAAGTGCAGCTAGTTTGCCGTCTTTCCAGTTTCCGTTTGAAGTGATTGTGTTAGCTAGCTCCTCTGAACAACAGTGTGCTAACGAGAGAGCACATTTCCTACGGCAGGCGAAATCGGGCATCATTAGCTCATTTATTTGAGTACATCCATAACAATATCACTAGAAAACAGCTTAAACAAATGCAGCTACTTCGTTGTTATTCTGGCTGCACTAGTGTTTGACGTGGCCGTAAATTAGCTCGCTAGCAAGCAAGGGATAAAAATGTTGCCAGTCAGGATGGCAGTGGAACATTTAGAACGAACGACTGGGTCGCGTCCATAGATGCAGAACATAACGACTGAATGAGTCTGGCAACCAAACCGATAGAACGCCGCTTGGGTAGCAACCCTAGGTGTGTGTCGGGACTATATCTTGTGGAAGAATGAAATAGTATGAATAAATTAAAACATGTTATATGAAAATATGTAAATCATTATTTGAATATGTTGGTAACTGGTTGTATAAACGTGAGAATGCCCTTGAAGCCAGTGTTTGGAGGATATATTGGCACGGTTTGCCGGACCTCAACTTTTTCTCGGGCCTAACACCCGTGCCAATATATCCTCCAAACACTGGCTCCTCTGGCATTATTATTATAATGGTTCAAACTCCAATTGCAATTGCATGGTTTACAGAGAAGTGAGCGAGGTGGGGCCATGTTAACAGAGGAAAACACAACACAAAACAGGTTGAACCGGTTGGTACTGCAAAGTCCACCTTGACGCAGCTGTTCACATGAATATTGCATTAGAACAAATAGATCACATTGTCAGACAGATGTTACACTCCCATTATCTACATTTGACCTCAGGGTGAAACTGACACATTTTTCAGCATGTTTCAAAATGTTAGGCTGTTTGTAGTGTTTCTAGGTTACAGAACACAGATTACATCTGCAAGAGGCAGGCACTAAGACAGAGCGGTGTCCAGTCACTTCAGTGAGGAGAACAATGGTGCCAGATGCAGGCTCTGTTAGGCCAAACACTCCTCTCTCCACTGGCAATCTGCTTCCTCCAGCTCCTTCCTCACAGAAACCTCACTGGAATCAGAGTTCCATCATACCTCCCACAGCAGCCACATGACCTTTTCAACTACATGATCAATGGAATCTCCTGGAAGCACCACTGGCTTTCAGGACATTCCAGACATGATACCCTCTGACAGACTAGGCTTCCAGCAATATGGTAGCTTTCTGGGATAAACTATAAGGAAAGGCTCTGATATCGAAAACAATTGTTGTTGTTTTTTAAACGGTCATACACTGATGAGCCACATCAACCTTACTCTGTACATGCAGCAAAACAACATGTCCACTTCCATTCAGAGCTCTCTTTAGAACATCTGAGTAGTGTAAACAGAATGGAAACAATAAGCAGGCAGGAGGTCCATCCAAAAAGCTTATGAAACCCACCCCCTAACTGACCAGTGGCAGGATAGGACACGTACTTAACGTGGGATGACGTCCACTCTCATTCTGAACAGCTCAGCCAGGCTACCTTCCTCTACATTAATGCTATTTGACAACACCAAGCAGAGAATATTTCTCTCCCCGCTTTGATGTGCCCATTAAGAAATTCATCTGTGTAGAGAAATAGTCATTTAGAGTCTCTCCTTTCACCATGATCACAGCGGCCTGCCACAGTAATCCAGTAGTCTCAACGGCAGCACGTTGTCAAAAAGCATCAGAGCACCCTGCTACTGAGAAGAGGTAATCATCCAATTACTGACGCTTAAAGGTTAAATTAAGATAAACTACAGACTCGGGGACTCTCTGCCATGACACCAACATGTTGATACAGGTACATATTTAAATATTCAGTGGTGAAAATGTGAAGGAGAGTATGATGGTAGAGAAGACAGGTGAGTAGAAGTACAAGCCACACCCACCTGGCCAGGAGCCTATGGATGAGCGGCTTCTCTTCCTCCAGGTAACCGGGCCAATCCTTTTGGACGTGCCTGTAGAACTCATCCTTCAGAGTAAAGCTGTGGTCTTTGTGGTTCAGTTTAGCAACCTGCAAATCAATGACAAACACATTTGAATCCTCTGTCCCTGTAGCATTAAAGTACACTTTTGACCCCAGTTAAAAGACAGGCTCAACTGGCAGGCTGTCAGAATATTAATACATTGTTCACCATTAAAGTAATTGATAGCAAACACAGCAATTACACTAGCACTGTGCCAAGTTAGTCACAAAAACAGTACCAAATCTAGTCTACCCAGAGAGCCTCTGTGACAGACAACATCCATTTGTCAGAGTAGTACTGGCCTGGCTGGAGACACCCCACCCTCCCCGGTGGAAACACTGTCTTCTCCTCCAGACATAATTAAAGCACAGCTCTAATTACAGCTACCAGTAGAGGCAGTAGCGACACAGTCGCTCCTTGTATGACTGCACTGGGACTCTCAAACATACCCAGAACAGGAAGTACGCCTCAAATATACCAACTGAGATCACTTAGCTGCTCAACATTTGGTTGTAAAAAGAGCCATTAGCATTAGATTCTGAGTGGATGTAGAGAGCGAGCGAGGGAGACAGAGCGGCTACTCTACAGTGTTTCCATTTGGAATCCCTGGAGGGATTTAGAATTGCTTATAGATGCAGCTGAATCTCAGAGGCACTTTTAAAGACCTTGTCCTTTCTTTCAATGTGAAAGTTGCTGTGATGTTTTAAATGTTTCATTTACAAAATAGATTGTTTATTCATTTCAAATGCATTACAATTGGAATACAATATGCAAAAGTTGTGCATTATTGAGTTATATCTCCACTTAGTGAAACCAGCACCTACCATGTACATATATCTGCAGCCTAGTATCTGAGTACAGTTTTAGTGTTGTGCCGTGTTGCGTTCTACAGGTCTCACCTCATCCAGTACTGCTCCCAGGTCAGTCTTATCCTTGGGAGTGGCCCTCTCCCTCTCCAGCCACAACAGCAGCTCAGGCTTCCTGTAGGGCTTTAAGGCCAGGACGTGGATGATGCGGTCTCTCAGGGGCCTGAGGGCTACTGGGTTGTGGGCCCCGCTCTTCTTGTTGTTAGGGGAGTGCTTGTTGCTGCTGCTGTCCATGCCTGATGACAGGCCCTGCTTCCTCTGGATCTTCACACATTTACCTGACAGAGAAAGGGAGATGCACAGAGAGGCGCCATTTGACGAGAAAAATGTTTAGTAACTTACAAAATATCTTTCCGTCGTAAAAGCTACCTTCTTACTAAGCTACTGTTACCAAGTGAAAAGCAGTGGTTTTGTGCTCGTCAGTCAATGAAAGTTTCAGCAATTAACACAATTATGACTTGGATAATTCAAAGCTCTCATAGAAGCAGTACACTGGAAATGTGACAAGTGGCAATGGAAGTGTTATGCTTGTTCTAACTGCCTCTGAACAGGATTCAAAATACACAGACACTTCTCTGAATAGTCCAGACCAGTTATGCAAAACAGGCCTGGTCTAATGTGACAAGGGCCAGAAGCAAAACTTTGTCTTGACAGATGTCAGTTATACATACAGTATGCAAACACTGCACACAGGAATGGCACCTTGTGTCCCTAGTAGGAAATAGCATCTTAAAATATTTAGCCAGATCTCATGAAAGCCTCCTGTACACATACACACTAACCCTTCCATCACACCGACAGCATCCTTGCGCAAAATAGTACACAGCATCATCTGGATATTTATGCAACAAAAGTTCAACATTCACCTTCTGCTACCGTTTCTGTCAAGCTGTCTACACATACAGGTTTGACACGTACGTTCGATAAATCCAATGGATGCACCACACCGAACGCACTGCAACACACTGCTCCAAGACAAACGCATCCCTTCATTGGAAATGAATGCAATTCTGGTGTACCAAACCACAATGACGCTGTCAGTGTGATCGAAGCGTTGGTACGCAGCACCAGGCTTGGAGTGCAGTGAAAGGGTTGACCAGTTCCTGTGCAAACAGAGGAGCACGGAAACTAAAGCACCTTGCTCACTCAGAGACCATTTTTTCCTGTTGCAGCACTAATTAACCTGTCTCCAAGCCAGCAGGACATGGTGGTGCTTATACTGTATGTAGATGTATCTCCCCAACCTAATCTCATTAAACGTTTAAGATCTGCTTTCAAGGTTGCTATAGGTTGAAAAGCACAGCCTCTACGTGGGAGCAGTGTGGTTCTGGTATCATGCATCTACTGCATTACGTAAAGTATTGTACGTGAAAGAGTTGATCTATTATATTTTATTTAACTAGGCAAGTCAGTTAATAAGAATAAATTATTATTTACAATGGCGGCCTACCCCGGCCAAACCCAAAGGACGCTGGGCCAATTGTGCGCTGCTCTATAGGACTCCCAATCACGGCCGGTTGTGATACAGCCTGGAATCGAACCAGGGTCTGTAGCAATGCCTCTTGCACTGAGATGCAGTGCTGTGCCACCCGGGAGCTAGAGTAGGTTTAGATATGACAATCTAAATAGTATTTTACGGAGTATGTCAATTATTTGGCTCCATGCACTCAAGTTCACATTTCTAAAAAGGCCACAGTTGTTGCACAACTGGAATGTAATAATGTTAAAGATATTGAATAACAAGTCACCAAAATGTCTCTATTCTTATGCATCAAACATTATACAAACAATTCATGACATTTTCTTTAATGTGAAAAATGACAATATCAACAACATATAATATGAGCCCTAGTAACATCAAACTATTTATTTTTTATCAACTCTGGGCCTGAGGGTAAATCTCTGCTTTTGCCAAATGCAATGTAGTTTCGAGAGCTTGTCGTAACAGCTACCCTGGTTCAAGACGCATACATTTTACAGTCCAATATCTTCCTGTCGTGTAGAGAAATAGCCTGTATTGCCTCATTTTAAAACAAGCAGCGACTAGACGCTAACAATAAATTAAATCTGCTTGTCATGTAGTTGGTTATGGGAAGGTTTGTAAAACGCTATTCTTTCTACTGCACATGCTTGACTGAAACATAAGTTGCTTTTCAGAAATATGATATGGG
The DNA here is from genome assembly GCF_018296145.1 of Oncorhynchus tshawytscha. Classification (NCBI taxonomy): domain Eukaryota; kingdom Metazoa; phylum Chordata; class Actinopteri; order Salmoniformes; family Salmonidae; genus Oncorhynchus; species Oncorhynchus tshawytscha. The sequence continues at coordinate 31,816,302 of NC_056434.1, read as the reverse complement.
TTGAAAAAAATGTTTTTGTTCAACATCATTGTGTACAAAATCAAAAACAGAACCACATTTATTTTCCATGCTACAGCATGCAACATTTTACATACAGTAACTTTTTTAAAGGACCAAAGAGTTACGTTTGCTTTGTGTTTCCCTGTTTGCCATGGAAGATCAGGTATTGTAGTATTGCGATACTGGTATCGTGATAACCCTATACTAGATTAACATTGGTGTATCCAAACATGACTATCACATTGAAACCACAACAGTAGCATTCATCCAACATGTATAGTTACACGGAAGACCATCATAGCTCAGTTTGAGATTATCGGGTGTTCCTCAGCCTGTCTATCACCAAGGTGTAATGCATTACAACAATAAGTCATGTACGTCAGACTGACACCAGACCAAGCAGAGAAGTGAGGAGTTTGTGAGCCTATAACAGGCTTAGGATGAGTTCTCCATGGTTCCCAGGTTGGAGTTTAGCCAGGAGGGCAGGGTTAAGTTCTACTCCAGCATTAAGTGCCATAGGATCTTTAGTGATCACAGAGAATTATGATCTTGGCTTATCATCTCATCTCAAAGACAGCACACAGTTTGTGGTATTCCTCACTCCTTGGGTGTATTGGCATGTCCTACTGCTACCTGATGTTCTCCTTACCAGATAAATGAGTCTAACCAGACCCAACCATAACTGGACTAACCAAGCCTAATCTTTCTTAACCTCAATACTAGCTAGTGCGGAGCGATGAACAGATATTTTGGAGGGGGTTTCGGTTATTAAACAACTAATTGACTAACATCGGTTCATTACTTGAATTCCACGTAGTATTTTATTTTGTGAGCCCAACACGCCCTTTCTATAGAAGCCCAACACGCCCTTTCTATTTCACCCTATAGGGTGAAATCAAATCATTCACGAGAGAAGTCCAGAACTATGTGGGACGCTGAACTGATGGGAGTTGTAGTCCACATTAAGCAAATGTTCAGAGCAGAAACGTGGTAATTAACTAGGTGGAGTGTCTCACGTGTCATTTTCAAACTCTCCTGATAATGTTTCAGATGAAGTAGATGTTCACTCATTAGATGGTTCTCCAATTGAACGCGTTGCCGCATATACATACTTAGGCATTTGGATTGATATGGGATTTGACGTTTAAAAAAAAAAAATCATACTGTAGATAAGCTGGTGAAGAAGCTAAGATTTCTAAAGATTTCGGCATTTCTAAAGAAACAGATTGTGCCTTTCTCTAAGAAGCAGGAAGCAGATTATTCAGTCTACCTTTTCATCTGTTCTTGATTATGGTAATATTATTTATCCAAGTGCAGTTGTTACTACTCTTAAACCTTTGGATCAATCTACCATAGTGCCCTTTGTTTTTTTTACTCATCACTGCATCAAAAGGTTGGCTGGACTTCGCTAAAGACCCATAGATCTCTACATTTGCCCCTTTTTGTTTACAAGGCACGACTTCATAAACTTCTGTCTTATCCAACTTTGCTGTTAAAATATAGATGCCCGAGTTGCCTAACCCGTTCACAGGATTGGTTAACAAGGTTCCTAGGGTTTCCACTGAGCTAGGTAAATCTGCTTTTAGTTTTAATGCACCTTATTGCTGGGTCAAAAATGTAAATACATTTTATCTTGACGTTCTGGTGTGTTTCAGGCAATTTAAAGTATTGATTGGGGACTTTAGATCTCTTTTACAAATGCGCCCTGTATACACAATGTAAATTTACACATTATACCCAATCGATCTCTAAATACAAACAGTAATGGGAAGCACAAAACATATACATTCCTACACAAATACACTGCCTGACATTTTTTTAACTGTAATTCATTTCCATGACTGGTATAGTGACTGACATACACTGCATGACAAAAAGTATGTGGACACCTGCTCGTTAAACATCGAATTCCAAAATCAGAGGCATTAATATCGAGTTGGTCCCCCTTTGCTTCTATAACAGCCTCCACTCTTCTGGGAAGGCTTTCCATTAGATGTTGAGACATTGCTGTGGGGACTTACTGATGCTCTTGTGGCTGAATGGAAGTAAGGTCAAGCACTGATGTTGGGCGATTAGGTCTGGCTTGCAGTCAGCGTTCAAATTCATCTCAAAGGTGTTCGATGGGGTTGAGGTCAGGGCTCCGTGAAGGCAAGTCAAGTTTTCCACACCAATCTCAACAAACCATTTCTGTATGGACCTCACATTATGGACAAGGGCATTGTCATGCTGAAACAGGAAAGGGCCTTCCCCCATACTGTTGCCACTAAGTTGGGGGCACAGAATCGTCTAGAATGTATTGTATGCTGTAGCATTAAGATTTCCTTTCAGGGGCCTAGCCTGAACCATGAAAAACAGCCTAAGACCATTATTCCTCCTCCACCAATCTTTACAATTGGCACTATGCATTCGGCAGGTAGCGTTCTCCTGGCATCCGCCAAATCCAGATTTGTCCGTTGGACTGCCAGATGATGAAGCGTGATTCATCACTCCAGTGAACGCGTTTCCACTGCTTCAGAGTCCAATGACGGCAAGCTTTACACCACTCCAGCCGACGCTTGGCATCGCGCATGGTGATCTTAGGCTTGTGTGCGGCTGTTTGGACTTGAAAAACCATTTGATGAAGCTCCCGATTGACAGTCATTGTCCTGATGTTGCTTCCAGAAGCAGTTTGGAACTCGGTAGCGAGTGTTGCAACAGAGGACAGACCATTTTTACGCGCTGTGCGCTTCAGCACTCGCTGGTCCCGTTCTGGAGCTTGAGTGGCCTAGCACTTTGTGGCTAAGCCATTGTTGTTCCGAGATGTTCCCACTTCAGAATAACAGCACTTACAGTTGACCGGGGCAGCTCTAGCAGGGCAGAAATTTAACGAACTGACATGTTGGAATGGTGGCATCCCATGACGGTGCCACGTTGAAAGTCAGTGAGCTCTTCAGTATGGGCCATTCTACTGCCAATGTTTCCCTATGGCGATTGCATGGATGTGTGCTCGATTTTATACACCTGTCAGCAACGGGTGTGGTTGAAATAGCCTAATCCACTCATTTGAAGCGGTGTCCACATACTCTTGCATATATAGTGTAGGTCTCAATATGTCTTCCCTGTTAAAACAAAAGGTTCAATAAAACTAAAATTACCATTATACATCAAGTCTGTTTTTTCAGGCTTGGACAGATGGATAAAATGTTACACTTACTATGTTAGGTTAGATAGCACAGACCACATGAGAGAGGACTTGTTCAGGGGCGGCAGGTAGCCTAGTGGTTAGAGCGTTGGACTCGAATCCCCGAGCTGACAAGATAAAAATCTGTTGTTTTGCCCCTGAACAAGACAGTCAACCCACTGTTCCTAGGCCGTCATTGACAATAAGAATTTGTTCTTAAGTGACTTGCCTAGTTAAATAAAGGTAATATAAAAAAACAACATGAGAGGGAGAGACCGTTTGTTAAAGTGTGCCTTATCTACCTTGAAGAACGAGTCAAATTTTGTCAGACAGCTCTGTTGCATACTTAGGCAGGCTAGCCTAGCTAAATAGGATGATTAAAGACAGTACAGTATGGGGAGCACAGTATGGGGAGCACAGAGATCATATTAAATGGTCTGGCTGGCCAGCAGCTACTCCCTGAGCAGAGATGAGACGATGACATTAAGGAATTAAAAATAATGTCTTAAAAGCACAAAATAATATTAAAAAAGGTACATACAAAACTGCAATACTTTATTATTTCTTAGCAATTTTCTATTTTCTACTGATGTCTACCAAATTTGGACCTGACAGAGACAATGGAATATTTTAAATTTTTGGCTTTGGAATTTCTATTAAAAGACATTCTGGGTTCGAGTTCAGGCTCTGTCACAGCCGGCCGCGACCGGGAGACCCATTTGGCAGCGCACAATTGGCCCAGCGTCGTCCGGGTTAGGCCGGCAGGGATGTCCTTGTCCCATCGCGCACTAGCGACTCCTGTGGCGTGGGGGGCCGGACACAGTGCACGCTGACACAGCTGTACGGTGTTTCCTCCAACACATTGGTGCAGCTGGCTTCTGGGTTAAGTGGGCATTGTGTCAAGAAGCAAAACAGCTTGGTTGGGTTGTGTTTTGGAGGACACACGGCTCTCGACCTTCACCTCTCCCGAGTCTGTACTGGAGTTGCAGCGAGGAGACAAGACTAACTACCAAAATGGATACCACAAAATTGAGAAGGGAAAAAAAGGTTGAAAAGTAACCAAAAAATAAATAAAAATAGCTCTAAAATCAATGTCATTATTATATAATACAAATCAAAACCAAAATCAAAAACCATGATAAAAAAAATAAAGAATCCAACCAAAACCGACCTGAAAAAGTTGTAATCACAGCATACAAGTGGTGGGAGATGGGGCTGCCAATGGGTTTCCAGATATAGCTTCCCAATACTTTTATCACTACTGAACTAAAAAAATGATTTTTCCCTTCATAAGACAGTTTTGTAAAGAATGGTCAGTGATGACCTTAAAATGCATTTTGCAGAATTTCTTCAGCATTCCTTTCGCTGGGAAAGTACAGGTTTTTGAGCCATACATTACAACTAAAATCATAGATGGTTGGTATTTAGAAAGATGTCGGTTTGTGTGCTCCGTAGCGCATATGACGTATAGTTTATGACTCTTTCATTTAAGTTCCCTTTGATATCAAGTATATGGGCACCTTACTGTCCTGTCCATGCTGTGGGAAAGCGAGCCCAGTTGTGTGCCTTACACCCTATGAAACATGAGAACCAATGTCAATGTTACCAGGCTAAGGCTGCAAGTGGACTTCTACATTTTTACTTGATAAACATTAATGTAAAAATTATGTATTTGGATAAGAAATAGCTCTTTTTTGTACTTATGCAGCAGAGATATTACACAGCAAACATGTCAGCTACATTTAACTGGGTTGTGCAAGAACACTCAAGAGGCCCATTGTCAGCAGCAGAGCATGGGAGGTCATGTGTGCTGCTTGCTTCAACAGCTGTAGAAAATGGCTTGTGCAGGAATTACCATTAATGTTATAATTATGTTTTAGACAATATGTGTAAAACTGTCAGTGTGTGCAAAGATGAGCTCCATTTGGCTTAAAGCCACTAGTATAACGTCATAAACGCAGCAATATTTTGTGTGTCCAGGTTATAATACGCAGCATCTGCAACATGTCCCTTCAGACAACAAGACATAACCCATCAGAAGACACAGAAGCCTGTGTCTACACCCTCCTCCTGGATGAAATATAACTATATAACTATAACATTCCAACGGTCCCACTGGTTCAGATGCTGTGTAAAGACATGTAAAGCACTGGTATGCTCCCAAAATAATTTATTTACTTTGTGGCACAAATAAACAGTGTTTTAATTTAAATCTTCATTAGTTCATAAGTTCTTATGATGAATTATGGCCTTTGCTTCAAAGAATCTACATACATTACTCAGTTTTTCAATAGATGAAAACTAATTGAGTCGCAGCCACTGTAATTAAACTCTTAGGCAAAACTTCATCCACTCAGCATGAGACTTGTTAGTGCATACTTCTGGCAAACTCAATCACATGAATGGAGCTGGTAGGCAGGTTGGCAACGTGCCTAAGCAATCTGGTCAAAATGAAGGGAAAAGGAGAAGAAAAAGAGGCATGCCCTCTCGCATGAATAATTGCAACCCAGCACTTTGATCAATTATGTGAAAACTTTCACACCATATGGCAATTATCAGCAGGACAAGATGGTAGAAGGCGATGGATTAGAAGCTTTCCGAGAACATTAAACACCTCCATTATTTTTCCCTTGATCCCCAGGCAGCAAAGGGCTCCGTATGAAGCTGGTTTGGACCTAACGCAGTCAGCATAGGTAAAGGCAGGCTGTGACTGCAGACTTACCATGTGTAGAGCCTGGTTTGATCTCGATGGCCGACCTGCTCATGATGTCCTTCTCAACCTGAGACATGCGCTCTCGGGTCATCTGGTATGAGTCATCAGTGGCACACACAGTGATCTTGTCCTGAATACTGCCCTGGCCCTCCAGGTGCTCCCTGCCCTCCCTGAGGAGAACACAGGATCAGGCTCACATAGCAGCAACTGGTAATGTACAAAATATCACACACTACTTCCCATTAAATAGACCATTTCGTGAAAGTGTATTTGTGTTTCTGTCTACGTGTGACATATGCCTCACTCCCATGACCGGTTCTTTGACTTCTGTCCTCATGCTCATTCCTCACATCCTATGCTATGGCATTAAGCTGTACAACAAGTGAAGATGCCTGAGCTGTGGTGCTAACTAGAGATCGACCAATTAATCGGAATGGGCGATTAATTAGGGCCGATTTCAGGTTTCATAACAATCGGAAATCTGTATTTTTAGACACCGATTTGGCCGAATTGTTTTTTTTTATTTTTTGACACCTTTATTTAACTAGGCAAGTCAGTTAATTAAGAACACATTCTTATTTTCAATGATGACCTAGGAAAGGTGGGTTAACCGCCTTGTTCAGGGGCAGAACGACCGATTTTTACCTTGCCAGCTTGGGGATTCAATCTTGCTACCTTATGGTTAAACTAGTCCAACCACCTGCCTCTCATTGCATTCCACAAGAAGCCTGCTTGTTACGCGAATGCAGTAAGAAGCCATGGTAAGTTGCTAGCTAGCATTAAACTTATCTTAAAACAATCAATCATAATCACTAGTTAACTACACATGGTTGATGATATTACTAGTTTATCTAGCGTGTCCTGCGTTGCATATAATTGATGCGGTGCGCATTCGCGGAAAAAGTACTGTCGTTGCTCCAACGTGTACCTAACCATAAACATCAATGCCTTTCTTAAAATCAATACACAACTATACATTTTTAAACCTGCATATTTAGTTAATATTGCCTGCTAACATAAATGTATTTTAACTAGGGAAATTGTGTCACTTCTCTTGCAACAGAGTCAGGGTATATGCAGCAGTTTGGGCCGCCTGGCTCGTTGCGAACTAATTTGCCATAATTTTACGTATTTATGACATAACATTGAAGGTTGTGCACATGTAACAGGAATATTTAGACTTATGGATGCCACCCGTTAGATAAAATATGGAACGGTTCCGTATTTCACTGAAAGAATAAACGTTTTGTTTTTTAAATGATAGTTTCCAGATTCGACCATATTAATGACAAAAGGCTCGTATTTCTGTGTGTTATTATGTTATATTTAAGTCTATGATTTTATATTTGATAGAGCAGTCTGACTGAGCGATGGTAGGCAGCAGCAGGCTCGTACGCATTAATTCAAACAGCACTTTCGTGCGTTTTGCCAGTAGCTCTTCGCAATGCTTCAAGCATTGAGCGGTTTATGACTTCAAGTTTATCAACTCCCGAGATTAGCCTAGTGTAACCGATGTGAAATGCCTAACTAGTTAGCGGGGTGCGCGCTAATAGCGTTTCAAATCGGTGACGTCACTCGCTTGGAGACTTGGAGTAGTTGTTCCCCTTGCTCTGCTAGGGCCGTGGCTTTTGTGGAGCGATGGGTAACGATGCTTCGAGGGTGGCTGTTGTCGATGTGTTCCTGGTTCGAGCCCAGGTAGGGGCGAGGAGAGGGATGGAAGCTATACTGTTACACTGGCAATACTAAAGTGCCTATAAGAACATCCAATAGTCAAAAGGTATATGAAATACAAATGGTATAGAGAGAAATAGTCCTATAATAAACTACAACCTAAAACTTCTTACCTGGGAATATTGGAGACTCATGTTAAAAGAAACCACCAGTTTTCAAATGTTCTCATGTTCTGAGCAAGGAACTTAAACGTTAGTTTTTTTACATGGCACATATTGCATTTTTACTTTCTTCTCCAACACTTTGTTTTTGCATTATTTAAACCAAATTGAACATGTTTCATTATTTATTTGAAGATAAAGTGTTAATTCAGTATTGTTGTAATTGTCATTATTACAAATACATTTAAAAATAAAATGTATTATTATTATTATTAAATTGTCCGATTAATCAGTATCGGCTTTTTTTGGTCCGCCAATAATCGGTATCGAAAAATCATAGTCGGTCGACCTCTAGTGCTAACAGAGTAGCACAGAGCTACCTTTGACCCCCACATGACCACAAACACTGATCTCACCATTCTCTGATCTCACCATTACCCGCAACCTGTGCAATGTTGCAGGTAACATGTTACAAAAGTAATGCATTACGTACTCAGATTACTTTTACTTTTTCAAACGGGGTAATATTACAACGGTTACTTTCAGAATCAAATCGCATTTTATTGGTCACATGCTTCTTAACAGGTGTAGACCAACAATTAAATACTTAGTTAGAGCCCTCCCTACAATGCAGAGAAAAATTGACAAATAAACAATGGGTACCAGTACCGAGTCGAAGTGCAGGGTTACAAGGCAATTGAGGTAGATATAGGTTGGGGTAAAGTGACTAGGCAACAGGATAGATAAAACAGTAGCAGCAGCAATGAGTCAAGAGTTAGTGCAAAAAGGGTCAATGCAGATAGTCCTGGTAACTATTGGTTAGCTATTTAATAGTCTTATGGCTTGGGGGTAGAAGCTGTTTAAGGTCCTGTTGGCACCAGACTTTGTGCATCGGTACCACTTGTCGTGCGGAGGCAGAGAGAACAGTCTATGACTTGGGTGGCTGTAATCTGACAATTTTTAGGGCCTTCCTCTGACACCGCCTGGTATAGAGGTCCTGGATGGCAGGAAGCTTGGCCCCAGTGATGTACTGGGCAGGACGCACAACCCTCTGTAGTGCCTTGAGGTTGGAGGCCGAGTAGTTTCCATACCAGGCAGTAATGCAACCAGTCAGGATACTCTCGATGGTGCAGCTGTAGAACTTTCAGGATCTGAGGACCCATGCCAAATATTTTCAGTCTCCCGAGGGGGAATAGGCTTTGTCGTGCTCTCGTCACGACTGTCTTGGTGTGCTTGACCATGTTAGTTTGTTGGTGATGTGGTCACCAAGGGACTTGAAGCTCTAAACCTGCTCCGTCGATGAGAATGGGGGCTTGCTTGGTCCTCCTTTGCACCCATAAAGTGTATTCCTTTGTAGTGTTTTTCTGCAGTATTACTTTAGAGCCTTGTTGCAAACAAGATGCAGGTTTTCTATTTATTTTGTATATATGTGTATTCTTCTTTTCACTATGTAATTTGAGTCATTATTGTGGGGTCACTACAATGTTGATCCATCCACAGTTCTCCCATCACAGCCGTTGAACTCTGTTTTAAAATCACCAATGGCCTCATGGTGACATCCCTCAGCAGTTTCATTCCTGTCCTGCAGCTCAGTTTAGAAGGACAACTGTATCTTTGATGTGTCTGGGTGGTTTAATACACAATCCACAGCATAATTATTAGCTTGATTATGCTTAAAAGAGATATTCAATGTCTGATTGGTTATTGTTACCCATCTAACAATCGCTGCCATTCTTTATGAAGCTTTGTAGTTGAATCTGTGCATGGAATTCAATACTTGACTGACTGTATGTATGTATGTATGTATGTATGTGGGACAGAGGAAGGGTCATTAAAAAAATGATGTCAACCCCTATTATTTCCACAGTCAGTCCGTGTAACTTATGTCATTTTTTAAGACAAATGTTACTCCTACACTAATTTAGACATGCCTGAACATATGGGCTGAATACTTATGCAACAACTATATTTTAGTCATGTCATTTTTTATTAATTAACTTTGACAGAGTATTTTGAGTAGATTGTTGACAAAAAAAACAATTAAGTAGCTTTTAATCCTGCTTTGTCAGTGGACAATAAAATGTGAATAAATCCAAGGATGTGAATACGTTTGCAAGGCACTGTAGGTCCCTCTGTTGTGTAAGTACAGGACTTTGTCTATTTTTCCCATTTAAAAATGTATGTAGTTATGTCCTTGAGCTGCTCTTGTCTATTTATGTTCTGTACCATGTCATGTTTTATGTTGTGTGGACCCCAGAGATAGTAAGTGCTGCTTCAGCAACAGCTAATGGGGATCCTAATAAAATACTAATACACCAGCAGTCAAACTTCAGCAACACAGCACGCTAAATAGGTGCTTACAGTAACTCAAAAGGAAAAACAAGACCTCAACAAATACTGCTTAACTCAAAAAGGTTAGAGTTTATGAGTAGTTCAAAAATAAGACTGAACTATAGATGGTAAGAAAAACAGTCTGGGATAAGGTGTCATTGGTTTCTAGCGGTCAGTCACATGGAGACAAGGGTTACTTGCGTTAGCAATGAGAGATAGAGCAAGAGAGAGCAGTGTCTCAAAATTCCCTGTGGTCCCAATCTGACTGAACTAGTTCGGACGATATGGGCACAAATACATATCATGATAAACTGCCTGAATTGATGCCATAACAATAACAAAGTAACAAAGTTAATAAAAATTGGCACCACTGTTCTTTAAAAGATCCTTTAACCTACTACTACTAGTTTGATGGTTATAGCCATCAATTGTCCAATTAACATTCAACCATATTAGCAAACGTTATTCATGTCAAATGTTACATTTCTCTAGTATAGGCTACTTATCGTAATAAACAATATCAGCAAAATGTCTACAATAAGTGATCGGTATGGTCGGTGTCGAGAATGTTTGGTTTATCGGCCCAGCTCTACTGTGAACTGACTGAATTCCTGTGGTTGACTGAAAACAGTAGAGTGGGCTTACCCTGAGACATGCTGGTGGATGCAGTCAACGCTGGCCTGAGGTTTGTCTTTGCTATCACTGGACAGGTAGAAGGAGAAGACCCGGAGTGCATCTGGGGCCTCTGGGGATGGGGCAGGGATCTTGATATACTGTTGTAAGGGGAAACAGAGAGCGCATTAGATCACTGAGGAGATCATGTGTAAAGTTATAAAATGTTTATGACCAAGCAGTTTTAGCATATTCAGCTGTGCTTTCGGTTTGCATATTCTACATTTGAGTAATTTAGCAGATGCTCTTATCCAGAGCGACTTACAGAACCGAGTACATACATTTCAATCCTTTTTTTTTTGCTGGTCCCTGTGGGAATTCTAAACATGCTAAATAAAACGCCTTGGGTTTGTATCATACAATCCGAAACGTTTTGGTAACTAGTGTATAAAGGACCGCAAAGGATGAGCCTTACGTTAGTCATCAATTAGGCTACACATTTAATTGGAGAGCAAAACAGGGTAAATCGGAAGTCTGAGGTCATTGCCATTACGTATGAGTCAACTGCTCGGGGTGACAGCCAGGCAGTCTCTGGCTTAATGCGATTTCAAATGAAGCCCCATCTGAAGCATATGAAAATCAACTAGGCATAGCATATCACTTTTCCAAACTAAATCAGCACACATCTTGAAATCTGTGCTGTGGCTCGATTCTCATCGATTACACAGTATTTAATCTGTGGTTGCTAACTGAATGCTGTGTCCTTTTTGTTTGTGCGTTTAGTTCACAATCCAAACTCACAACGCGCGGGCAAGTCCATGCGAAAGTTCAGACGAAAATTCATATTACAGTTCGTAGAAAAATGTCAAACGAAGTATAGAATCAATCTAGAATCAATCTTTAACATTATTGAAGATTTGTTTCAACTGGAGAATTCCTTTGTATTCAGAAATGCAATGGAACAGAGCTAACTCTCACGTGAGCGTGCGAATCTGAGCTCGTGGCTCTCTGCCAGACCTCTTACTCATTCCCCCCCACTTCACAGTAGAAGCATCAAACAAGTTTCTAAAGACTGTTGACATCTAGTGGAAGCCTTAGGAAGTGCAATATGACCAATATCTTCGATAGGCAATGAGTTGAAAACTTACAAAACCTCAGATTTCCCACTTCCTGGTTGGATTGTTTCTCAGGGTTTTGCCTGCCATATGAGTTCTGTTATACTCACAGACATCATTCAAACAGTTTTAGAAACGTCAGAGTGTTTTCTATCCAATACTAATACTATGCATATATTAGCAACTGGGCATGAGTAGCAGGCAGTTTACTCTGGGCACCTTATTCATCCAAGCTACTCAATACTGCCCCCAGCCATAAGAAGTTAAGGGTATATTGTATATTAATAATATTACATTGTATTGTATCTGCAACTTTTCCACATACCACTTGGCCAAATTTGTTTAATCTGCTAGCAATATTGATATTTAAAAAAACAATAATAATTAAATAAAATCTCTGGCCTGGACGCCCTACTGTACCTCTACGAGCCGCAGACCCTACTTTGGGAACCACTGCTTGTATCAACCTTGCAGCATTGCTGTTTTGATGTTATTGCTTTGGAACAACACAGTTATGTATTGAGTACTTAAAAAATAAAAAAGTATCTCCCCAGAAGGTGATTAGAGTAAAGGTAATCTAGAAGTGTATTTGTTAGTGGACAAAAGTCACACACACGTATGCATGTGTATATATACAGATACTGTACATATTTTTTAATTTAACGAGGCAAGTAAGCCACTGGTTAAATAAGCCACTGGTTAAGCCAATAACCCAGGCCATGTGGGACCTCCTATTTCCCAAAGTGGCAACCTCTAGTCAGCTGTTGGAACAGTGAGGCTGATATCTTGCCCTTAAACATAGGGATTTGTGTCTCGCTACATAGGTGATAGTATTCTACTGTACTGTCCAGAGCTCCCCTGGAATCAAACAGACCCACAGGGAGCTATGGGGCCCTAATGAAATGGCCTAAAAACCTACTTTCACAGAATGGCCAATTAAAACACTGGAAGTCATTAACTAACAGGTATTGCCGTGTACTTGAACACACTGGGTGCCGACTGCCCTTTCATTCCAGCTGAAATGGACCGTTTTGTTGATGCTGAGCCTGTGCCCTAGATTCAGAGGACAAAATGAAAGGGACAGAGCGATAGATGGTCCACAGAATGATTATCACTTCTTTTGACCCAGCACGATCACTGACTGACTGAGCGCAGCCATATAGTCCTCAGAAATTAGGAATTGTTTCCAAATCATCTGAAAAGAAGTCACGTTCACTTCCCTAGTAGTCTCAGACTAGGGTGAGATGGCTAACACAAAAAGGGCTCCATGTAATATTTCCCTTTTATTATCAGCACTAAGACAAACAGAGGACAGTCAGTGGGCCTTGAAACAGCCTCTTTAGCTTAACTGTGGAAAGTGATTGATTCCAGGCTGACTGGTAGAATGCACAGTGCCTGGGGCAGATGTGGCAGGCAGGACTCTAGCTGTCACAAATGCCCAGTCATGCAATACAGCCAAAAGCGGTTTCTGTAGCGTGTAGCCAATAAACAGCTTCTCTTTCAACACCCCCCCCCACCCACCCCCACCCCTTCTTCTACTGAACTCCACAGCGAGCTTTGCACTCTCCTCCCATCACCCTCAGTGCTCTTAATAGCACCCAACACACAATCCAACCATCGACACACACAAAGCACAAGGCAGCCCACAAAGCCATGGACACTTTTGATATCAAACTGACTATTAGTTATGTTGACCTATATCTGTCCAGCCCTTCAGATGAAGTGGTGGGGCAGGATTCCACTAATGTCTGCTTCAGGTTTCCACTAATTAACTGTCATCAACCAAAAAAGCATCAAAGTAAATAGGAGCAACAGAAGAGCCATGCCTTCAGGACCTATTACCTCAAGACGCTGTCGAAAGTGGTAGCGGTCTTGACCAAAACGCCAAGCAACAAGTCATAGAGGCGCTCCAGAAGTAGGTCAAGGCAGACATCATTCTCCATTGCAGTGCTTTCTTTCAAATGGAGATGCTGATAAACAGCTTGACTGCCCCCAGGCGAGAGCACAGTTCAGGATTTACAGTCTTAGCTCTGCAATCACCCCCCCCACCCCATACCACCACATCCCCCTTAGTCAGTATGCGCCTTTGGGTCGAGCAGCAAGCAGCAAGCACCCCCTCCAGCGAAGCGTTAGAATCACCCTCTACTCCCCGCCACCATGCACACATCATATTCTAATTCTAATCACTGTTACTCAGGTCAGTCCATTCTGAAGTTGACCCCGTTTTATCCACAGCTTCCTTCTCTACCTTCATAAGCATATGTCATTAGTTCCCAGCTCTATGCTTCCTGGCTCATGGGGGAGCTGCTCCTGGTTCCTTTTAGCCCATACATTCCCTTATGTGAAGATTAAGGGCCCCCAAAATGAGGCATTCCAGTTAAAAGCTCTGTCTGAGCACACAGGGGCCATCCTTGACTTGCTACCTGCAACTTTTCTTCTCTCTCATCTTCGGATTACATTTCCCAGGACAGTTGTTCATGCTAGAGGGTTTTCGAACAAACAATCAAAAGAAAAGGAAATCAAAACCTTAGGCCTACATTTTGTAGGCTTTTGTGTGCGTACAAAAAAAAAGAAAGTATAATCTATAAAAATGTTCATCACAAAAATGCTGTTGAAATATTTATAATTTTTAGAATGTCATTCAATTATTTGTGGGCTCCCATTTCCAAACTGACGGAAATCTACCATGACTTTTCCCCTCATCCCAATCTGTTCCAGAACCACAACCCACATTGACAGGTAAGTCTAATATCAGTGTGAATAACAGAGGTGTGTATTTCCATAGAACTGACGACACAGGGCAGGGCGGCTGTACCATGAAGCTGCCCTTTCCATCCCTGATTAAGCCAGGGGAGTCCCACAAGTCACATGGAAGGACTAAGGTCAAACATCTCCTAAGCTACGCTGCAGCGGAGGCCCTATGCCACACCTCAACATCAGCTGTCAATGCCTCCAACTAACTTACTAGGCCAACATGTGAATGCTAAATAGTGATTCGTTTCCCTAACTGCGGGAATTAAGCTTCACCCTTCGGGTCTGTACTCTTACGATATTTTATCTGCCCATTCCTAAAGGGACATTTCAAATATATAGTAAGCTATGCCATATTACACAAAATGTATATTGTTCAAATCATTATACAATATCTCATGACAAGACAAGTTACATTTTTTATGAGAATGGATAACATATGCAAATGATTCTAAAAACTCCCCAGCACAACAAATGGAAGTCACTGTGCTACAGTGTACCATCAGGAAAGTGGTAGGTCAGTCAGATTTGCCCAGTAGTGTCCATCCTGTGAGCTGAACTTGGCAGTCGGACAGTTAGTGTCGTCCTTGCCAAATGGCATTAGATCGACAATCCTCAGCACCTTGTCAGAAGAGCCTCTCTACAGGGTGCCAGGGCAGATACAATAGCCCCCTCTGTGGCCCGGGCCCAGGCACATCTGCTGCAGCCTGCACACGGCCGGGGCCGGATGGCTCTGTGTGTTTGGAGATGTCAAATACTTTCAGGCTGTTGTAAGGTATGAGCTGGACGGGAACAACTTGGCGTGGGTTCTGCCGTGGGTTCTGCCGTTAGAGCAGGACCAATGGCACCCTCACTGGTGTCCATGAAAAATTCCCCCTTACACCATTTAGTATTTATCACCTTTAAATCACGTTTAATAATGCTCTTCTCCTGCCTTACGTTTGGTGGCAGATGAGGAAAGGATTCTGGTAAAGAGATTTGTTTCCTACAGCTAACCACACATCTGCTAGGAAAGATGAAGTCTTTCTTGGTGATGTTTTTTCTTCTTCCTGGGTCTGTAGATGTAAGCGGACAGGCAGAGATCCCAGCTCTATTTAGCATGGCAGCACAGTGATGAGAGCAAGCGCCTAGATATACAAATGTGATTTACTATAGACTGTGCCTCCTGCTTCGGTCTGTACTGACACTGCTGGCCATTGTCCCCCCAACCCAGTCTGCCTCGGTCTGTACTGACACTGCTGGCCATTGTCCTCTCATCCCAGTCTGCCTCGGTCTGTACTGACACTGCTGGCCATTGTCCTCTCATCCCAGTCTGCCTCGGTCTGTACTGACACTGCTGGCCATTGTCCTCCCATCCCAGTCTGCCTCGGTCTGTACTGACACTGCTGGCCATTGTCCCCCCCATCCCAGTCTGCCTCGGTCTGTACTGACACTGCTGGCAATTGTCCCCCCATCCCAGTCTGCCTCGGTCTGTACTGACACTGCTGGCCATTGTCCTCTCAGCCCAGTCTGCCTCGGTCTGTACTGACACTGCTGGCCATTGTCCTCTCATCCCAGTCTGCCGCGGTCAGTACTGACACTGCTGGCCATTGTC
Organism: Oncorhynchus tshawytscha; assembly: GCF_018296145.1. Taxonomy (NCBI): domain Eukaryota; kingdom Metazoa; phylum Chordata; class Actinopteri; order Salmoniformes; family Salmonidae; genus Oncorhynchus; species Oncorhynchus tshawytscha. The sequence goes on along the minus strand of NC_056434.1, from coordinate 31,800,194 downwards.
CTCTCAGCCCAGTCTGCCTCGGTCTGTACTGACACTGCTGGCCATTGTCCCCCCATCCCAGTCTGCCTCGGTCTGTACTGACACTGCTGGCCATTGTCCCCCCCCATCCCAGTCTGCCTCGGTCTGTACTGACACTGCTGGCCATTGTCCCCCCATCCCAGTCTGCCTCGGTCTGTACTGACACTGCTGGCCATTGTCCTCTCAGCCCAGTCTGCTGGTCTGTACTGACACTGCTGGCCATTGTCCTCTCATCCCAGTCTGCCTCGGTCAGTACTGACACTGCTGGCCATTGTCCTCTCAGCCCAGTCTGCCTCGGTCTGTACTGACACGGCTTGCCATTGTCCCCCCCATCCCAGTCTGTCTTGGTCTGTACTGACTCTGCTGGCCATTGTCCTCTCATCCCAGTCTGCTCAGTCATGGCTGCTGCTGTGAGCTGCCTGTCTTTTGTTCTTGCATCTTCCCCCACACAGCTGAGTGCAATGGCCCGTCGGCCCGCCTGGATTATTCATGAACAGCATGGACGTGTGGTTGGCGGGCGGGTGGGAGAGGGGGACAGCACTGTCACGGTGTGGCTCCCCGCTCAGCTCGTGCATGAGGGATAGCACTCCACAGTCCCCGCTTTCCTCTCCCTCTGGAATGTGGTCAACACTAAAGCATCCCAGCAAAGGGACAAACAGAACAGAGAAAACTAGTCTGGGAGGAGGGGAATGGGTAAGAGCTGGTGCCGAAAAGCATTCCCTCTCTGCATCTCTTCACAAACAGCCATACGCACACGCTGGATCCATGTGTACTATGGGGAAACACAGCTAAGACATTCACAAAGAAAGGCAACGTTTTTCCTCTGGAGGCTCCACACAGAGGTATTGGTCAAAAAGGAAAAGAAAGCTTACAAGTGGCATTTAAAAAGGAAGGCATAATTCCAGTGACACATGCAGACAACTATAGAAGGCAACACAGGCAGACGATGCCTCAGGGAATATTCATATTAATTCCTACTCTCCACAATCCTCCCACTGTTTACCGTATGATCAATGACTCTGTGGTGACTCAGATTGTGAATACAATGCATGAGATCACCTCTCCTTTAAAACCAGGCTTTTAGTGAGGCTGGCTTTTTGTTCCTGTGCTCCAAGTCAGCCTGACCGTTGAGGGGGTTGGTAGAGAAAGACTGAAGATCCACAGAGAGGAGGAGTGGGGGTCTGAAGGGGGCTGTGAGGGGTTGTGAGGGGAGTAGGGGGTGGGCAATTGTTGTGGCGACAACATCCCCCAAGGTATTGGCTCTTATGCCAAGCTAAATTTGCCATCTCCAAGAGAGGCTGGGCTAATCTGTCAACCTCAGCAAACACATGGGTCACCAACTCACCCCCTCCCCTCAACATCCCCTCTCCTCCCAGCAGTGTTCCTGTCTGAGTGGATACACAGATAGGGGGGGGGGGGTGGAGAACACTGATGGCAGGCTTCATAGACAGCCCATTTCAACATTACATGCAGACACTTTTCCACTGGTTACTATAGTTACAGTGTTTGAGGATTATGTAGGCCCATGTCTAACCACAAGGCTTGGGGGTGGAGGGGCCCGTAGGTGCTATGTGATGTTGTGTTTTAGTCAATTGTTTAATTACAGTGATCATGACCAACTTTAAGAATGATCCAAATACGCCCTTTACCGGACCTCGATTCCAAACAGTCGGTAATCCTTTAACAATTCCCAGATTGTAACATGGGAAAGTACATCCAAATCTGATTAATTTACGCAGAGCCTCAGAGAAACAAGACAAAATGGAACACATGCACCGAGCTGTGACGTGGAAACCCAGTGTGAGCAGATAAGCCTTGCCTTGTGCATGACAAACAAACACTCATAAACCAACACATGCCCAAACACACACAAAACATACAGTGAAACCTCAGTATACACCAAAGTCCTCTTTGCACACAAAGTATATCTCCCGCTGTCAATGTGGTAAAGATTATTTTAGGTTGTTATTCTTCTTTAGGTTAAACAATAGCTCAGTCTGTAGTACTCTAGTGATTTGAGCCCTAAAAGAACAAACTACACACTGCAGACAAACCCTGCCCTTTGACCATTCCACTTCCCTAACCATGTTTGTTTACCGGGGCAGCGTTGCATGTATCCTGTTGTGCTGCATTTTTAAATGGCGGAAAAATAATGGATTTGGGAAGAGTTGAGGAAAAGCAACCATTGCAGATAGCCGAACAACCAACGAGACCAACAGAAAGGTTGGAGGAACAGAGGATTGCTCTTTCTTACATCACATACTGCTTTCCACTCTCGCTGATGGATGTTTTGTAGCACTAGTGCTTTCAGTGATGTTATTACCCTCCAAAAAGGTAACTTCTGGGTCAGTCCTTACTGGTTTACAGAATGGTGAGGCATCTTCCATGAATGGGATTAGATCCAACAGGATCTCATTGGTCTAGCCTATTCTTCTGATATCATTTAAATATCCATCATGATCCCAGTTTGATGTAGTAAGCATTTGCTAAATTGGCAAGATGTCTCACAGAATGACTACATCCTAAATTCTACATCGATTATATGTCGGCCAGGCATTCTATTCTGATGTCTCGGCGACGTCTTGCTAATGTGCAAACACTCTCCAAACTACATATTCCCTACGCATTTTGATACGTTGGCCAAAAGGTGTGCGTGTGCTTTTTGGGATATTCCTAACACTGTTATTGGAATGTAAAAGAGAACACTAAGACTGTACAAGTATAAACAATTGGGGGCATTTCAATCAGTCTTTCTAATAGATTTTTGACCTGTGCTAATAAACAAAATGGTTGACCTAATACTGTAATGTGAGCAGAGCTACAACAACCTCCTGGAACCGATAGTCATCCTGGTGAGGATACTACACACTGAGGCTGTGCCAGGCCAGACAGATCAGTGCCTCTGGGAATCAACGGTCTCAGTTCAATGCGCCAAACAATCAAAACTCTATACCTTCAGTTCCATATCAGTATTAAGTTACGTGTTTAATTGCTACACAAAAACGAGCTAAAATATGCTCGTTAAAAAGCCCTTGTTGTGCGATAACTTGGAAAATATCATCATCAAATGACTACTTCAGAGCTACATTAGCAATCTCAATAACAGAGGAGCTTGCTAAAGAAAGAGGGCCAGTCTTCCCTGGACTGGGAGAGGTCTCATGCGGCTTGTCCCTCCGATATGTGATCCCAAAATGGGGCCAACAGCTTTGCCAGTCAAAACAGTGGGCCTCAGACACGCAGGGCTTTTTGCCTGACACATCTGGATGAATAGAGCGGCGTGTGCCCTTTCAGGCACACGTGGGACGACTCCCCCAACCTCTGGCTGAGCCACTGGGAAAGGACCTTGCTCTAACCGCATTCCTCTTATTGTTATTCTAATTAGTGTTCGGGGAAAAAAAATACTGACTGACGGGCGTGCACACACACACACACACAGAACAAGAGCTCATTTGCAGTGAGAAAGGGAGGCGGAGCGCTCTGGGTGGGGGTAGATGTCTCCCAAGCCAAGGCACGGGGTGAAACGGCACAATAATCTGGGGGGCAGACGGGAGGGGGCAGCTAGCTGATCCTTCACACACAGTCGTCATGAGAAGATCTCTGGGAAGAATGCTCCCTTCCTCTACTCTCCTCCTCTAAGCACCAGCCAGTCTTCAGTTCGATAATATCTGGATGGTCTGCCCAGCAGCTATGTATATCAACTCTTATATGCAAGGTATTCCCCATATCTGGAGGGGGATGAGATCACCATCAATGTGAAACAACACAGAAAGAGACTGCTCTGCAATATATAGCCCAGACAGATAGAGCGGACACGTTTTTAAAAACCTGTGGCTGTAACACTGTATTATGGCATTTCTGGCAAGAGCAGAGATCCCATTTTGAGGGCATACTGTACCAGCAAAACAATGCTTAACCCAGATCCTTTCTCTAGTTCTTATTTGGGAAGCTGAGTGGAAAGCAAAACAGGAATTTCATCATTTACAAGAAGATTTCTGGAGGCAAACAGGAAAGTGATCACACTGCAGGATTATGTGATAGAATTCTATCCCCGCACAACAGAGCCATGAGGAAATAGTGTGCCAACCTAATCCAAAAATCAACACTATCCAATCTCACAAATTGCAATATCCCTACAATGAATGAATTGTCACCATATGGCACAAATACTGTAACAGAGCTCATTGGACAGAACTCTTGCTAATAAAGACTGACGCTACCTTAGGTGTGGAAAAAACAACTTGAAATCACACACTGTTCATTTGTGTACATGCACTCGACATGAGAGATGGATAATATGTCCAATGCTGTGAAAACGCAGTAAAAAAAATACAAATCACCAAGGAGAGCTAAGAGCTAATAAAGGATTCCATTTCTACTAAGCAGACATAAAACATGCCAGCTAAAAGACTGCTTTGCCAGCACTACAGGAAAATAAGCACTAGGATGTGAAATTCCAGACCATGAGAACCCAAACCTAAACTGAATAAGTTCCTAGATCCCAAGTGCCGATTTCAAAGTAATCCAGACCCGAATTCCTTTTAGACTGAGAGCTTTTGTGAAATGGGAAAAGAATTTCACATAACCCTCTCGTCTTCACGTTTATTTCTTTACAGTTGCATCACCTGCTCCACTTTTAATTTGTTAGCTTACATGACAAGGTTGTTATTTCTTTAACCACTGCAACTGAAATCTCATTACTGATCAAGCTTTTCAATTTTCTTCCCTTCAATAACATTCTGAATATGACAAGGATAGCTAGTTGTTATGAGCAAATGGTTCCAACCTTATCACTGGGGGGGACAATGTGGGCACTTGTCAAGCATGAGTGACTACACATCACCAGGTGATACAAAGTCGGCCACATAGCCAGAGGAAATCTGTGTGTCAACCACAGCATGGCATTGCTTGATCTGGGGACTAACTCCTAACACCAAAGGTGTTGGAGAGAGGCCAGCAGAGTGGTTATGGGAATTCCCTTGGCTTACTGGCACTGGAAATGGAAATGTGACATGAGCTAGCAAGCCCTGAGACAAGAGCAGGAATTGTTTGAACTGGTAGGGCACATCTAAGAGGACACTGCCACCTGTCACAAGAATCACCCCTCTCTTCACCCACTCTTCCTCTAGGCTAGTAGGTTTTTTCTAATATGTTGCTCTAGGTAAGATGGGCAAGGACACTTTACTGTACTGTTGTAAGGCACCTTAGAGCCCACTGGTCCCCCTCTGTCTGGTGTACTCCTCCAGTCTGCCATGTTACCAGCATCTACCCCCCCTCCCAACAGTAACAGCTTAATCTGCTCTCCCTCCAACGGCTGCAGATAGCTCATTAATGCCCAATCGGCCTGCGCAGGGGGGCGCTGTCAGAGGGGGAGGGAGCCTATACTTGAATTCCGCCAAAGCAATTTGAATATGAAATGTGCCAACAAATATATAATCACAAAATCCTATTCAGTGATTAAAGCACACTTCAATTACACACTAAACAGAACGACTGACGTTCCCTATCCGTATTCATCTCGTGTGTTTTGCATATGTTCAATTACACTCGCTGATTTGCATATGCCTTAGATAGGTTTGTTTTTACCTAAGCTACATTCTGTGTCAGAATACTTTATTATTTTCTGATGAAGCGCCATAAAGAACATTGCAGACAGAGGGAGAACAACTCCACGGCTGCCATAGCATCCCCCTTTCCTCATCTCGGCTCTTTCATGTCTACACAGAGACAACAGGCGTGGATACATGGGGCTCCCTGGGGTTCACCAACTCCCCAACCTCCTCCCCCTCTCCAAACAAAGCCTTTCCAGTTGCCAGCCTGACCCAGTAACCTGGCTAGCAGCCTGAGGGTATGGTGTACCCGCTCTTAGAGCCCGTGTGAGCGCGCAGGCCAGCGTTTGTGTACAGAGCGAAGTCACTTTCGTCAATGCAATCGGCTCTTGCAGGGATTAGAGCAGCTCCTTTTAGACAGGGCTGATTGTGTGGTAAATGTGCAGTAGGCAGCGCTGGGGAGGCTGCTCTAGTGCCCCGGCTAATCTGGTTGGACACAGGCATCTTTCTTTACTGCAGTTTCACAGGAATGTCTTCTCCATTTCACTGCCAAGTGTTTCTGTAGGTGATGTACTAGGTCTGACTACACTCAGCATCAAGGATAATATGACACAGAGCCACATTCAAACAAACCTGCATTGCAGTATTTATGCATTTGCAATATTACCTTTTCCCCCCGTAGCCAGATAAAAATCACAAACATGGTCCTGGAATACTGTGAGAATACCAGCTATATGCTTCCAGTTTTCAGAATGACTGGCAGTACTGTACTTGTGTAAATAAAGACTCTGTATAAACATTGCTGTGGCAGGACCAATTAAATCCGGTTCTAAATCTAACATGGAAAGAGCTGCCTGAAACATAAACCTTAACTCACACGCCACAAATGCAAAGGGAGGCCACATTAAACACTGATAGTCTCTTTGCGAGGCAGTCAAGCTTTTAATGTATTTATAACGACAAATATGAGAACTGCTCCACTCTACTGTATATTCCTGTAAGGCAACAATAACCACCAGCTGAAGAATAGAACAAGATCCTCACAATATGTGCCATCTAAATCAGGCGGGCCTTTGGGGTTTAGTCAGTGGATGCACATGCATGCAACTGAACTGCCCTCCTGTTTCAAGCCATTGGTTTTGGATCTCGTGAAAAATGCAGCGGCAGAGCGGTTGCGAGTGCTGCCTGTACGGCAAATCAAAACTAATTAAAGCATTTCATTTCTAAAGCTTTAGAAAGGAGTTGCAAAAACACATTCGTCTTACCCCCTGGCTCCCCTTGAAGCAAACTGCTGGCTGATTTGGTAAGGATCCCTGGGAAGGAGGAGAGAAACAGAGAAAGTGGTTATCATTTAATATAACAGACACAAGCATTGCAGATAAAATACAATTGATCCTAAAAACACTTCAGGTAGCATTTAAAATATTGAAAGGAAATATTGTTATTTCATATCTGGTCAAGATATGCTAGCAAATACCTTTTCTGCAATTGCACGCTCAACACGGTCAATTTCTCACAAAGCAATCACCCTTTATTCATCAAGCTAACAATGTATTACAACAGTACTACTTAGTTCAATTAGACCAGTGGGGAAAATTATACCCATTAGCCAACTATCACAATAATTAGAGTTTCCTATGGCTTATTTGCCCCAATGGCCAGCGTACAACTTCTTAAGTGTTAATTCAATAATAAAATGTGCTCTTAAGGCTTTGTGAGTGTGCTTATATCCGTGGCCCCTCACCAGTATCATGGTTCTATACGGCCAGGTCCACAGATCAAGGGGCTTCACTGCTAATCTGCACTGGAATGTGTCTGATTAATCAATCTAGAGCACAGAAACCTTGTTTCACTCAATCAGTTCTCATAGTCAATTGGAAATTGGGGACAGGGGGGGGGGGTACCAACGGAAAAGCCTCATCACAAAGCTTTTAGTGTAAAATCCCTAATAATTTTCTTAGCTGATTACTAATTGTACCTTCGTTTACAAGTGGGCTACATTTGATCAGCCCTTAGGTTTGTGCAAGTCACAATACAGTCGTTCATGTACAAAGCTGTCCCCCAAATAAGCCTTTATCTAACCATAAAGAGGTGACCATGCTGTGCATGCTTCAGGAGTTCCTCAACATTCAAGCATCAGTACCTTAATATGACCAGAATGTAACATTGAAGAGAACAAAAAAAACTGTTCTCTGCTCTCTGAAGTACTCCTAGCGATGGTACAGGGTCAAGAGATAAGAGCCACTATCTGAAAGTTACAGCTGCAGCCATGGTCAACAGGCCTGTTTATCTATTATAGATGGTTTTGGGAGAGGTCATCATGCTTCTTTCTTTCCCTCTGGTCATTGCTTAACAGGCCTACAGCTCACTTTGTATTTTAAAGTGTAGGCTTATTAGAGATCCATTTCTTTTCATGGGTAAGAGTTGCAGGATAAATGTCATTAACAGAGGTTAGGGGCTGCCACTTTGCTCCTATAGTCGGAGTGAAACCCATAATGACCAGACTTGACCACCGTTGCTGCTTTTTGACTGTAACACCAGTGTTACACTAGAGCAAAGCACTTAACCCTAATTGCTCCAGGGCCGCAATTGATAATGACAGACCCTGGCCGTGACCTCACTCTCTGGGGGGGTGGGGGGGTATGCAAAAAACAAATATCCAGAAATAGGACAAAATATAAGCCCCCAAATTATTATAAAAACAAACATTTGGGGAATGTGTGTATACAATCTGATGTTATACTAGGGAAATTGTGTTTGTATCTAGGGCTGACAGTGAAGACCTGTGAATAGCAGAATCAACAACCTCTGGATAATCAAAACAGTTGCTTTGTGAGAAGGTGTTAACCGTTGAAGGAGTGAGCAGGTGTGCTGAATGAGGAATATGATCAGGGCTCTAAAGTCCACCCCTTTTGGTCACATATGATCCAAAATATTTTTTCTGCAAGATCTGCCATTTTAGTTCAATAAAAACAATTGCTAGGTAGTTAGCCAGCTCTAGGTCGGCTGTACCTGCGCCAAAACTCCAGTATTTCTCATTTTCTCTCTAGTTTGTTCTCAATCTTCTTAAAAAAAAAAATGGTAAGCCAACATGTCAGCACTTTTATTTCTATGACTGATCAAAACAAGTTCTCATGTCCCTCTGCAGCAGATGAGCAACTTGAGAATTTTGGCAAGGAATTTGTTTGGAGCATCGAATTGCAATAAAATGCCAGTATCGAATCGCAATACATATAGAATAGTGAGAATCGCAATACATATAGAATAGTGAGAATTGCAATACATATAGAATAGTGAGAATTGCAATACATATAGAATAGTGAGAATCGCAATACATATAGAATAGTGAGAATCGCAATACATATAGAATAGTGAGAATTGCAATACATATAGAATAGTGAGAATCGCAATACATATAGAATAGTGAGAATCGCAATACATATAGAATAGTGAGAATCGCAATACATATAGAATAGTGAGAATTGCAATACATAATTGTATCGGCACCTAAGTATTGTGATAATATCTTGTTGTTAGGTACCTGGCATTTTCCAGCCCTAATTATTAGAGAGAAACTAATTGTTCAAAAGTTATGACCTACATGTAGGCGCTACATTTTTTATTTTGCACAGTGGTGGGCCGCATTTACACATACATAAATCATGTCGCAGGCCGTCCTAAAACTATTCGTGGGCCTCTAACCATTTGTTTACACCTTGTTCGGTTAGCTAGCTGACAACAATAGGAAAAGTGTGCTTTTACACAATGTAGAAACCTAATATTCCACAAATGACTAATTTCATTAATAGGTATGTGTATCTACATTTTAGGTTATAATTAACAATGTCTAAAGGGTTTTTCGTTTCTAAGGCACAGCGTGTGCTTCAAAAAAATAGCTGGAGTTCATATAGGCTTTATCTCAATCAATGTAAAACTCTGCTTTTCTGGTGCTACTAAATTTATTTTGTGCTCCTAATGATTTTTTATTTTATTTTAGAGCCCAGCATATAATCAACTAAAACACACACAGAATTTATACATGAGCTATGAATATTTGGTTAAGAGAAAATAGTATATATAATAATAATCTACTTTGACTGTTGAAATGAGAGCAGAATTAGTCTACATTAGTGAGACAAAACACCCGTATATTTTACTCTGCATCTGTTTATACTGCAGCAGCATACATTGGCCTTCAACAGATGAGGAAGTTACCATGCATTGTCATTGGGGAAAGCAACCCATAGTTCTACACCACCTAAGGGACCAATAAGCTCTGGAATTGGGCAAGGTTTCAAATGTTTAAAAGGACACCACCAGAGGACAATGCCACCCACCCCTATTTCAATGTAATTCCTGTTCTAGAGCGGAAATGCTCGTTTAGGTTCCACCTCCGAAGGATGACGCAGGCTACTTACACATATTCACGAATTGGGGAAGGGAAGGTGATTTCCACATGGAGTGGAGAAACATCAATAAATAGCTAGCTATACTGACAGCTGTCAGTACCCTATCCTGCAAACCTTATTTAGCTAGCTTTTGTTATCAGTTGTTGCTGTGATTTTTTTTACTACACCATATTCAGAAGATTAGCCAGCTGGCTAGGCTGTGGCTGGTGCTGGATTTTTCATAAGCATTTAGGGAAAACACAGATGGAAATCAGTATCTTTGACTTCGTCATCTATTGTCGTCTCCAAAGTTTTGGCATTTCCCATAAATTGTGGCCACGAATCCGCCACAGAAACAGTAATAAGATGAAGCTCGTTATGGATACCTACTGAAAGGTTTAGAGACATGCGTTTTTCTACATTGCAATGGACACGGTGCAACCTTTGTTGCCTGGTAAGTGGACTGAGAAGACATTCTCATTTACAGCAACAACCTGGGTAATAGTTACAGGGAATATAGGCTGCTGGTATGTGGGCTGCTGGCAGGATTTGGCTGCAGTATAGCAAAGCCAAATCAGCCCGTGCTCATGGTTCTCACAGAGGAAGTGAAATGATAGGCTACTATGACTTTGCCCATGATGCACTCCGCAAATCACATGTAACAACACCCTGAGCGCATCAGACACAAAACACCAATACAAATGTAACAGCACAACAACAAAATTCATAAACATGTTCCTTCAAATGTCTTTCGCAGGTGCCTTTTCATTACAGGACAGACACTTCTAGTTTCTAGCTGCACCAATCAAAGCAGTGGAGCGTGTAGGGAAGTAAAAACCATTTATCTTGACGGGGGGGGGGAGAAGATATGCAAAATGCAACTATGAAAATTACTATAATTTTCTGATAAAGTAGCACTGCAAAAACATTAGTTTACATCCCCTGTTTTAATTTGCTCCACGGCTTAGGTGGCCAAGTGGACTCAAGGCTGTTTGGCTCAGCTCAGTGGCAAAGAGGAAGAACTTTGCAGCTGTTTTTGATGAAGAAACAATGCCATGCTCAGGGGTGGTAAGGAAACACACGACAATGACACGGATTTCTACAAAATGTCCCATTTCGGATTTCCCATTTCAATTCCAGATTAGCGCAACTGGCTGCAAGATGGCCCTATTATTCATTTTACATCGTTTGTCATCTTATGCCCAAATGTAATGTATTCAGCCAGCAATATCTCATGTCCTCCATGGACCGGCTCGTACACAAAACATCCCCCTACAAAAGGGTCAGTTTCCTCAACTAGATTTATGGCTCGTCGGTGGGAGAAAAAAAAAAGTGAAAATATTTCTGCTGTCTTAAGAAAAAAACATTTTCCACAACCGTTTTGGATTTTCCGTCAACTTCCGGATGTTGCACGCCACGTCAGTCTGTTGTTCACTTCTGGCTGAGCTTGCACCACAACATCAGGAAGTAGCATCACCTAGCACGGTGATGGAAAATAGTGTTTTATTAGACAGTACTAATATTTTCCCCATTTTTTCTCCCACCGACAAACCATTAAATCAAGTAAATGAGGAAACCGATGCACCTTTAAAGCCTGAATGGAGGCTGTTGTGTACGAGGTCCATGGGGACACGAGTATATTACCAGCTGGGTTGAATGCGTCGACGTCGAGAAGTAAGAGGTCATCAGGAAGAACTACGCCCTCTACAGGTCTTGGCGCTAAAGCCCAACTATATCATACTTTGACTAAAACGATGACTTATTGACTTACAGTAAATCGATGTGCAACATCATGGGTAAGGTCCGGGCATTGTGTTTCAGTCTAAAAAAAAGAAGTCCTATTAACCTGAGTTGAAGAGCAACAGTATATAGTCTGACGTGAACAGACAAAAGCGGTGAGGAAGGAGCACCCTTCTCAAATCGAACAGTAGTCTGCACTACTCTGTCAACAAGGCAGCATGGTGCATCATCTGGAAACATACATCATCATCATCAAATGTACACTACCATTCAAAAGGTGGGTCGCTTAGAAATGTCCTTGTTTTTGAAAGAAAAGCACATTTTTTTTGTCCATAAAATTAACATCAGAAATACAGCGTAGACATCGTTAATGTTGTAAATGACTATTGTAGCTGCATACGGCTGATTTTGAATCGGAATATCTACATCGGTGTACAGAGGCCTATTTCAGCAACCATCACTCCTGTGTTCCAATGGCACGTTGTTAGCTAATCCAAGTTTATCATTAAAAAAAGGCTAATTGATCATTAGAAAACCCTTTTGCAATTATGTTAGCACAGCTGAAAACTGTTGTTCTGATTAAAGAAGCAATAAAACTGGCCTTCTTTACACTAGTTGAGTATCTGGACCATCAGCATTTGTGGGTTTGATTACAGGCTCAAAATGGCCAGAAACAAATAACTTTCTTCTGAAATTTGTCAGTCTATTTTTGTTCTGAGAAATGAAGGCTATTCCATGTGAGAAATTGCCAAGAAACTGAGGATCTCGTACAAAGCGGTGTACTACTCCCTTCACAGAACAGAGCAAACTCAGAAATGTGGCTGTTCACAGATGATCCTGGTCTCAATTGTACTGGGAAGATGGCAGACAGCGTAGCGTGTATGGCGTCATGTGGGTGAGCGGTTTACTGATGTCAACGTTGTGAACAGTGTGCCCCATGGTGGCGGCGGGGTTATGGTATGGGCAGGTATAAGCTGCGGACAATGAACACAATTGCATTTTATCAATGGCAATATGAATGCAGAGATATACCCTGACGATATTCTGAGGCCCATTGCCATTGCCGCCATCACCTCATGTTTCAGCATGATAATGCATGGCCCCATGTCGCAAGGATCTGTACAAAATTCCTGGAAGCTGAAAATGTCCCAGTTCTTCCATGGCCTGCATACTCACATTACATGTCCCCCATTGAGCACTTTTGGGGTGCTCTGGATCGATGTGTATGACAGCGTGTTCCAGTTCCCGCCAGCAACTTTACACAGCCATTGAAGAGGAGTGGAACAACATTCTACAGGTCACAATCAACAGCCTGATCAACTTTATGCTGAGGAAATGTGTCACACCAGATACTGACTTGTTTCCTAATCCACGCCCCTACCTTTTTTAAAAGGTATCCTGTGACCAACAGATGCATATCTGTATTCCCAATTACTTGATTTCAATTGATTGATTTCCTTATATGAACTGTAAATCTTTGAAATTGTTGCATGATGCGTTTATATTTTTGTTCTGTGTATGTGCACGCACATGACACTTTGGCAAAAAAGATGGCTTTATAATATCGGAGTTGCGCCTGTTGTTCACACGAGTATCTGCACTCTCATTGTCTAGAATGGTCCCACCGTATCTTGTCTCCTTCCGCCTGCCTTACATCTTTGATGACATGTATTTTCATTGTTAGAGGGACTATCTTTTCAATATAATAGAAACTCTTTGGCCGTGGGCTTTGAACAGAGCACTTGGCTCAATCACGCTCGTGAGACCAGCCCGGTTCCAAAACAACTGCAATCACCTTTCACCCGGTGTAAACTCCTCTCACCAGCGTTACCGGGGCCAGATAATCGAATCCCCTCACTGCACAAAAGCACAGCAACAAAACTGCCCTGCCACCACCACCCAATAGCAACAAGAGATTCCAGGGTTGGGGTGACAAGTTTTCATGTCCTAAATAAGGTATTTATTTCTCACCAAATACACCACGTTTAGAATAGATGTCCTTTGGTAATTTGAGTAATTTAGAAACGCTTACACATTATCCATGTCACATTGGCATATTGCTATTAGGCTAGGCCTACACATTTTTCTAAATGACAAACTGCAACATGTTATCAGAAACCATAATAGGCCATGTAGGCTGTTACTTTTGAAAGTAACACCATTGCTGGATAGATTAAAGCCTACTTTCGATGGCCTACATTTATGCTACATTCAAGCTAAGAATTTAAATGTTAATTATTGTTATATTTAGAGCCTAAATATGGTGGCTATGTCGCCATGATCTGTCTCAGAGACTATCCCAATGTTAAAAAGTAGACTACAAAAGTTATGAAACGACAATGTAGTTAGGCGCTTTATTCCAACATATCACGATCATTTAAAATACCTGCATTGTAGTTTCTCAATTACGAATAGATAGCCCAAACATGAAGTCTGTCTGAAGGAATATAACATATGTTTACTATAAACACCAAAGGATCACATACATACGCTAATATTCTACACAACAAACATGCATCACACAAATTATATGTCTCATTCTTTTTAGCGAAATCGGTAGCGTTTTCCAAGCAATTTTAAAACAACCTCAAATGGTGTATTGGATGCTATGGCATTATTTCTATGAAGTCCCATATAATCAAGCAACCATAGCCTACTTAAACGGAACGCTTTCCCATCGACCAATAAAGCTTACACCTATACAGTGCAAGCACAAGGAAGTGTACGATCACCACATAGGCTACTGTGTCGCTGACACTTTTGGAACTTTTTACCCCAGTGGTCTACCTCTTTTCACTGAGATTAGACTAGTCGGAGGAGTATCCAAACAAACACCTGCGCGATAGTAAATAAAGAATTGTCTAGGACTTACCTTCAGATTCTGATAGGCTTCAAGCGTTCGAATGGCGGTATCAGTTAGCTTGACGTGAAATAGAGTTTTATTTTGAGCTTTCTTGTTGATTTTTGCACAGGAGAGCCCATACCGATGCTCCTGTCTCAGCGCTGCCATGACTTCAACTGGGGTAAATTGGCGACATTCTCATTGAAACGTCACTTGCACCTAGGAGGAGTTTACATTGCCTGCGTTGCCGTGATCACGTCACACACACACACACACACACACACACACACACACACACACACACACACACACACACACACACACACACACACACACACACACACACACACACACACACACACACACACGAATTGTTAATTTGCATGTCTTTGAATGTCTTTGTTTTGATATTATAATAACAATGTCATACATGTTTGCATAATAATCCTTCTCAGTTTTTTTCTACTAAATGAGAGGGAAAAACATATTGAAGAATTGCTTGTGACAGATTTTTTTGTTTTGTTATGCTTCTATTGTGAATATTAATCATAATCATTGTTATTACTATATTGCATAAAGTGAAATATATCATATAATCTCCTTTTTGTGTAGCCTAATACAGATAACTATGTTTATAACCAATGTTCTAATTCATTCTACACCCCTGGGGTCATAACAAATAAAAACATTATTATATATTTTTTTTCAACTACAAAAATAGCCTATGGTCCGTTGATCAGCTGGGCCGATCCCCTGCTCCTAGACAGATAAGGTGAAACAGACAGTGATGAAAAACTAGGACATTTGGGTTAATTAAAAGGTGTAATCCCTAACAGACAAGATGCTTGGGCAGTGGTTAAGGAGATCTATCACAGCACCAATGGAGTATTTTTACTTGTCATATGGCCATTTGAGGTTCTCTATGACTATCTGGACCAGACTATCAACAACACATGCCTCACAGCAAATGTACAGTACATAGCCTAGTGCAGTATGTTGTCTTTGGCAATAATGTGAGAGGAGATAATGAATTCAGACCCCAGAGATTATCACTGTGAATGTTCTTGTCGGTTGTAGCTACTATGTGGGACAATATACCTCAGGAGATTTAACAACCCAAATCCAAACTCTCAAGTGATGGTATTACGGAATTGTAGAATGCAAGTGTGGCTCTTGCTCAGCTGTGTATTAGTCTAATAAGGGTCTTTTCAGTAAATGTCTCTAAGCTGTTTTGCAGTGCTACAGTATTAAGGGGGTTGGGGATAAAACAGAGGGGGATCATCAAACCATATGTAGGTGCAATTAGAAAGCCTTGTTCATGTTGCGTTTCCACACAAACTAAAATACATAATACTCACAAATAATTTTGAATTCATACAGCAAAAAGTAGATACTTTGTATTGGAATTGACCTTCTTTAGTGCATTTCATTTAAATCAGAAAATAATTTCCCCATTTGATGCTAAATTAATTAATCTAACATTATTTTGATATTTTCTATGCAGATAATATGCATCGTTCTTAAATCAGTCTATACATAATTGATAAACAAGACAAGTGTAATCCTGTCTATCCCAATACCCATTTCAGGTAAATAACCATAGCATTCACTGCAAAGCTAATTTTCCCTTTAGTCAAGTATATTTAGTTTAGGTATGACAGTACTTTTGGTTCCCTTTTCCTGTTGCGACATGACCAGAAACAACAATGACACACACACACACACACACACACACACACACACACACACACACACACACACACACACACACACACACACACACACACACACACACACACACACACACACACACACACACACACACACACACACACAAAGAAAATGTAATAACTGTATAAAATGAATGCAAGATCTCAGTTCATGTATCCTTGTTAAGATAACAAATACTTTATATTATGTTGACACAGTGCCAGGGGATACCTGACAGACACTCCAAAATCATGAACCCAAATACTTTATGTTATGTTGACACAGTGCCAGGGGATACCTGACAGACACTCCAAAATCATGAACCCAAATACTTTATGTTATGTTGACACAGTGCCAGGGGATACCTGACAGACACTCCAAAATCATGAACCCAAATACTTTATGTTATGTTGACACAGTGCCAGGGGATACCTGACAGACACTCCAAAATCATGAACCCAAATACTTTATGTTATGTTGACACAGTGCCAGGGGATACCTGACAGACACTCCAAAATCATGAACCCAAAAACATTATGTTTGTGTCACTGTTTAAAAACCAAAGCTGTTTTCATTTCAATTGTGAGTGCATTTTGAATTGAGGGATGGTTTATGATTACATGGGTTGTGGTCGTATATTCTGATCGTGTTATTAAGCTAATACACTCTATGAGACACAGTGTGTAGTCATTATAGTACTGAGGCCTGTCTTGTCTTGAAAGTGTTGCTTACTGGCTCCTGTTCCACAGAAAGTATGCGGTAAACCTAGAAAAACCTGTTCGGTTTTCAGAAATGTATTACCCTCAGATCACATCAGATGATAATAATATCTAGTTTGTGCCACACACATGTTGCTGTGATTGTTTTCCCTTTCAAACGTATAACAGGATTAAAAGGTGTGGAAGTGCATACATTGTTGATTATTAATATATAAAGGGAAATCCACTCGACTCAATCTAGCACTTAATGTCACACATAGGTCATCGGGGCCATCCTAGGAACGTTGGGTCTCTTTCTTAACACTCGACTACTTAAAAAGGGAAAATAAGATCTCGCGCCACAGAATAAGACAGAACTACGTCCAAGACAGCAGTCCCTAAGATCTTATTGGTGGAAAGCATTCATGGAAACTGCATTATGGGGCAGCGCGATGAAGTCATTAAGAAGCTTACAGACGTTCTGCCAGATTAGATGTTGCTCTCCTAATCCTACAGATTACAGTCACGCAAGCCTGCTGACCGAGTGTGCTTCGTTGTGTTGTACAATTTCTTTGCATTGATAATTTCTTGTTGCTCCTAACTCTCTGGAATATGTAGGCTATCAAGGAGTAACAGGATTGAGAGGAGGTTAAGGTGAGACTGTGTATAGCTCTAGTTGATAAAACAAGTCACTGGTAAAATCTATTGATGCAACCGGGATTCAGTCTAGTTATGGATGTTTTTAAATTGGATTTAACAACAGTTTATGTGAATGTTTGGTTTTCATAAAAACTACAGACTGTCTCTAATGGATGAAGGCACATCTCAGCTGTAACTAGACCGAGCAACTGCTTCCACACTACAGAACCAACCAGCCAGGCAGGCAGTGTTGGGAGAGATAGGTGGAGAAGGATCATCTCTTTGGGAGGCTTTCACAGATGGTGTCCCTTGCTCCCTGTAGTGAGATGGAGACAGAACCCTGCCCTGGAATGCAAGAGAAGCGGGTGGTGGAGACCAATGAGCCAGTGTTGAAGAAGGCCTACACAGGCCCTGGTGACAATGAAAGTCAGGAGGAGAAGGAACTGTCCCATGGGCTTCAGCAGGAAGACAAGGAACCCCATGGGGAGGGAAACAGGATAGACAGCCAGGGTGGAGGGAAGGAGGGCACTACGTTAAACCAGCTCCCTATGTCTGAGATTACAGAGATCCCCTGTGTGGAAGAGAGGAAGCTGAAGACCCCCAGTTTTGTGAAGACAGTGCGGTTCAGTGAGACAGAGTCTGTGGAGGACAGAGAGAACTCGGAGGAGGTTCTCTTCCCAGACCATGAGATGGTGCAGTGGACCTCCTCCAGCTTCGAGGAGCTGTTCCTGGCTGAGGACTGGGAGAACATCACAGGTATGATACTCAATCAATACTGTCACGTCAAAGTTGTTTAGGAATGATGAAATATTGAAATGGTTGTTGAAGCAATATTGCTCTCATGGTAAATGTTTTTGTTCTATTGTTTGTCAATTGTTGTGGCACTGCCTGTAATTTGCTTGCCAACAAATTCTACAGACATTGGAAGTTACGTGGGGTATTGTCTATGTAATTCATTTAATTCTATTTAGTCAAATTCTATTCTATTTAGTCAAACACTGGCATGTAATGGCTTCTGAAACGTTATTACACAACATTATGCCCTTTCCTAATAGTTGTTTTGTCTCCAAGTGTCTGTTGATCAACAACAAGCAGATTAACCCCTAACCTCCTTCCTCCCTCTTTCTCTCCCCCTCTGTCTGTCCATCCCTCGCTCCCTCCTTTCCCCAGATGATCGGCTGTTGAGGAAGAAGGTGCTGGTGCCTGGCCCCCAGCAAGCTGAGCACCCAGCCTGGGGTCAGGAGGTCACAGTCAAAATGCAGGGAGTGCTGGAGGACAGGACTGTGGTGGAGAAGGACCCTAAACTGGTGTTCGTCATCGGAGAGGGAGATGTAAACCAGGTGGGCCCTACAGACATTCTGACTGACGACAGGACAGGTTCCAGCACACCTGTCCTCCACCCTGTCACACACACCTGCACCTGCTAAACATAACACAGGGTTGGCCTGCTCCTTCAGAGAATCTACATGTGATATATACAGTATAGGTTGCAGTATAGCCACAATACAACAGCATTGTAAGTTATGTATTGGTATTCTATGTGGCTATAAGGTTTCAATGTATGCCATCGTAACACTAGACATTTGAGGTAAGTTAATCACTCTTCATTAATAGATTTTCATAATTATTATCTAATGTGTGCAAATAAAGTATTAACAGTGAGAGATCTGTGGATAATACAGTGCTGTTTGACACACAGGCCCTGGAGGAGTGTGCCATAGCCATGCAGCAGGACGAGATCGCATTACTGCTGGCAGATTCACAGTACACCTATGGACTTCTGGGAAGGTAAACACCGCTGGGAGAAAAACACATTCATGATCCACAGCACCACTGTAGGGCAAAGACACAATCACAACACTAACAAAACGAAAATATTGGTTAAATTAAACTTCATTTCAAAAAAGTAATGTGACATACAGTGGGACAAAAACGTATTTAGTCAGCCACCAATTGTGCAAGATCTCCCACTTAAAAAGATGAGAGAGGCCTGTAATTTTCATCATAGGTACACTTCAACTATGACAGCAAAATGAGAAAAAAAATCCAGAAAATCACATTGTAGGATTGGTGCCTGACTAAATACTTTTTTTTGCCCCACTGTATATCATCACACTAAGGAACTGAGTCCTATTGTACCTGTTGATCAGAGTGTGGCGGTCCCAAGTAGCCTGACTAATGAACCATAACCCGGAGCAGATGGCTCCCTCCAAACACCATTCACACATGGCTAGAGGCCTCTACCCTCCCTCCCACCCTATGGTAAAGACACCACTCAAATGACAGCCAATGGCTTGGATTTACAACCCATGCCCCGTTAATGAGCCATTGCATGCATAGAATTTAACACATTGACACCTGTGGTTCTGACACAATGATACTTCACATGCAATGTTTACTTCAACATGCCGCTGTAACGTGATCCTTACTCTGCAAATTACCACTTGATTTGCAAAATATATATTTTTTAAGCAGTTCACCAGCCGTAAATTCAGATATTTGCCGTATGTCATGCTACCTTTTTGAAAAGTATACATTAATGTTGTTCATGCACAGGCATATAACGGTGTGTTTCTAACAAGGTAAACAGGTAAACAAAACTGGATAAAGCTCATGAATAGAGTGTCATGTCACACAACATGTTTAATCTCCCACACAGATGACCAAATCATGTTGTTTAGGATCTTCCTCTGGATGTTAACATTCAACCCAATGGAGCTAATCAAGATGTGACTATATTTTTGGACAAAACAACATGAAGATAATACAGCTGTCCTATATGCAAAGAGTTATCCGTTGCACTCTATTTGTATTTTCGAGTTTTACATCCCAAAATATAGCTGTTTCAGAGGATCCAGGGGGAAAGGGTGTCCTCCGACTGTGGCATGTGTCTGTGTGGTCTTTTATTTCTTGCCAGAGCCTGATGCAGTGTGATGAGCATGCAGTGCACGTCTTGGCCTCGATGTGTGGTCCTATTCTATGCGTGAGGTCTTGTTAGTATTGAGTTTGTGGAGCTCTAGAAAGTAGTTGTTCAATTCTGTTTTAGCAGAGAGAGGGGTGAAAGGAAGGTGATCCTCTGAGGAAAATCTCTACCTCTGTCTGTTCCTGAGGTGAGTCCCCTGGTCTGTTCCTGAGGTGAGTCACCTGGTCTGCGTGTAGACAGAGAGAGCTAGAGAGGCCAGGCAAGCAAGCAGGCAGGAGCTCAGTTAATGATTGTTTTGCTGCATCTGGTTAAGGCTGTGTACTGTGGAGTCAAATTTAGCCCTTCCCCTGAGGTAGTCCTCCTGGGCACCATGCCAGCTCCTAAAAGGGTGGTGACAAAGCTGTTTAAGTAACTTCTCCCTGCTGTGATGTCCAACAATGAAAGACAGCTAGTGGTGTCTCAGAGAGACTTCCTAAAGTAAAATATAACAAAAGGAGTGACATAAATTAAACAAGGTGCCGTTGTACGGTGCTTTTTATACCATGATGTGATTCAAAGACAGTAATACCACTGATATTTTAAGATGGAATAACAACTTTTTTTTTTAAATAGCATGCAAAATAATGTCATTGCCCTCTCCCCATCCTCTAATGGATACATTGATTGAAACTGTCGGTCGCCTGTTGCAGACAGCGGCACTGTCTCTGCTGAGAGCACTTCATAGCTATTTGTCCGAACATTTTGCTGCCCCGCTGATTTGCTGGTCGGGATGCACCGTGGCGTGTTGTGGGTTTGCTGCTGCATCTGATCCTAAAATACTTGGTCTGTTAGGATTAGTTCACTGATGATGTTACAGTATGTTAGGATGTGGCCAATGAAACCCCTGGAACGGTCTCCATGAGCAACAATTTACCTGGTTCGATATCTCAGACAGGCTGGTGAAAGGTTTACGGGATAAATCAAGTGTAAAGCACAGTGACGTTTGTGTTGCCAGGAATGAGCCATAGAACAAGGCAATAAAGAAGTGACTCCATCATCATAGCCATCTCTGACACAAGTAACATACGCCAAAAGCATCCAAGTATTTCCAGGGAGATACAGACTGGACTCTGTCATTCACCACATCCTAATCATAAACCCATGGAGAGCAACATCTGTGGATCTGTGCTCAGGGCCAAGACCAACACAGTCGGAAAGTCCTAGGGGGGGGGGGGCAACACCCCCTCAGCTCCTCCTTGACCCAAAGTCAACAACATAAAACATGTGCACTGACAGCTGTTGTGATGTGCAAGGGTTATGCAGGATGAATGTAGTCTTTGCAAATATTAGGAAAGTTACACAATTCACAAAAAGTTATACAATTCATTTGGGGTCCTGCCTGACTACTTGACACCTATGTTATTTGACATCTGTACAAAACACTATGAATTCCTAACTTTAATATAACTTTTGTACTAGAAAAAGGGTTACACTGTGTCAGGATTGCGAGTGGAAGTTGTTTTTAGAAAGTCCTATTCAATAGAACCTTATGTCCCAGCAGGGACTCTAGTATCATTTTTGGCAGATATTTCTTTTCTTGGCAGAGATGAAAGCAATGTTAATGATGCATGTTAGAGAGAGCGGTGTTTATTTTCTAGGATATTGGGACATATTCTAATAATTCTAATAACACAAACATTCTAATAATTAGCACACCTCAGAGGGCTTGGTCTAGTCAAACCAAAGTCTGATTTAAGGCGCTGTATAATAGCCAAAGGGTGATGAATTCTATCCATTTCAATTCAAACAACTTGTATTTCCTGACAACATAGTGGCATAGAAGACAAAAACAAGCAATCTATGCAACCACGGACTATATACACTGAATGTAGAAAACATTATGGACATCTTTGCATGACATAGACTGACTAGGTGAATCCAGGTGATGTCACTTATTAAATCCACTTCAATCAGTTTAGATGAAGGGGAGGAGACAGTGTAAAGAATATTTTTTAAGCCATGAGACGGATTGTGTATGTGTGCCGTTCAGAGGGTGAATGGGCAAGACAAAAAGAGTCAAGTGCATTTGAATGGGTTATGGTAGTAGGTGCCAGGCGTTTGTTTGAAGAACTGCAAAGCTGCTGGGTTTTTCATGCTCAACAGTTTCCTGTATGTATCAAGAATGGTCCACCACCCAAAGGACATCCAGCCAACTTGACACAACTGTGGCAAACATTGGTCAACATGGTCCAGCATCCGGGTGGAATGCTTTCTACACCTAGGGTCCATTCGCCGACAAATTGAGGCTGTTTTGAGGGAAAAAGGTAGAGGGGATGGGGGGGTGCAACTCATTATTAGGAAGGTGTTTTTAATATTTTGTACACTCAGTGTACTGTATATACAAATAAGAATAAGAACTTAAAAAGTTCAGGAGTTTGATGAATGTTGGCACAAAACTAGAAACTGCCCTCTTAAACTTGTATGCCAGAGATATACTTCTGCAACTGGGGGGTAGGGGGCTATACTGATCATGGAGTGTGTGCGTAATGTCCAAGGCTATTTGTTCCCCCTTCTTCCTCACTCGTTTTTTATAGATGTCACTGAGGGCTTCCTGGCTTTCTCCAATGACCTTCCTTCCCACTGATTTTTATAACCTTGTTCAATTGGTTCTGACTAGTGTTCCCTAGAGCAGGGGTATTCAACCGGGGGTCTGCGGCAACCTAGGGGTCTGCAGAGGTACTTCAGGGGGTCTGGCAAAATAATATACACTACATGTCCTCTGTTGAAACACTCACTACTGAGTTCCAAACTGCCTCTGCAAGCAACGTCAGCACAATAACTGTTCATTGGGAGCTTCATGAAATATGTTTCCATGGCCGGGCAGCCACACACAAGTGTAAGATCATGCAAGGCGTCGGCTGGAGTGGGGTAAAGCTCGCCTCCATTGGAGCAGTGGAAATGCTTTCAATCTGGGTGTGATAAATCTGTCAGTCCGACGGGCTAATCTGGGTTTGTCGGATGCCAGGAGAAAGCTCCCTGCCCCAATGCATAGTGCCAACTTTAAAGTTTGGTGGAGGAAGAATAATGGTCTGAGGCTGTTTTTCGTAGTTCGGGCTAGGCCCCTTAGTTCCTGTGAAGTGAAATCTTAACGCTATAGCATACAATGACAACAGTTTGGGGAAGGCCCTTTCCTGTTTCAGCATGACAATTACCCTGTGCACAATGCAAGGTCCATACAGAAATGTTTTGTCAAGATCGGTGTGGAAGAACTTGACTGACCCGCACAGAGCCCTGACCTCAACCACATCAAACACTTTTGGCATGAATTGGAACGTGAGTGCTCAACCTCACTAATGCTCTTGTGGTTGAATGGAATCAAGTCCCAGCAGCAATGTTCCAACATGTAGTGAAAAGCCTTCCCAGAATAGTGGAGGCTGTTATAGCAGCAAAGGGGGGACCAACTCCATATTAATGGCCATGATTTTGGAATGAGATGTTCGATGAGCAGGTTTCTATATACTTTTGGTCATGTATTGTAAATATACAGTACCAGTCAAAAATGTGGACACTCCTAATCATGCAAGGGTTTTTATGTATTTTTACTATTTTCTACATTGTATAACTTAAGGAAAAGTGTTAAACAAATCAATCTATTTTATATTTGAGATTCTTCAAAGTAGCCACTTTTTTGCCTTAACAGCTTTGTACACATTTGGCATTCTCTCAGCCAGCTTCAGGAGGTAGTCACCTGGAATGCATTTCAATTAACAGGTCTGCCTTCAAAGGGAATTTGAGGAATTTCTTTCCTTTTTAATGCATTTGAGCTAATCAGTTGTGTTGTGACAAGGTAGGGTTGGTATACAGAAGATAGCCCTATTTGGTAAAATACCAAGTCCATATTATGGCAAGAACAGCTCAAATAAGGAAAGAGAAACGACAGTCCACCATTACTTTAAGACATGAATGTCAGTCAATCAGGAAGATTTCAAAAACTTGGAAAGTTTATTCAAGTGCAGACGCAAAAACCATCAAGCTATGATGAAACTGGCTCTCATGAGGACCGCCACAGGAAAGGAAGACCCAGAGTTACCTCTGCTGCAAAGGATACATTCATTAGAGTTATCGGCCTCAGGAATTCCAGCCCAAATAAATGGTTCACAGAGTTCAAGTAACAGACACATCTCAACATCATCTGTTCAGACGGGACTGCATGAATCAGGCCTTCATGGTCAAATTGCTGCAACAAAAAAAACATTACTAAAAAGGACATCAATAAGAAGAAGAGACTTGCATGAGCCAAGAAACACAAGCAATGGACATCTGGAAATCTGTCTTTTGGTCTGATGAGTCCAAATTTGAGATTTTTGGTTCTAACCGCCGTGTCTTTGTGAGAATGCGGAGAAGGTGAACCTATGATCTCCGCATGTGTGGTTCCCACCGCGAAGCATGGAGGAGGAGGTGTGATGGTGTAGGGGGTGCTTTGCTGGTGACACGGTCTGTGATTTATTTAGAATTCAAGGTGCACTTAACCAGCATGGCTACCAAGGCATTCTGCAGCAATACGCCATCCCATCTGGTTTGCGTTAAGGGTGGCTATTATTTGTTTTTCAACAGGACAATGACCCAATACACCTCCAGGCTCTGTAAAAGCTATTTGACCAAGAAGGGCAGTGATGAAGTGCTCCATCAGATGAGCTGGCCTCCAGAGTGAAGGAAAAACAGCCTACAAGTGCTCCGCATATGTGGGAACTCCTTCAAGACTGTTGGAAAAGCATTTCTCATGAAGCTGGTTGAGAGAATGCCAAGAGTATGTAAAGGTGTCAAAGGCAAAGGGTGGCTACTTTGAAGAGTCTAAAATATATTTGGATTTGTTTAACACTTTTTTGGTTACTACATGATTCCATATGTGTTATTTCATAGTTTGTCTTCACTATTATTCTACAATGTAGAAAATTGTAAAAAATAAAGAATAACCCTTAAATGAGTAGCTGTGTCCAAACATTTGACTGGTACTGTATATAAAATAAGGGAATCATTTTTGTAAGATGTTTTTATGAATATCACTAGCAACAACAGAATACATATATTTTAAATTACATATCTACAGTAGAAAAGAGGATAATATATTATTTCTAATATCTGACATAGGCTTTCAGAAAGCATCCGTGAGTATGCCACCAGTTTGGTAAGTGCCGCTGGCTGCTGGTAAGCTTTCTTGACTTGGACATACATTTTTGCCAACACATTGCGAACCTTAGTTTAACCAGCTAAACAGCTGCTCTTAGTGAAAATGTGTTTGGCGTTACCTTTCTAGTTAATAGGCTACATTAGAGTTTTCTCTTCCAATTGTAATGTGGGGATGTCAAAATAATGAAATACTATCTACCAAATCTATTCATTTTAAAATGTTGATTACTTCTCCTTGCCATTATCCTTCACCTGATGATAAGACATGACAAGATATTTGTTTGTTTATTGATAAAGTCCCTGGGTGAAAAAAGGTTGAAGACCCCTGCCCTACAGCACCAAACCACCCCACAATATTAAACCATAGGATGGATTGTATAAAGCATTCATAAAATGCTTGGAATATGGATTGGTGTATATTAAACTTCTTAATTCCCATAAAATGAACAGCCGTTGTTGACATTTAGAGTGAATCTGTTCGGTGTTCGTTTTTTAAAACTCATACAGAATAAGGGATTACCACATTCAAAACCTGAGTCCCGCAAAGGAAAAGTGGATATATGCTTGAGGATTCACAGATGGCTATCATGATCAGAATTCTGCAAGGAGCAAAGCAAACTAGTTTGTCCCAAGAGATGAGGTGAGGAATATCTCCTGCATTGACCTCAGGGAACCACTGGAGCATGGGGATGAAAACTGCACTGACCAGTTAGTTGGAGTGGGGCTGAAGCTTGTCTTAAGTTTGGGGGTGTTCATCTATAGGTTGAATGTTTACCTACCTTGAGGCATGGTTAAATAGCATTGATTGGTCAGTTAGTTGTTTAAAGTGCCACCCACAGTAAGCATAATGGTTTGATAGTGTCTATTTGCTGAATCGTCTCATTTGGAAGATAAGAAAATTATACATTCTGTTCCGTTTCTTTATTTATCCAGAAAACACAGGTAATTTGCATACCACTCCAATTTGCATACCGCCCCAACATATCCACACTGCCCTCACCCACTTGGACAAGAGGAATACCTATGTAAAAATGCTGTTTATTGATTACAGCTTAGCATTCAACATCATAGTCCCCTCCAAGCTCATCACCAAGGTCAGGACCCTGGGATTGAACACCTACCTCTGCAACTGGATCCAGGACTTCCTGACGGGCCGCCCCCAGGTGATGATGGTAGGCAACAACACATCCGCCACGCTGACCATCAACATGGGAGCCCCTCAGGGGTGTGTGTTTAGTCTCCTCCTGTACTCAGTGTTCATCCATGACTGCAAGGCCTCGCACGACTCCAACACCAAGTTGGCTGGCGACGTGATGGTGACAGGACTGATCACAGCGACGATGAAGCAGCCTAAAGGGATAAGTTCAGAAACCTGGCAGTGTGGTGGCAGGACAACAACCTCCTCTCTCAATGTCAACAAGACAAAAAGGAGCTGATCGTGGACAACAGGAAATGCAGGGGCGAGCAGTACACATGCACCAAATCTGGAACCTACCCAGCTTCTACCCCCAATCCATAAGACTGCTAAATAGCTAATCAAATGGCTACCGGACTACCTGCATTGACCCTTCTTTGTACTAACTCTATACACACACACACACACACACACACACACTGCTGCTACTGTCTATTATCTATCCTGTTGCCTAGTCACATTACCCCTACCTATATATACACATAGCTACCTCAATTACCTCGTACCCCTGCACATCGACTCGGCACTGGTACTCCCTGTATATAGACATGTTATTACCTCGTACCCCTGCACATCGACTCGGCACTGGTACTCCCTGTATATAGACATGTTATTACCTCGTACCCCTGCACATCGACTCGGCACTGGTACTCCCTGTATATAGACATGTTATTACCTCGTACCCCTGCACATCGACTCGGCAATGGTACTCCCTGTATATAGACATGTTATTACCTTGTACCCCTGCACATCGACTCGGCACTGGTACTCCCTGTATATAGACATATTATTACCTCGTACCCCTGCACATCGACTCGGCACTGGTACTCCCTGTATATAGACATGTTATTACCTCGTACCTCTGCACATCGACTCAGCACTGGTACTCCTGTATATAGACATGTTATTACCTCGTACCCCTGCACAGACTCGGCACTGGTACTCCCTGTATATAGACATGTTATTACCTCGTACCCCTGCACATCGACTCGGCACTGGTACTCCCTCTATATAGACATGTTATTACCTCGTACCCCTGCACATCGACTCGGCACTGGTACTCCCTGTATATAGACATGTTATTACCTCATACCCCTGCACATCGACTCGGCACTGGGACTCCCTGTATATAGACATGTTATTACCTCGTACCTCTGCACATCGACTCGGCACTGGTACTCCCTGTATATAGACATGTTATTACCTCGTTCCTCTGCACATCGACTCGGCACTGGTACTCCCTGTATTAAGACATGTTATTACCTCGTACCCCTGCACACTGACTCGGCACTGGTACTCCCTGTATATAGACATGTTATTACCTCGTTCCTCTGCACATCGACTCGGCACTGGTACTCCCTGTATTAAGACATGTTATTACCTCGTACCCCTGCACACTGACTCGGCACTGGTACTCCCTGTATATAGACATGTTATTACCTCGTTCCTCTGCACATCGACTCGGCACTGGTACTCCCTGTATTAAGACATGTTATTACCTCGTACCCCTGCACACTGACTCGGCACTGGTACTCCCTGTATATAGACATGTTATTACCTCATACCTCTGCACACTGACTCGGCACTGGTACTCCCTGTATATAGACATGTTATTACCTTGTACCCCTGCACACTGACTCGGCACTGGTACTCCCTGTATATAGACATGTTATTACCTCGTACCCCTGCACACTGACTCGGCACTGGTACTCCTGTATATAGCATGTTATTACCTCGTTCCTCTCCACACCGACTCGGCACTGGTACTCCCTGTATATAGACATGTTATTACCTCGTACCCCTGCACACTGACTCGGCACTGGTACTCCCTGTATATAGACATGTTATTACCTCGTACCCCTGCACATCGACTCGGCACTGGTACTCCCTGTATATAGACATGTTATTACCTCGTACCCCTGCACATCGACTCGGCCCTGGTACTCCCTGTATATAGACATGTTATTACCTCGTACCCCTGCACACTGACTCGGCACTGGTACTCCCTGTATATAGACATGTTATTACCTCGTTCCTCTGCACATCGACTCGGCACTGGTACTCCCTGTATATAGACATGTTATTACCTCGTACCCCTGCACACTGACTCGGCACTGGTACTCCCTGTATATAGACATGTTATTACCTCGTACCCCTGCACACTGACTCGGCACTGGTACTCCCTGTATTAAGACATGTTATTACCTCGTACCCCTGCACATCGACTCGGCACTGGTACTCCCTGTATATAGACATGTTATTACCTCGTACCCCTGCACATCGACTCGGCACTGGTACTCCCTGTATATAGACATGTTATTACCTCGTACCCCTGCACAGACTCGGCACTGGTACTCCCTGTATATAGACATGTTATTACCTCGTACCCCTGCACAGACTCGGCACTGGTACTCCTGTATATAGACATGTTATTACCTCGTACCCCTGCACAGACTCGGCACTGGTACTCCCTGTATATAGACATGTTATTACCTCGTACCCCTGCACACTGACTCGGCACTGGTACTCCCTGTATATAGACATGTTATTACCTCGTACCCCTGCACACTGACTCGGCACTGGTACTCCCTGTATATAGACATGTTATTACCTCGTACCCCTGCACATCGACTCGGCACTGGTACTCCCTGTATATAGACATGTTATTACCTCGTACCCCTGCACATCGACTCGGCCCTGGTACTCCTGTATATAGACATGTTATTACCTCGTACCCCTGCACAGACTCGGCACTGGTACTCCCTGTATATAGACATGTTATTACCTCGTACCCCTGCACATCGACTCGGCACTGGTACTCCCTCTATATAGACATTTTATTACCTCGTACCCCTGCACACTGACTCGGCACTGGTACTCCCTGTATATAGACATGTTATTTTGACACTTATTCACTGTGTATTTATTCCTCATATCACTTCTGAGACACACCAACATCCAGCAGAGAATGTACCTGCTTAACGTAACAGTGACATTCTTAGAAGAAAAGAGAGCATGCGGACAACGTGAGCCACAAACCACCACCATGTGAGAGGGCATGAACTCTGGGTTGTGATGAATGACTTGTCTAATGAGTGAGGGTATCTGTGGGTGTTGCTATTCTCAATGAAAATGGAGAATTTCCAATTGTCATATGACACATACACACACGGCATATGACACACACACACACCCACTTTGTGTGAAAGTCTGTTTGCAACAGGGATATGAATCGACACATCCAGCCCTGGTGACTCCCATCCTTTCGCAAGCTTTGAGAAAGACCAGAACAACAGGAGAAAATAACTGGCCACAGCTTGTTCTCTGGCATTAATAACAGTAGACTCAGCTGTCCAATTGGGTCTAGTCGCAAGATTTGAATGGTAGTAGTTTTTCAAATCCATAGCCACAAGTACAGCCAGTAATAGTCACATTTGGTAAAACATTAATTCACAACATTAATTCACCTTTGGCACTTACACTGTAATACTAACTTGGTGCAGTGGAGAAGCAATGCTCTGAGTGTGTGTTTGTCCATGTATGTATTTGTGTGAGTGCGTGTGTGTGTGTGTGTCTGTCTTATGCTCAACCCAGTGTGATTGTAAAATGATATGACCCAGAACATACTTCTGCTTTACGTTTGGAACACTGGTAAGAGGATATGTATTGGAATAGTGTACTACAGTAAATCTCTCACGGAAATGGTCTGCTTATAAACGTTCCTGCATGCGTGTGCATGTATGTGTACGTGTGTCTGGCAGAAAGGCCCATTAGATTAAATGAGCTGTCTGCCGTGACGCATCATCCCAGAGATGCATCATCCCAGAGATGCGTAAACAGGGCTGACCACAGAGGGGAACGTGTGATCGAGGAGAGGCTCTCTGAACCCAAGATAGAGTGTGACTCACTCCCCATTGTGACATCAACAACTATACTACCAGGGTCAAAATCTATTTCTGACACCACCCGAGCCATCATGGATGACTTAAAATAATAAACCAGTTTTACAAACAGAATTAAACATGTTCAGAAGGGTTTAGCAAGCTAAACTGTGGTCAATAGGGACAATGACTAAAGACAGGGAGTAGGGTGGATCATTTTCTGCTGAAAATGTCCTTGTATGAGGTGACGTTATTCATTGACGGCCTAGAATTATTGTAGCATGATTTTTCAGGAAACCTGAAATTGAACTTGTGTGTATGTGCAGTCAAATATTTGAAAAGTTAGAATTTTAGGACTGTGTTTGTAGTTTTCCTGGCATAGAAGCAGCAGGCAGACAAGAGGCCACACCCAGCTGTCATGCAGCAGGAGCATGCTGTTTAGCACAGACAACAACAACAACACACACACACGCAATATTATATCTGTCACGTTCTGACCATCGTTCATATGTGTTTTCCTTGTTTTAGTGTTGGTCAGGACGTGAGCTGGGTGGGCATTCTATGTTGTGTGTCTGGTTTGTCTATTTCTATGTTTGGCCTGCTATGGTTCTCAATCAGAGGCAGGTGTTAGTCATTGTCTCTGATTGGGAACCATATTTAGGTAGCCTGTTTTGTGTTGGGTTTTGTGGGTGATTGTCCTTAGTGTCCTTGTTCCTGTCTATATGTTAGTTTACACAAGTATAGGCTGTTTCGGTTTTCGTTACGTTTATTGTGTTTGTATTTAGATTCGTGTTACGTTTGTTTATTAAATTATGGATCGCAATCTACACGCTGCATTTTGGTCCGACTCTCCTTCACACCTAGAAAACCGTTACAATATCTGTACAGTCTTCAGGTCAGCAGCAAGACTCCAATATAACAGGTTTAGTGAGGGGAATATAGAACACTATTAGAATTAATAAAATATACATTAAGTTTATCAGGGGCGCAACTTTGGTTTTAGAAGTGGGGGGGAAATATATACACACACATATTTATATATACACAGTTGAAGTCGGAAGTTTACATACACCTTAGCCAAATACATTTAAACTCAGTTTTTCACAATTCCTGACATTTAATCAGAGTAAAAATCCCCAGTCAGTTAGGATCACCACTTTATTTTAAGAATGTGAAATGTCAGAATAATAAGAGAGAGAATTATTTATTTCAGCTGTTATTTCTATCATCACATTCCCAGTGGGTCAGCAGTTTACATACACTCAATTAGTATTTGGTAGCGTCACCTTTAAATTGTTTAACTTGGTTCAAACGTTTTGGGTAGCCTTCCACAAGCTTCCCACAATGAGTTGGGTGAATTTTGTCCCATTCGTCCTGACAGATCTGGTGTAACTGAGTCAGGTTTGCTTGCACATGCTTTTTCAGTTCTGCCCACACATTTTCTGTAGGATTGAGGTCAGGGCTTTGTGATGGCCACTCCAATACCTTGACTTTGTTGTCCTTAAGCCATTTTGCCACAACTTTGGAAGTATGCTTGGGGTCATTGTCCATTTGGAAGACCCATTTGCGACCAATCTTTAACTTCCTGACTGATGTCTTGAGATGTTGCTTTAATATATCCACATCATTTTCCATCCTCATGATGCCATCTATTTTGTGAAGTGCACCAGTCCCTCCTGCAGCAAAGCACCCCCACAACATGATGTTGCCACCCCTGTAATCCATGGTTGGGAAGGTGTTCTTCGGCTTCGGCTTCCTCCAAACCTAACGATGATCATTATAGACAAACAGTTCTATTTTTGTTTCATCAGGCCATAGGACATTTCTCCAAAAAGTACGATCTTTGTCCCCATGTGCAGTTGCAAACTGTAGTCTGGATTTTTTTATGGCGGTTTTGGAGCAGTGGCTTCTTCCTTGCTGAGCGGCCTTTCAGGTTATGTCGAAATAGGACTCGTTTTACTGTGGATATGGATACTTTTGTATCTGTTTCCTCCAGCATCTTCACAGGGTCCTTTGCTGTTGTTCTGGGATTGATTTGCACCAAAGTACGTTCATCTCTAGGAGACCGAACGTGTCTCCTTCCTGAGCGGTATGACGGCTGCATGTCCCATGGTGTTTATACTTGCATGCTATTGTTTGTACAGATGAACGTGGTAGCTTCAGGCATTTGAAAATTGCTCCCAAGGATGAACCAGACTTGTGGAGGTCTACAATTATTTTTCTGAGGTCTTGGCTGATTTCTTTTGATTTTGCCATGATGTCAAGCAAAGAGGCATTGAGTGTGAAGATAGGCCTTGAAATACATCCACAGGTACACCTCCAATTGACTCAAATGATGTCAATTAGCCTATCAGAATCTTCTAAAGCCATGACATCACTTTCTGGAATTTTCCAAGTTGTTTAAAGGCACAGTCAACTCAGTGTATGTAACCTTCTGACCCACTGGAATTGTGATACAGTGAATTATAAGTGAAATAATCTGTCTGTAAACAATTGTTGGAAATATTACTTGTCTTGCACAAAGTAGATGTCCTAGCCGACTTGCCAAAACTATAGTTTGTTCACAAGACATTTGTGGAGTGGTTGAAAAACGAGTTTTAATGACTCCAAACTCCCTACCTGACCTCTTGGAGGCATTTGCACACCGTTGCCTCATTCTGTATCACATTCCAATGCTATAACTTGGGGGGGGCAAAAATGCAATTTCAAAATGTGGGGGACATGTCTCCCCGTCCCCAGTGAAAGTTGGATCCCTGGTTTTTATACCCCTTTTACTTTTGTTTTCGTCAAGGCTAGTTGTTTGGTTGACCTGCATGCATTGCAACAACAAATGTCTGCTGTCAGGCTGTGTGTGACCTCTGCATGTGCTCGCTGGATGTTTATCTTTTAGACTTCTTGCTAGCAGCAAACCCCACACTTATCGCTCCCATCGACACAGCCCACATGGTAATACGATACTGCCTTGGAACAGGTCAACTTCTGCTCTTTATTTCTGGAATCTGTGGTGAGAGGATATTTACTGGGATACTAAATCTCAGTGAGTGGAATCTCTCAGGGTAGTTCAGTTTCTGTGAGAAGAGTTTTCCAAGTTAGTGAGAGTTCTAAGTTAAGCTGTTTTGTGCTTGACTGACCAAAACGTATTCACTTGTGCCTGCATCAGACAACCGACACAGTTTAATTGTTGCTGTTAAAATGGCAACATGATATATTGATGATTCTTTAGTTTAGACCATGCTTTTTCAGCCACGATGTTATGATAGTAAGAGCTGGGGTCATTTTGAAAGTATGTCACATGAATCCTTCACAGTACCATTAAAATAATTGCTTGTTTCTCGTAATATAAACATGCTCTGCTATTAAGCTGTTTTACATTGTTAAAGTATAGTATTGTCTGGATGGGTGCCAGATAAAGGAGATAGACAGTCTGCTGCTCTCCTGCTGACCCACTGTTAAATAAACCCTCCCCTTTATCTTCACAGTTTAATAGCCAGTTAGAGATAGGCAGTCCACAGTATCAAAACAAGCTGTTTTCGACTGAAGCATAAAGAGAATATTATTTTTCTGCTTCAGTTATTGAAAGCCCTTTTTTAGTCCATTGTTACACACGCGGAGGTGCACACGTGAGGTAGCACTCCACCTCTAATCAAGCCTAGCTACCTGCTCCTCCTCGCCTCTCTGTGCCGTTCTCTCCCCAACGCATAGCCAATAAGGGAAGGAGATTACTGGTGCATGGCAGAGAATAGAGGAGCACATGAGGCGCCAGGATCAAATCTGCCACATCCACAGGAACCTGATGTCCTCTCCAGGCACAGATGAATATGTATCAGGACCCCAGACATTCTCCACTATGGTTGAGGCTGGGGGAGGTCTGGGCTCTGGGGTATATAAATAATGATTTGAAACTTGAGGGCGTTAGATTTTTTTCCTCCCTGGTTGCTTTTGAACTGTTTTCTTAAATCGCAAAATACACTTCTACTCTTGCACAAAAGTTAAGAAAAGTGAGAGAGGTCCACACAGACTAGCTAGCCCTGAAGTGCTACACCCGTTAGCACTTGAAAAGTAATTGCGATATGTCTGTGTATTGATTAAGGCCAAGACACCTAAAGCGTGTAACGAGAGGACATGTATGCTCTGCCGTTCCTCTGTGTTCATAGCTGGTTTCCATCCACCTTGTTGTTCTCCATACATAGTAAGTGTTTAACAGACTTCGTTTCTGGGACTCTTTCACTCCAGGGCCACCCTGCTTCTCTCCTAATTTGTGGTCCACCCATGTCAACTGTTATTATACTCTTACATATAATTTAAGGCATGGCTATCAACCCCCTCCCCAGAATGCTCCCTTCTCATAATCTGCCCTGAGCTAGACCCTTTTGTGATAACAGACGCGTAGTTGCTGGGCAACTCATAAACACACCCACTACATGACTTTTCTGTTAGTAGCACCATTATAGTGGAAGCAGATGGGAAAGTGTGTGACCAGCTGTTGTTAGCAAGAGAGAGCGACACAGAAAAACACGCACATACACACAGTAGGAGCTCTGGGCAAGTCCTGGCACTCTGGTCTGTATTTAATAGCTATAGCATGTTGACTGTGTCACACACTAGAGTCTATATGCAGACACAGTCAACATGCAGAGAATGACCCAGTGATGTGAGCTGTTTGTGTGTCTCTGGCAGTACAGTGTGAAGTGGGAGGCAGGGAGCCAGAGAGGTATACTCATGGCAGAGCAGCCAGTGCCACGGGGGGCCCCCCTCCGTCAGTGAGGACGTGGAGTCGGGGTGACTCATCATGTGAGACGTCAGCGCTTCGTCACCAGCCGTCTGCATCTGCAAAGCAGTCAATCACTGAAACTCTGTGCTCACACTAACAAAATATCTTCAATGGGCTTTCTATCTCCTTAATTCATCACTAGCAGGCTCCATCTTACTTGTGTGATTATAACACTAAACCTATGTTTTTAAGATTAGTTCAGTAGGTCTTAATTATCACAACCAGAATTGTCTTTATAATAGTGATACAATAATTAGTATTCCAGTGTCGAACACCACAGGGCACAATATGAATGTTTGTATTCTGTAAAATACCTGAGTCTATATGGTAAAGAAGACTAATGATAATTATCTTTTGTATGCTCAATTAAATGACTACATATTTCTCCTAATTGTCTGTGAGGCTTTCTCTCTGATGTGTATAATCCAGTGCCATTGCCTCTGGTCAAGTAAAGTCAAGTCCTTTCTCCTCCTGTCTAATGACTGGTGCTCTGGGTCTCATCCCTCCTCATGGTGATGATCTGAGGGAGAGAGTGTGAAGAATGGGATGGGCCAATGGCAGTGCTATATTAAGTGTCCAAGATGTGTAGCTAGAGTTGCAAAGCTACCAGTAATTTACTGAAGTTACCAGAAACTTTAATAATTAACAGGTAATGGTAACTTTGGTAATTTATACTTGAATAACTTTAAATAAAATCTATTCATATACAATGCCTTCAGAAAGAACTCACACCCCTTGACTTTTTCCACATTTTGTGTTAAAATGTATTATTTTTTAACGGTCTACACAAGATACTCTAATGTCAAAGTGGAAGATTCTTTTAAAAAGATTAAAAAGAAACATTAATATACAGTATCTTGATTAGATAAGTATTCAACCCCCTAAGTCAATATACAAGTCCAAGCCAAAAGTTGACACACCTAAATCATTCAAGGTTTTTTCTCTATTCTACTATTTTCGACACTGTGACAATAGTGAAGACATCAAAACTATGAAATAATACATATGGAATCATGTGTGTTATTAAACAAATCAAAATATATTTTAGATTCTTCAAAGTAGCCACCCTAGACAGTGTCACCAGCAAAGCACCCCCACACCACCTCCTCCATGCTTCACGGTGGGAACCACACATGCGGAGATCTGTTCACCTACTCTGCATCTCACAAAGACACGGCGGTTGGAACCAAAAATCTCAAATCTGGATTCATCAGACCAACGGAGAGATTTCCACCCTTCTAATATCCATTGCTTGTGTTTCCTGGCCCAAACAAGTATCTTGTTCTTATTGGTTTCCTTTAGATGTGGTTTCTTTGCAGGATTTCGACCATGAAGGCCTGATTCACACAGTCTCTGAAGAGTTGATGTTGAGATGTATCTGTTACTTGAACTCTGTGAAGCATTTATTTGGGCTGCAATCTAAGGTGGAGTTAACTCAAACTTATCCTCTGCAGCAGAGGTAACTGGGTCTTCCTTTCCTGTGGTAGTTCTCATGAGAGCCAGTTTCATCATAGCGTTAAATGGTTTTTACGAGTGCACTTGAAGATACTTTCCAAGTTCTTTACATTTTCAGGATTAAGACGTGAAGGTCAGTCAAAGTAATAATAGACTGTCGTTTGTTTGCTTATTTGAGCTGCTCTTGCCATAATATGGCAAATAGGGCTATCTTCTGTTTACCACCCCTACCTTGTCACAACACAGCTGATTGGCTCAAATGCATTAAGAAGGAAAGAAATTCCACAAATTAACTTAAGGCACACCTGTTAATTGAAATGCATTCCAGGTGACTACCACATGAAGCTGTTTGACAGAATGCCAAGAGTGTGCAAAGCTGTCATCAAGGCAAAGGGTGGCTGCTTTGACACATTTTTTTAAACAGTTTTTTGGTTACTACATGATTCGATGTGTTATTTCGTAGTATAGTGAAGACATTAAAACTATGTAGAAAATAGAAGAAATAAAGGTGTTAAACTGCAACGGTATTCACTAAGTTGGTTTATATTTAAGATATTTTAC
The DNA here is from genome assembly GCF_018296145.1 of Oncorhynchus tshawytscha. Classification (NCBI taxonomy): domain Eukaryota; kingdom Metazoa; phylum Chordata; class Actinopteri; order Salmoniformes; family Salmonidae; genus Oncorhynchus; species Oncorhynchus tshawytscha. The sequence continues at coordinate 31,762,661 of NC_056434.1, read as the reverse complement.
AGCTTTGGGGGAGGGGGGGACAGAGGGAGCCTCAGTTTAAAATGAGTTCATTTTGTGAACTCTAGTTCAATTACCCATTTTATCAGTTTATCCGAATGAATCTTTCTGGCACTGTTTGTGATGCTATTGGACCCAATATTGCTTGATTTTTCAAGGCAAAAGATCAGCATAGACATAAGTCGGTCATGGCAGGTAGGCATCCTGGTGTGGGATGCATGATTAACACATTGTCTATCCACTGGGTGATATTGTAAACATGGTGACATTTCTTTGATCCCCATTTAGTCTCTGGGTCTTACCTTTTGATTTTGTTTTTTTCAATACATGCACCAGTAGCGACTTTGAAAGAAAAACATTTTTTCTGTAATATCTATTTTCATGACATTTATTCTATTCTCAGTGTCACACGTAAATGACTAAGCTACACGTGGTCACAATTTTTTTGGTCATCAGAATTCACAGAACTCTATTAGGAGATGATTGTATATTAAAGTGGGTCTGTCTCCCAAACATAGCTCAAATGTGTAGCAGTCGTGTGAGGAAGGCAATTTGAAACCTTGTTGGATGAGGATGATTTATTTGATTCATTACTACAATGTCGTGCTGTTCATTTTTCACTCACTCCTCTCAGATACATACTAAATGGCATACCACCGTTCTGTAGTTCATTGGATATGCTGGTGCCAGTCTAAGAGGAAAACTACAGCACGTAGCTTCATTTAACGACAATCTTTGTGACTGTGTAGCTCAGGGATCCCCAACTTGTGGCCCACGCGCCAAAATTCTGTACTTGTTTTATTTACATTGTTGAACATAAGACTGTAAAAACACCGCCAAACCAGCTGAAGATTATTTCAATAAGAAATCTGTTCAAGTATTCCCACACAAGAAAGAGACACGTAAGTCGTATGCAAATGTAAGGTTTGAAATGATTATGTCTTAGTCAAACATATCTCTTTGAGCTTATTGCAGTCAATTTACAGTCTACAAATGATTTGTAATTATGTTCCGGCACCCCGCCCAGCCGCTCAAGAAATATATATATTTTTTTAAATGCCCCGCAGCTGAATCTAGTTGATGATCCCTGATGTAGACAGTATTTGACACACTTTAGCACCCACCACATTTAGTACTTCCTTGAATCTTGCAATTATTGGATAGACTGAGAGTCAAGCATATGCCTAACTAAATTAATCTGGTGTTGACATTTACCTCACTAATAAATATACTGAACCAAAGGTTCCTCGGACTGCACGCAAACTAACATATTTGCCTAAGTCTAGTCTTAATCAATCCTGTAGTCAAATGTATTGTGCAAAGTACCAACCCAAAATTGCCAATTAATATCCCTGAAATGTATAGCCTCTGAATTCCCCTCCAAAATAGGTCTCCTTCCGACAATAGTTTCATTGAACAACCCATAATAAGGATTGCATTTGTATGTTCCAATCAGTTAACACCAGTGAAACAGGAAGTACTGTATTCATAACGTAACCTGTAGTCACACCTTCCTTCACAACATCTCTGACATTCCAGTGATGATGTGGAGCAGTTGTTACAAACTGTACTTGTGGATTAACTTGAAAATGGAATGTACAAAATTACCAAACGAAATTACATCCAATTTCCTTCGTTCTGGACACAGAGACATAAAAATGGTATCCACAAGTTCATCTGACTCTGGGGAAGTAGATAAAGGGCCTCATTGCCAAAATACTGAAGTATCCCTTGAGCCACACTGTGTTGACCCATGTCTCCCTAAACCGCAGATAGTCGTCATGATATAACTGTGGTTCTAGCAATCTGCCTCCATCAGCTCATCTCAGATCGGCCCAGCACACAACTGCCTATAAAAAGATACTGTAGCACTGTAACTAGCCCCAGGCCTGAGATTGGATTCATTTTAACAGGCTAAGAAGGCCTGCTCCAGATTATATGAGGACTTTTGAAGAGCTCACCCCCAGGCAGTGGGCAGGAACTACCCTTGATGTCTGCTGTTGTTTTCTCCCTCATTGGATTTTGTGGACAAGGGAATAAAAATAAACAATGTAGTAAACAGAGGCATCAGCTCAGTTAGAGGTACATAGTTGACAGAATAAAACATTTGCTAGTCCTTGTATCATAGGACAGTAACAGAGGGCTGTTTTGCAATAAATGAACCGCTCAGGCGAGGCAGAAAAACAGCTGTGACGTTTCACTGAGGGCAGGATTAGAGCTAAGCTCCTTTGTGTGGTTGTTTTGATGTTGTGTCCAGAGCTGCCAAAGTCTCTTTAAAGAGCAAAACAGAAACTAATGAATGTCTAGTGGACAATCCAATTCATGTGTTTATCACGACATTAAAGTGACTATCCTCAAATCTTCCACCGGGTGATATTAGCATACGATTTGTACAACACATCTATTTTTATTACTGGCTTGTACTATGGTAGGTTATCTCCATGGCAACCGCAGTGAGACACTTTCTGGGCATTTCCATCATTTAAAGACGCATGATAAAAATGGAGTGCCCTTGACGTCAAAGGGACTTCTGTTTTTCCCCCACTGAGGTATATTTCCTTCATTCACACTGACACGGTGTCTGTTTGCCTGACAGATAACAATATGAGTCAGCTGCATTAAGTTTGCATTGCAGCTCTCGGTGAGACAAACAGATCAGTCATGGATGCATGCATCCCATAGAGATGACATGGGAGAGAGGAAAACAAAACCTTCATAAGTGTGGACCATTATCCAAACAAACACTATGGGATGGCAGGGGTTACACACACATTCTATTGACCTGACAAGTGTATATGAATTGCATCAAGATATTTCTCTGCTTAATTTGAATGAAGTACTGGTCACTTGCACTACTGCTTGTGTTATAAGAAACATGCCAAGCGTTTGCTGTAAATTTTGCCTCTCCCTACAGGCCTACACTTTCGCTTTAATGGAGACTGATAATGTACCTCAACAGCCCCTGGCCAGACGATCCTGCCAATGTGACTCACTCAACCTGTATACCTCTCAGCACCACTAGCAGACTTGCTGCTTCAGCTAAATCCTTGTCCTAAGTCTATTGTAATTTTACTGCTATCCTCTTCCATCTGACCCACCTCCAGTATACCCCACACCCACTCAGCTCAGTCACAGTGCTCAGGGTCAGCTCTTTACCAACAGGACAGTGTCAGCCCTAAAGGTTACGTCTACCTGATGTAGGGCTTGAGTAAGTGTGTTACTATTCTGCCTTTTATTACCCCATCACATTTCAAGGCTTGACAACGGCAATCAGCCTGTAGAAATGTAGGCGATATAACCTATTTTCTCTGGTCTCTGTCAATAGCTACTCCAAAAACACTCAACTACACACATACCCCTCTTCTGGCTAACTGTGTGTGGCTTACTTTTCTGGGCTTTAGACTTAAAAAAAAAAAATTCAGTATGTGTGAGAGAATCTAATGGCCTCTTTAGGCTACAACACCGATCGGTTGTGTGCCAGGCACTGCTAGGCTTAGCCTCAAAGGACCCTGGGTTAGTGTCAAATGAGTTTGTCCCACTGACCAGCCTGTGTTTCCTGTCTTGTAATTAGGCCCTGGGGGCTCATTCACTGCGCTCAACATACCAGAGGCCGGTTATGGGGCTAATCACTAGTGCCCTGTGTGACACTGTAAACCCAGTGGAGTTGTGATCTCAAATGACAAATCTCTGACAATGCCTGTTTGGTTTGAAGAATGTACAGTTGAAGTCAGAAGTTTACATACACCTTAGCCAAATACATTTAAACTCAGTTACAGTTCCTGCCATTTAATCCTAGAAAAATTCCCTGTCTTAGGTCAGTTAGGATCACCACTTTATTTTAGGAATGTGAAATAATATAATTGTTTATTTCAGCTTTTATTTCTTTCATCAGTTTACAGAACAATATACTCAATTAGTATTTGGTAGCATTGCCTTAAACAATTTAAACTTGGGTCAAACATTTTGGGAAGCCTTCCACAAGCTTTCCACAGTAAGTTGGGCGAATTTTGGCCCATTCCTCGTGACAGAGCTGGTGAAACTGAGTCAGGCTTGTAGGCCTCCTTGCTCACACACACTTTCAGTTCTGCCCCCAAATGTTCTATAGGATTGAGGACAGGGCTTTGTGATGCCCACTCCAATACCTGGACTTTGTTGACCTTAAGCCATTTTGCCACAACTTTGGAAGTGTGTTTGGGGTCATTTTCCATTTGGAAGACCCATTTGCGATCAAGCTTTAAATTCCTGACTGATGTCTTGAGATGCTGCTTCAATAAACCCACACACTTTAACTTCCTCATGATTTCATCTATTTTGTGAAGTGCACCAGTCCCTCCTGCAGCAAAGCACCCCCACAACATGTTGCTGCCACCCCCGTGCTTCATGGTTGGGATGGTGTTCTTCGGCTTGCAAGACTCCCCTTTTTCCTCCAAACATAATGATGGTCATTATGGCCAAAGAGTTCTATTTTTGTTTCATCAGACCAGAGGACATTTCTCTAGAAAGTACGATCTTTGTCCCCATGTGCAGTTGCAAACCGTAGTCTGGCTTTTTTATGGCGGTTTTGGAACAGTGGCTTTCTCCTTGCTGAGCTGCCTTTCAGGTTATGGCGGTATAGGACTCATTTTACTGTGGATATAGATACGTTTGTACCCGTTTCCTCCAGCATCTTCACAAGGGTCTTTGCTGTTGTTCTGGGATTTATTTGCACTTTTCGCACCAAAGTACATTCAACTCTAGGAGACAGAACGCGTCTCCTTCCTGAGCAGTATGATGGCTGCGTGGTCCCATGGTGTTAATACTTGCATACTATTATTTGTACAGATGAACGTGGTACCTTCAGGCTTTTGGAAATTGCTCCCAAGGATGAACCAGAGGTCTGGTTCAATTTGTTTTCTGAGGTCTTGGTTGATTTATTTTGATTTCCCATGATGTCAAGCAAAGAGGCACTATGTTTGAAGGTAGATCTTGAAATACACTGCTCAAAAAAATAAAGGGAGCACTAAAATAACACATCCTAGATCTGAATGAATTAAATATTATTAAATACTTTTTTCTTTACATAGTTGAATGTGCTGACAACAAAATCACACAAAAATTATCAATGGGAATCAAATTTATTCTGGATTTGGAGTCACACTCAAAATTAAAGTGGAAAACCACACTACAGGCTGATCCAACTTTGATGTAATGTCCTTAAAACAAGTCAAAATGAGGCTCAGTAGTGTGTGTGTGGCCTCCACGTGCCTGTATGACCTCCCTATAACGCCTGGGCATGCTCCTGATGAGGTGGCGGATGGTCTCCTGAGGGATCTCCTCCCAGACCTGGACTAAAGCATCCGCCAACTCCTGGACAGTCTGTGGTGCAACGTGGCGTTGGTGGATGGAGCGAGACATGATGTCCCAGATGTGCTCAATTGGATTCAGGTCTGGGGAACGGGCGGGCCAGTCCATAGCATCAATGCCTTCCTTTTGCAGGAACTGCTGACACACTCAAGCCACATGAGGTCTAGCATTGTCTTGCATTAGGAGGAACCCAGGGCCAACTGCACCAGCATATGGTCTCACAAGGGGTCTGAGGATCTCATCTCGGTACCTAATGGCAGTCAGGCTACCTCTGGCGAGCACATGGAGGGCTGTGCGGCCCCCCAAAGAAATGCCATCCCACACCATGACTGACCCACCGCCAAACCGGTCATGCTGGAGGATGTTGCAGGCAGCAGAACGTTCTCCACGGTGTCTCCAGACTCTGTCACATGTGCTCAGTGTGAACCTGCTTTCATCTGTGAAGAGCACAGGGCGCCAGTGGCTAATTTGCCAATCTTGGTGTTCTCTGGCAAATGCCAAACGTCCTGCACGGTGTTGGGCTGTAAGCACAACCCCCACCTGTGGATATCGGGCCCTCATACCACCCTAATGGAGTCTGTTTCTGACCGTTTGAGCAGACACATGCACATTTGTGGCCTGCTGGAGGTCATTTTGCAGGGCTCTGGCAGTGCTCCTCCTTGCACAAAGGCGGAGGTAGCGGTCCTGCTGCTGGGTTGTTGCCCTCCTACGGCCTCCTCCATGTCTCCTGATGTACTGGCCTGTCTTCTGGTAGCGCCTCCATGCTCTGGACACTACGCTGACAGACACAGCAAACCTTCTTGCCACAGCTCGCATTGATGTGCCATCCTGGATGAGCTGCAGTACCTGAGCCACTTGTGTGGGTTGTAGACTCCGTCTCATGCTACCACTAGAGTGAAAGCACCGCCAGCATTCAAAAGTGACCAAAACATCAGCCAGGAAGCATAGGAACTGAGAAGTGGTCTGTGGTCCCCACCTGTAGAACCACTCCTTTATTGGGGGTGTCTTGCTAATTGCCTATAATTTCCACCTGTTGTCTATTCCATTTGCACAACAGCATGTGAAATTTATTGTCAATCAGCGTTGCTTCCTAAGTGGACAGTTTGATTTCACAGAAGTGTGATTGACTTGGAGTTACATTGAGTTGTTTAAGTGTTCCCTTTATTTTTTTGAGCAGTGTACATCCACAGGTACACCTCCAATTGACGTCAATTAGCCTAGCGACTCCTGTGGCGGGCCGGGCGCAGTGCGCGCTAACCAAGGTTGCTAGGTGCACGGTGTTTCCTCCGAAAAAAGGCACAGTCAACTTAGCATATGTAAACTTCTGACCCACTGGAAATGTGATACAGTGAATTATAAGTGAAAGAATCTGTCTGTAAACAATTGTTGGAAAAATTACTTGCGTCATGCAAAGTAGATGTCCTAACCGACTTGCCAAAACAAAAAGAATTTGTGGAGTGGTTGAAAAATGACTCCAAATGACTCCACAACCTAAGTGTATGTAAACCTCTGACTTCAACTGTAGGTGCAATTCACAGCTGTTCATATTTTGGGGTGAAAGAAAAAAAGACTTGTGATGTTAATGGAGCCTGGCAACAATGTAGCCTGGCAACAAGGGGGCAGCCAATTTGTTACTCATGCCTTTCAACTTCCGACGCATTGACACAGCTGGTTATAAATTACACTTGTCAAAACTATACCATAACGTGCACATAATTTGAAAGATATAGTTAGTAGTTTACTCAAGGAGAGGCAAACTGTTGAACAAACACATTTCTTTCACTTTCAGTTTCACTTAGCTAACAAATGCAGCTAGCAAGTTGAGCCTACTCAAACAGAGGGGTGCTGTGTTAACTAGCTGGTTATGACTATTCAAGACAACACTGGACAACACTTCCAAGTCAAGGTAAGCTTTTGGTTTGACTAATTCATTGCCACCGGGGCCCGCATGTGTAAATGCTAAACTGCTTGATTTAAACACATTGTTTTGCAATGAAGGTCTACAGTAGCCTCTACAGCTATACACTAACCTTACTGCATGACTGTATGACTGCATGACTGTTTACTAATGCGTTAGTTCTATTAGCTATGTTGAGTGTGAAGTTACTTTAGCTAATATGGTGACAACGATGTAGGCTGTGTGTAGCGGTTATGATAGTGTTTGGCTTGGAAAGGTATTTTCACCTGGTCACGTACAGATGTGTTGTGCTTTGAAGTCCACAAATGGAGGGAAAAGGTGAGAGGAGAGTACAGATGCGAGAAGGAATTCAACGTGACTGCTATGAAAGTGAACTGTGTTTTACGTGTGATTAGGGGTGTTGAAAAACGTTTTTTTAAACGGAAGCAAGATACCTGCATCTGTCCAATAGAAACTCTTGTTGGCAACTTTTGAACTAATGATTACACCCTTGATGAGCTAGATGCAGGCAAGAGTGTGCAAGGCAGTATTGAATGTGTCACTGTCTGTACATGTGTCACTTCAAATGTTTCTTGACATGTGTACAACTGCGTTGCAAACCTTTCATAGGCTAGGTTTTAGCAACCTCATGATGGGTGTAGGGAAAATTCTAGTATCATGTAGAAGCCTAAACCTATCGATGTTTCATTGAACTGGGTGAATGGAATATGAATGACAGTCATCCAATATGCTGTAATTGAAACAAGGCCGTGCTCATGAAAAACAAAATTGTCCTCCCGCATCATAAAAGGCACTGACCCCGATTCCCATAGACTTAACATGGCTAGTTAGCTAGCTTTGTAGCACAACAGATTACAAATATCCAACCTTATGTTATCGCCTACCTAACGTTATCTACATCAAAACATCTTTGGGGCTAAATACATTGAGATAAGTCATCCTGTCTGAGAGAGATTGACATGGTTATCAAAATGCCATGCCAGGGTAAGTCTACACGAAACATAGCCCATATTTTGAAGTGTTTCTAAAATTCCCTATGGAAACAATTAATGGAGCTTCCACTGTGGGTCTCTATAGGTCGTGGCTGTGGTTCATATTCTATTGATGTGGCTGTGTTTTAGGAGCACACCGCACCAGTGCATTAATCAACCAGTGAGTTTACCCTAACTAACTGGATGCCTGTAGCACAGTGGTCTGCTTTTCTTAGCTAGTCAAACTGGCTGGTGAGAGGCTGTGTTTGTTTCTTCAATACAGTCCAGTGTTACATAATGTAGCCTTTGGACTATTGTGAAATGTAGTGAGATAAGAGCAGAAAGGGAAAACTCCAAGGCAAAGAGAATCAAATCACTGTTCTAGTTTGTCTATTTATACATTCTCAGCAATTGTCATCCGTCCTGGTCAATGGATTTACATGGAATGTGTGACCAGAATGAGAAAACAAATAATAATTGTCACTCATGAAGGTGAAATGCAATGACATCAGTTGTTGGGCTGCTATATAAATTAATAAACTATTCACATTTCCATTGGTTTATCACATAAATAAATCATTATAATGCCAGTGAGGACTTGTACAGAAAGGTGATGGACAGATTCATGGCAGATCATGAAAGGATACTTCCTCTGTAGTAAGCTCCAAAGAGGACATACAATGTGTGTTTCTCAATATGCATACAACCGTGCGCCACACTCTTGCTCCAAGTATATTCTCCATGGACATTCTCTTGAGTATGTCCTTGTGAGGACGAGTGTGGAGAATGCATAAAACACTACATTTGAGAAGCACTCATACTCCCTTACTGTATTACCTCGTGCTGCATCTCTCCATTCACTGAACCTTCTTCCAGCCTGGACAATGGCAACAATAGACAAAACAAGATATACACAAGCAAACATTTTATAAAAAAATTATCAGCTAGATATACAGTATGTGAATCGTTGTAATCTAGCCAGCCAGCTAACTAGTTAAACAGGAAAAATTGACCTAAAACTAATGTTATGCAAGGTACAGTAAATGTCAATTCTTCATTGGTAGCGAGCTAACAATTCTTTGTGGCCAGCTAGATAGCCCAATTGACTTACCCATCCACTGAACCTTCCTTCTTGCCATTGTCCTGGCTATAGAGACGAAACAAGATACAAAGCAAAGGTTTTACTTCATAACAATGTGAATCGTAACATTGTCATTCATTCATCTGGTTAGCTACAATGAATTCCAGGTTATTTTTGTGTCAAATCACCAATTGGCAACCCATCCCTGATGGGATTAATTGACAAACAAACATTACAATAATTTACTGTGATAATTAAGATTATTTTTCATGTGTTCTCTGCAGTGCAAATAAATTGTAAATAAGCTTATCCAAACAATAATTTAAATTCAGAAAAAATAAAATGACGGTTGAGAATGACACAAATATTAATTTTCACAAAGTCTGCTGCCTCAGTTTGTATGATGGCAATTAGCATATACTCCAGAATGTTATGAAGAGTGATCAGATGAATTGCAAAGTCCCTCTATGCCTTTCAAATGAACTGAATCCCCCCAAAAACATTAACTGCATTTCAGCCCTGCCACAAAAGGACCAGCTGACATGTCAGTGATTCTCTCGTTAACACAGGTGTGACTGTTAACGAGGACAAGGCTGGAGATCACCGTCATATGCTGATTGAGTTTGAATAAGAGACTGGAAGCTTCAAAAGGAGGGCGGTGCTTGGAATCATTGTTCTTCCTCTGTCAGTCATGGTTACCTGCAAGGAAACACATGCCGTCATCATTGCTTTGCACAAAAAGGGCTTCACAGGCAAGGATATTGCTGCCAATAAGATTGTACTGAAATCAACCATTTATCGGATGCTCAAGAACTTTAAGGAGAGGGGTTCAATTGTTGTGAAGAAGGCTTCAGGGTGACGAAGAAAGTCCAGCAAGCTCCAGGACCATCTCCTAAAGTTGATTCAGCTGCGGGATTGGGGCACCATCAGTACAGGGCTTGCTCAGGAATGGCAGCAGGCGGGTGTGAGTGCATCTGCACACACAGTGAGGCGAAGACTTTTGGAGGATGGCTTGGTGTCAAGGGCAACAAAGAAGCCACTTCTCTCCATGAAAAACATCAGGGACAGACTGATATTCTGCAAAAGGTACAGTGATTGGACTGCTGAGGACTGGGGTAAAGTCATTTTCTCTGATGAATCCCCTTTCCGATTGTTTGGGGAATCCGGAAAAAAGCTTGTCTGGAGAAGACAAGGTGAGCGCTACCATCAGTCCTGTGTCATGCCAACAGTAAAGAGTCCTGAGACCATTCATGTGTGGGGTTGCTTCTCAGCCAAGGGAGTGGGCTCACTCAAAATTTTGCCTAAGAACACAGCCATGAATAAAGAATGGTACCAACACATCCTCCGAGAGCAACTTCTCCCAACCATCCAGGAACAGTTTGGGGACAAACAATGCCTTTTCCAGCGTGATGGAGCACCTTGCCATAAGGCAAAGTGCTAACTAAGTGTCTCGGAAAACAAAACATCAATATTTTGGGTCCATGGCCAGGAAACTCCCCAGACCTTAATCCCATTGAGAACTTGTGGTCAATCCTCAAGAGGCGGGTGGACAAACAAAAACCCACAAATTCTGACAAACTCCAAGCATTGATTATGCAAGAATGGGCTGCCATCACTCAGGATGTGGCCCAGAAGTTAATTGACAGCAGCTACTGTAGATTGACAGGGCGGATTGCAGAGGTCTTGAAATAGAAGGGTCAACACTGCAAATATTGACTCTGCATCAACTTCATGTAATTGTCAATAAAAGCCCTTGACACTTATGAAATGCTTATAATTATACTTCAGTATTCCATAGTAACATCTGACAAAAATATCTAAAGACACTGAAGCAGCAAACTTTGTGGAAATTAATATTTGTCATTCTCAACCACGACTGTACACACGTGCCTGTAAGGTTCTGCTTTTCTTTGTCAACCTTGTGTTTTTATTCTTTGTGTTCTGGAACGTAGCCCTGTCTTTCATTTTTGTTCATTGATTTGACCTGTGTTCATTTCTCAGCTGGTCTCATCAGCTCCCTATTTAGTTCAGTTCTTTCTGTTTGTATGGTTTTTTTTTTTTACCATTGCCTGCGACCACGATTCCTGCTTCCGAAGGCTTAAATAAACATCTGCCGCACTCTGCGTGTGAATCAATACCTTTTTCTCCATGAGTATTCATTAGTGTCATTTGTCAGAAGCAAATTTTTATAATTAATTATAGGTAGCCCTTTCTTTTATTCCAGGCTTTATCTAAATATTCCACAAATGGAAATACACAATGGACAAAACAATTTCAGTTTCTTTTCATCGCTCAGCCACAATGCCAGGGTATATCTGGTGTGCTTTCTGTAATAAGAGCAAGCGTATATCATAGTAAAAAGGGAAATAGAGGATCAAATTAGTTTAATACTCAATTTCTTTGAGGACACAATAGTTAGTCTTTCCTCTTCCGTTTCACCACATACTGCCTGTTTCAATATGCAGGGGTAATATCCCAGATGTTACCTGTGCACTTGGCGATCTCTTGCATTTAGATAGGTTATACATAATATACAGTGCATTCGGAAAGTATTCAGACCTCTTGAATGTTTCCACATTTTGTTACAGTACAGCTTTATTCGAAAATGTATTTTTTCCCTTATCAATCTACACACAATACTCCATAATGACAAAGCGAAAACAGGTTTTTGGAAAATGTACATAAGTATTCAGACCCTTTCCTATGAGACTCAACATTGAGCTAAGGTGCATCCTGTTTCCATTGATCATTGAGATGTTTCTACAACTTGGAGTCCACCTGTGGTAAATACAATTGATTGGAGATTATTTGGAAAGGCACACCTGTCTATTTAAGGTTCCACTGTTGACAGTGCATGTCAGAGGAAAAAACAAAACATGAGGTCGAAGGAATTGTCTGTAGAGCTCCGAGACAGGATTGTGTTGATGCACAGATCTGGGGAAGGGTATCAAAACATTTCTACAGCATTGAATGTCCCCAAGAACACAGTGGTCTCCATCATTCTTAAATGGAAGAAGTTTGGAACCCCCAAGACTCCTCCCATAGCTGACCGCCCAGCCAAACTGAGCAATCGGGAGAGAAGGGCATTGGTAAGAGATGACCAAGAAACTGATGGTCAATGACAGCGCATCAGAGTTCCTCTGTGGAGATGGGAGAATCTTCCAGAAGGACAACCGTCTCTGCAGCACTCCATTAATCAACCCTTTATGGAAGCCACTCCTCAGTAAAAAGCACATTACAGCCCACTTGGAGTTGGGCAAAAGGCACCTAACGGACTCAGACCAAGATTCTTCGGTCTGATGAAACCAAGAGTTAACTCTTTGGCCTGAATGCCAAGCATCATGTCTGAAGGAAACTGGGCACCATCCCTACGGTGAAGCATATTGTTGGCAGCCTCATGCTGCGGGGATGTTTTTCAGTAGCATGGACTTGGAGACTAGTCAGGATCGAGGGAAAAGATGAACAGAGCAAAATACAAAAGATCCTTGATGAAAACCTGCTCCAGAGTGCTCAGGACTTCAGACTGGGGCCAAGGTTCACCTTCCAACAGGACAACAACCCTACGCACACAGCCAAGACAACACAGGAGTGGCTTCAGAACACGTTTCTGAATGTCCTTTAGTGGCCCAGACAGAGCCCGGACTTGAACATCTCTGGAGAGGCCTGAAAATAGCTGTGCAGTGACGCTCCCCATCCAACCTGACAGAGCTTGAGGGGATCTGCAGAGAAGAATGGGAGAAACTCCCCAAATACAGGTGTTTCAAGCTTGTAGCATCATACCCAAGAAGACTTGAGGCTGCAATTGGTGCCAAAGCTGCTTCAATAAAGTACTGATTAAAAAGTCTGAATACTTATGTAAATGTAATTTCAGTGAAATTAGAAAATAAAAACATTAGCAAAATGTGTAAACCTGTTTTTGCTTTGTCATTATGGCATATATTGTGTTGATTAATGAGGGGGAAAAAACAATTTAATCAATGTTCGAGTAAGGCTGTAACGTAACAAAATGTGGAAAAGTCAAGGGTCTGAATACTTTCCGAATGCACAAACAATTCACCCTTAAACACAATTTGAGAACCTTTTGTTTGATTAATCTCCTCCACCCATTTTTTTCATATTGCATCAGTGTTTTTTATATCTACAGAAGGTCTACTTTAATTTGGTTTTCGTACAGATGTTCAGTCTGACTGGTATTTTGTGTAACAGGCAAAAATGACCTAAAACCAATGTTATCCAAGTTAGTTGTCAATTCTTTGTGGGTAGCTAGCTAACTGTTCTTTGTGGCTATATGGCTAGCTAACAGTAGTAGCTAACCAGTTAGATAAATTGACTTACCATTATGCATACCTACAAATCCCTGCATGTCATCTCCAGCCGATACCTTTGCTAAGAAGTATTATGTCAATTTAAAACTTGCACAAGACAGTTCACAGAATTGTCAATTTAAAGAAAAGTAGCCTATTTACTAAATTACAATACTGAACAAAAATATAAATGCAACAGCTAAGTGCTGGTCCCATGTTTCATGAGCGGAAGTAAAAGAGCCCAGAAATGTTCCATACACACAAATGTTATTTCTCTCAAATTGTGTGCATAAATGTTTACAACCCTGTCAGTGAGCATTTCTCCATTGCCAAGATAATCCATCCACCTGACAGGTGTGGCATATCAAGAAGCTGATCAAACAGCATGATCATTACACAGGTTCACCTTGTGCTGGGGACAATAAAAGGCCAATAAAAATGTGCCATTTTGTCACACAACACAAAGCCACAGATGTCAAATATTTTGAAGGAGCATGCAATTGGCATGTTGACTGCAGGAATGTCCACCAGAGCGGATGCCAGATAATTTAATGTTATTTTCTCTACCATAAGCCTCTTCCAATGTCATTTTAGAGAATTTATGTCCAACAGGCCTCACAACAGGTATGGCATTGTGTGGACAAGCGGTTTGCTGATGTCAACGTTGTGAACAGAGAGCCCCAAGGTGGCGGTGGGGTTATGGTATTGGCAGGCATAAGCTATGGACAATGAACACAATTGCATTTTATTGATGGCAATTTGAATGCACAGAGATACGAGATCCTAAGGCCCATTGCCGTGCCATTCTTTTGCCATTCTGTTGCCATCACCTCATGTTTCAGCATGATAATGCACGGCCCCATGTTGCAAGGATCTGTACACAATTCCTGGAAGCTGAAAATGTCACAGTTCTTCCATAGCCTGCATACTCACCAGACATGTCTCCCATTGAGCATTTTTGTACATGACCCTAAGCATGATGGGATGTTAATAACTTAATTAACTCAGGAACCGCACCTGCTTTTAACATACTTTGTGTCCCTCATTTACTCAGGTGTTTCCTTTATTTTGGCAGTTACCTGAACATCTACATATGCTAAATATGAATATTCCACTACAGAGATGGGCACCTCCAGTCCTAGGGGACCTGATTGGTCTCACACTTTTGCCCCCAGCCCCAGCTAACACATCTGACTCCAATAATCAACTAATCATGATCTATAGTTTAGAATGCAATTAGTTTAAATCAGCTGTGTTGGCTAGGGATGGGGAAAAAGTGTAACACCACTCCGGCCACCGAGGACTGGAGTTGCCCATTCCTGTTCTACGAGCGAGTCACCATCACTAATGGTGGAGTCTGGCTTCTAAGGTTATTTCCTCTTTTGTCTACTCATCCAAAGCCTAAACTGATAAACATCTTTGAATGCCCCTACTTCCTCCAGTCCCAAGGGATCCATCTCATGTTTCCAAGGCCATAGCTCATCTGCTACATGCTCCTGCATCATGTAACCCTGGATGTAGTCCCTTGGGAGAAGAGGTGAAATGGTAACCCAATTCCACCTGACGACACAGGCACAGTGATCGTGCTCCCCCACCCAGACATTGCATGCATCACCAATGGTTGCGTGCCACGCCATCGACTGTGTCGACTGTGTCAACTGATTATTGCTATAACATAATGATGTGGTTAGCTGAAACTTAAAATACATATCCACGCATTGTAAGATCTGGCATGCGTCAGCAATGCCTGGGCAGAGGACCGCGCCCAAAGACTGGTGCTTTACTAATTATGTTAAACAGACACATTGTGTTATTGACACAACCAATTTGAATAATTCATGACCTGACACACCACAGTGCTATCACCTTGCAATACAACTACCAGTACCAGACCTTGCTATGACAACTGGACGTGTATCAGATTTAATTTAAAATCTCTACTTTCTAGAACTGAATTTATAACATGATCCGATTGGCTTGTTTCTTTCTCCTTTTAAAGTGAATTGAGTTTTACAACTTTATTTTGGCATATGACCTTATCATACGTAAGACCCTAGAAATCAGAATTGCACCTTCCAATTATGCCTTTATATTGAATGAGGGATGATAATAAGACAGGGCTTAGCACTTTCACTATAATTAAGCAAGGGGTGTGCACTGTACCATCTAGATGTTGACATATGGTGTGGGAATTGTGGAGCTCTCCTCCCAACTCCCGAATTCAAGTCAACCTACTGCTCCCTCTGCTAAACATAATCAATTAAGTGAGCCCATGTCATGCACGCTCCATTGTGTGCTATAGGGTCACAGGTATCAACTGCAGAACCAATTTAACTTTCCTTCTGAGTGACTCTTGCGTAAACTGAAGGCATCAGTAATTTACAGGTGTAACTCACAGGTGGACCAGATTACATTTCTTGCGAGTTTGGAGGGATTGGAATACCCTCCCAAGTTCACCAATCCTAGGGCTTGTGGTGACTTAGATATTAAACTTTAATTCACTGTAATAACACTGCCTTGGGATAGAACAGCTGTCAAGTGTGAACCGACAGGAATATATATATATATATACAGTACCAGTCAAAAGTTTGGACACACCAACTCCTTCAAGGGGTTTTCTTTATTTTTACTATTTTGTACATTGTAGAATAATAGTGAATACATCAAAACTATTAAATAACACATATGGAATCATGTAGTAACAATTAACTCATTAGGAATTTGGGGCACCACAGCAGAAGTTCTTTACCGAGTTACTATCTTCCGACTTAAAATCTAAATATTCATAAATATCTCTTACATCAATAACAGACAATTATTAATTATTACCTCTTCAGTCTCATTCTGAATGTCACAATGTCCCTGGATCCGCAAGAACCCTAGCCCTTTTGAACATTCAGTACTTCACAAATTGATTTAATCATTTATTTATTAACTAACTAAATAATAACACAGAATACCATACACACTTACATGAGATAAAAGTCCCTAGTGGACTGACACGATATGACGGCTTGTTACACAATGGAAAGGGGGTGGGGAAAGATAAAGAGTGGGAGACAAAGAGAATGGAGTTGTCATACATACATACATTTGGAAACTATGCTCGCCGTAATATGAATACTTTGCACATGAACGGCCGCTCATTTGGAAAAGAAATGCAATGTATATATTTACGCATAGATGTCTTTGTCGTCTCTCTGTTGAACTTGATGGTTCTATGGGAAGGGGTTTGATGTAAGTCTCTGGTTGTCCACCTACGGTCACAATGACCTTCTTAGTAGGCCTCTTTGTCTTGGAGTGTTCTTAGAATGGATACTTCAGGTGTACCACACGGTGGTGAGAGGAATCTGTTCTTTCCTCCATCTTTTTGGTCAATTGCTCTAGACTACTTTTCATACCATATCCTCACATTCTCTGGATTGTATTTCAATTCTCAGCGAGTCCTTTTAAGCACTCTGGCCTTGGAGGGGCGTGACTTAGTTAGTGTGCAACAGACATGAAAAACCATTATCTTATTAGAAGACTAAACTCAAGTTTCTATCTTTTCAAACATAGTTTCATCGTTCTTCATATTGTATTATCATCCTATTGGGTGGAAACTTTACGGCTAGAATGTGTTTCCTTCCTCAGTTACAGTATTTCCGTTATAGTCTTGCTGATCATTTTTACATCACAAACTAGACATTCATTTTCCATATTCCATCCCTCATCATTCCCAAAATTTGGATGTTGAAATATATTGTCCAGTGACCGTTGTTTAAGTGTTGGCGGCAAAGTCTCTCTGTGTAACAAAGGGATTTTTTACTTTTTAATACTGCAGGGCAAGAGAGAGAAAGTTTACGACCGGCATTAAGTCATAAAACCTTCCTCCCTGGTGGGAGAGAGGGGGGAGTCTGGCTATCTGTCAGCCCTGTGCCGAGCTGATCTGGCGCCTATGATCCTCACCAAGGAAAGAGAGTCAACGCGTTTCCACTGCTCCAGAGTCCAATGGCGTTGAGCTTTACACCACTCCAGCCGACCCTTGTCATTGTGCATGGTGAACTTAGGCTTGTGTGCGGCTGTTCGGCCATGGAAACCCATATACTGAAGCTCCGACGAACTGTTGTTGTGCTGACATTGCTTCCAGAGGCAGTTTGGAACTCGGTAGTGAGTGTTGCAACCGAAGACAGACGACTTTTACGCGCTACGTGCTTCACCACTTGGCGGTCCTATTCTGTGAGCTTGTGTGGCCTACCACTTCGTGGCTGAGCCGTTGTTGCTCCTAGAGATTTCCACTTCACAATAACAGCACTTATAGTTGACCTGGGCAGCTGTAGCAGGGCAGAAATGTGCGAACTGACTCGTTGGAAAGGTGGCATCCTATGACGGTGCCACGTTGAAAGTCACTGAGCTCTTCAGTAAAGCCATTCAACTGCCAATGTTTGTCTATGGAGATTGCATGGCTGTGTGCTCGATTTTATACACCTGTAAGTAAAAGGTGTTGCTGAAATAGCCGAATCCACTCATTTGAAGGTGTCCACATACTTGTGTGTGTGTATATATATATATATATATATATATACACACACACACACACACACACACACACACGTATATATATATATATATATATACACACCATACACATATACATACAGTTGAAGTCGGAAGTTTACATACACTTAGGTTGGAGTCATTAAAACTCGCTTTTCAACCACTCCACAAATTTCTTGTTAAAAAACTATCATATTGGCAAGTCAGTTAGGACATCTACTTTGTGCATGACACAATACATTTTTCCAACAATTGTTTACAGACAGATTATTTAACTTATAATTCACTGTATCACAATTTCAGCGGGTCAGAAGTTTACATACACTAAGTTGACTGTGCCTTTAAACAGCTTTGAAAATTCCAGAAAATTACATCATGGCTTTAGAAGCTTCTGATAAGCTAATTGACATAATTTGAGTCAATTGGAGGTGTACCTGTGGATGTATTTCAAGGCCTACCTTCAATCTCAGTGCCTCTTTACTTGACATCATGGGAAAATCAAAAGAAATCAAAAGACCTCAGAAAACAAATTGTAGACCTCCACAAGTCTGGTTCATCCTTGAGAGCTATTTCCAAATGCCTGAAGGTACCATGTTCATCTGTACAAACAATAGTACGCAAGTATTAACACCATGGGACCATGCAGCCGTCATACCGCTCAGGAAGGAGACGCGTTATGTCTCCTAGAGATGAACGCACTTTGGTGCGAAAAGCAAAGGACCTTGTGAAGATGCTGGAGGGAACGGATACAAAAGTAACTATATCCACAGTAAAACGTGTCCTATATCGACATAACCTGAAAGGCTGCTCAGCAAGGAAGAAGCCACTGCTCCAAAATCGCCATAAAAAGCCAGACAACGGTTTGCAACTGCACATGGGGACAAAGATCGTACTTTTTGGAGAAATGTCCTCTGGTCTGATGAAACAAAAATAGAACTGTTTGGCCACAATGTCCATCGTTATTTTTGGTGGAAAAAGGGGGACGCTTGCAAGCCAAAGAACCACATCCCAACCGTGAAGCACGGGGGTGCAGCATCATGCTGGGTGGGTGCTTTGTTGCAGGAGGGACTGGTCCACTTCACAAAATAGATGGCATCATGAGGCAGGAAAATTATCAACATCTCAAGACATCAGTCAGGAAGTTAAAGCTTGGTCGCAAATGGGTCTTTCAAATGGGCAATGACCCCAAGCATACTTCCAAAGTTGTGGCAAAATAGCTTAAGGACAACAAAGTCAAGGTATTAGTGTGGCCATCATAAAGCTCTGACCTCAAACCTATAGAACATTTGTGGGCAGAACTGAAAAAGTGTGTGCGAGCAAGGAGGCCTACAAGCCTGACTCAGTTACACTAGCTCTGTCAGGAGGAATGGGCCAAAAGTCACCTAACTTATTGTTGGAAGCTTGTGGAAGGCTACCCGAAACGTTTGACCCAAGTCAAACAATTTAAAGGCAATGCTACCAAATACTAATTGAGTGTATGTAAACTTCTGACCCACTGGGAATGTGATGAAAGAAATGACAGCTGAAATAAATCATTCTCTCTACTATTATTCTGACATTTCACATTCTTAAAATAAAAGGGGTTATCCTAACGGACCCAATATGAGAAATTTTTACTTGGATTAAATGTCAGGAATTGTGAAACTGAGTTTACATGTATTTGGCTAAGGTGTATGTAAACTTTGTGTGTGTGTGTGTATATATATACACACACACACACACAGTACCAATAAAAAGTTTGGACACACCTACTCATTCCAGGGTTACCTCTGCTGCAGAGGATAAGTTCATTACAGTTACCAGCCCCAGAAATTGAAGCCCAAATAAATGCTTCACAGAGTTCAAGTAACAAACACATCTCAACATCAACTGATCAGAGGAGACTGCGTGAATCAGGCCTTCATGGTCGATTGCTGCAAAGAGACCACTATTAAAGGGCACCAAGGAAGTGTGATGGTGTGGGGGTGCTTTGCTGATTACACTGTCTGTGATTTATTTAGAAATCAAGGCACACGGAACCAGCATGGCTACCACAGCATTCTGCAGCGTTACACATTCCCATCTGGTTTGCGCTTAGTGGGACCATCATTTGTTTTTCAACAGGACAATGACCCAACACACCTCCAGGCTGTGTAAGGGATATTTGACCAAGACAAAGAGTGATGGAGTGTGGCATCAGATGACCTGGCCTCCACAATCACCCGACCTCAAACCAATTGAGATGTCTTGGGATGAGTTGGACCGCAGAGTGAAGGAAAAGCAGCCAACAAGTGGGAACTTCAAGACTGTTGGAAAAGCATTCCAGGTGAAGCTGGTTGAGAGAATGCCAAGCATGCCAAGATTATGCAAAGCTGTCATCAAGGCAAAGGGTGGCTACTTTGATGAATCTAAAATATATTTTGATTTGTTTAACACTTGTTTTGGTTACTACATGATTCCATGTGTTATTTCATTGTTTTGATGTCTTCACTATTATTCTACAATGTAAAATAGTAAAAATAAAGAAACACTTTTGACTGGTGCTCTAACTGAGGTAACTGAGCTAAACGACTACCGCCCCGTAGCACTCACTTCCGTCATCATGAAGTGCTTTGAGAGACAAGGACCATATCACCTCCACCCTACCTGACACCCTAGACCCACTCCAATTTGCTTACCGCCCAAATAGGTCCACAGACGATGCAATCTCAACCAAACTGCACACTGCCCTAACCCATCTGGACAAGAGGAATACCTATGTGAGAATGCTGTTCATCGACTACAGCTCGGCATTCAACACCATAGTACCCTCCAGGGCTCGTCATCAAGCTCGAGACCCTGGGTCTCGACCCCGCCCTGTGCAACTGGGTACTGGACTTCCTGACGGGCCGCCCCCAGGTGGTGAGGGTAGGCAACAACATCTCCACCCCGCTGATCCTCAACACTGGGGCCCCACAAGGGTGCGTTCTGAGCCCTCTCCTGTACTCCCTGTTCACCCACGACTGCGTGGCCACGCACGCCTCCAACTCAATCATCAAGTTTGCGGACGACACAACAGTGGTAGGCTTGATTACCAACAACGACGAGACGGCCTACAGGGAGGAGGTGAGGGCCCTCGGAGTGTGGTGTCAGGAAAATAACCTCACACTCAACGTCAACAAAACTAAGGAGATGATTGTGGACTTCAGGAAACAGCAGAGGGAACACCCCCTATCCACATCGATGGAACAGTAGTGGAGAGGGTAGTAAGTTTTAAGTTCCTCGGCATACCCATCACAGACAAACTGAATTGGTCCACTCACACAGACAGCATCGTGAAGAAGGCGCAGCAGCGCCTCTTCAACCTCAGGAGGCTGAAGAAATTTGGCTTGTCACCAAAAGCACTCACAAACTTCTACAGATGCACAATCGAGAGCATCCTGGCGGGCTGTATCACCGCCTGGTACGGCAACTGCTCCGCCCACAACCGTAAGGCTCTCCAGAGGGTAGTGAGGTCTGCACAACGCATCACCGGGGCCACACTACCTGCCCTCCAGGACACCTACACCACCCGATGTTACAGGAAGGCCATAAAGATCATCAAGGACAACAACCACCCGAGCCACTGCCTGTTCACCCCGCTATCATCCAGAAGGCGAGGTCAGTACAGGTGCATCAAAGCTGGGACCGAGAGACTGAAAAACAGCTTCTATCTCAAGGCCATCAGACTGTTAAACAGCCACCACTAACATTGAGTGGCTGCTGCCACACACTGACTCAACTCCAGCCACTTTAATAATGGGAATTGATGGGAAATGATGTAAAATATATCACTAGCCACTTTAAACAATGCTACCTAATATAATGTTTACATACCCTACATTATTCATCTCATATGTATACGTATATACTGTACTCTATATCATCTACTGCATCCTTATGTAATACATGTATCACTAGCCACTTTAACTATGCCACTTTGTTTACATACTCATCTCATATGTATATACTGCACTCGATACCATCTACTGTATCTTGCCTATGCTGCTCTGTACCATCACTCATTCATATATCTTTATGTACATATTCTTTATCCCCTTACACTGTGTATAAGACAGTAGTTTTTTTTGGAATTGTTAGTTAGATTACTTGTTGGATTATTAATGCATTGTCGGAACTAGAAGCACAAGTATTTCGCTACACTCGCATTAACATCTGCTAACCATGTGTATGTGACAAATAAAATTTTATTTTATTTTTCACTAGCTATCTATCTAGCTTAGATCACAGTGCCAGTTCCCTGTCGATCAGATAGCAGATATTGGTTGTCTTCTAATACATATTGCAGGTGAAGTCACCAATCAATATACTGTCCAATCAAACAAGATGTAACCGAAACAACTTAAAACTTAGTTGTGGTATTGGAAAATGACTGGCACATGGGTAATGACTTCAGACAACCATTCTGGTGATGCAAACAACATGAGTGATATGATATGCACTGACCCAGCATATTTACACACAATCAAAGTGAGATGTTGATGCAGATATTTAGGCTATCCATCCCTATTGCTCCGGTCTGGGTGTGATTAAAGGTTTGTTTATGTGTGTGTATTTGTTTTTGGCAGGGAGACAGATATTCCAGCCTGGGCCCCCTTACTCTACCAGCTGCAGCTCCTGGACATCAGAGAGAAGCCCGACCCTCTGATTCTCCCCATTTCGGACCGTATGCGCATCGGAAACCAGAAACGAGAGCGTGGGAACTTCCACTTCCAGAGGGAGGAGTACAGCATGGCTGCCAGGGCCTACTGGATGGCTCTTGATGTCCTTACTACACATACTAGAGGTAAACCTTTCTTTCAACATGTGTGTCATGCTACTCACACACAGGGGCACGTGCCCACTCAGATTTGTCTTGTTAATAAATAAATACACTTTTTTTTCTGTAATACTACTAGCCATCTACAGATGTAGGATCTTAATTGGAGCCAGTTTGCTAAATCAAGAAAATAATCCTGTGGGAATATGAAATGTGAATTATTATATGGATTGTAATGAATGGACATTTTTGTAGGGTTTGATACATTTTTCGTAAGGGAAAATCAAATGTAATTTCAGACTTTTTAAACCTCATATACACTACACATTTTAAAAATGTAATGCATTGCAGGAAGGTTCTCCTGCAACAGTGTGATCAGATGAAGTTCCTACATCTGTAGCAATTTTATGAAGTTGGCTTTAGCTAGCCGAGATAGGTTTCCAATCCCTCAACCTCATAACTAGCTACCAAAAAGACATTTCAGGATATCAATCAAGTTAGAGTAGCTAGCTTGTTTAACTATCTTAGCTGGCATGCCTGCTGGCAAGGTTGGTAGACTTTAGAAAAGCAAACAATTACTAAATGTACTGAATAAGACTCACATTTTTTACAGATGCAGAGAAGCATATATATATATATATATATATTTTTTTTTTTAAACATACCAATTTTAGTATATAATTAACCATAATGATTATGCCTCTAGATTGCAGGAAAAAGCCATTTCAGGTGTTTGAAAAATGATAAATTCTGCAACTTCTGTCCCACCCCCAGCCATCCTCACATACTTTGTGCCGCCTCAGATTTTCGGGTCGCCCGACGCCCTGCGCACGCACACAGCCTTTAGTTAACTAGCACACTTCAGAAAAATACAGTGTCCACATTTCCAGCAGCCAATTGCCTGATAGTCTCTTCGTGGCTTACTGGTCGTCCATCTCAGAACTAATCATGCTATCATAATGAGGAGCATATCCAGCAGAGGTCACTGTCATGAGAAATGTTATTGTTGATTCTTAATCAAACCTAATAAACGTTCATGTTAATTCAAGGTCCTTAATAATGTTCATTGCTGGAAAGGCAGGGTGGACCCAAGAGAGACATTCGACAGAAATTAATCAGTGAGGAGAAGAGTGTGGGCTGCATCTAAATGTATCAATGATGATAGGCCATTGGCTACATTTTACTCAGCACTTAACAAGAAATGAATATATTCAATGAAAAAAGACTGCGAATTTAGCAGGTTAGCATTTTTTGTCCTGAATCTTGTTCTGGAGGCAGCTCTGCAGATTGTGGCTGCGCCAGCAAATGACCAAAGTCATAAAATCCCATTTTAAATCGAACCCTAACCTTAACCACACTGATAAACCTAACCACACTGATAACCCTAACCTTAAATTAAGACCAAAAAAGCACATTTTTGTTTTCATACATTTTTTACAATATAGCCAATTTCGACTTTGCAGCTGGCCCATCTAGCTGAAACCACTCATTCTGCCTCCAGGGCAAGATTCATGACAATGCTTGAAGTTATCAAATGTGGTAATGCAACAGAATATTGAGAAATTTAATACATGGTGAAAAAAACTCCATCATTGAATATCTGCATTAGAATTATCACTGAATATCCCAACAGATATAGGTTTCTCTCCCCCCTGTATGTGTAGAAGTAGAACAAATATATATATACATAGAACTTGCATCAAAACACTGATTTACATCTCTCGTGATCATTCACACTTAAATACACAATGGCAATGCACCAAACCTTGGATTATGATGACTTCTTCCTGGATTTTAGTGAGATGAATTAAATTTACCGTCTCTATAATATACTGTAAATCCTTGAATAACTGCTCCTTCCTCCCAATCTAATCCTAACATAGCTCTGCTAACAACTATCCCTCACAGATCTTAGACTAAAAACTCTCACTTCAGCTGTAACAGAGAGACTTCCAAACTCACAGGAGTGTCAAAGTCAGCGCGTCCACAATGGCGCTAACAATGGATTTTTACTGAGGCAAACAAACACACAGATGTCCTTACAGTACATCAAATACCCAAAGTCTCTCCTCCCTTTAGTTCCTGTGAGTATATAATTCTCCCTAACACCCAAAGTCTGGGGCTCCAAGGACATATACATGACAATAGCCCAGGTGTGAGGCTTTGTGGCCTGTGCCCCCCGTAGATGGTAGTAGTGATGTGCTGTTGGAGGGGGAGGAGGAGGAGGTGCAGGACTACCGGGTGAAGTGTCTGAACAACCTGGCAGCAGCTCAGCTGAAATTGGAGCAGTACGATGACGCACTACACACCAGCCGGGATGTTCTGTCCCTTGATCCACAAAACGTCAAAGCCCTCTTCAGGACAGGAAAGGTGAGGGACACACTGTAACATTACCTGTCCTTCACAAGTCTACGGTGCCTGGGTAGAAGGGGAATTCTATTCTAAAACCATATTCAGACATTTTAGATGGGTGTAAAGATGTACTGCCATTCAACATGTACTACTGAAACATGTACAGTATACTGCTGAAGGATGATTGTTGATTTAGCTGTTCAGATATATTGCAATCTATTTGCAGCTTCTGTCAGACAAGAGCGAGTACCAGGAGGCAATGGAGATACTGAAGAAGGCCCTGAAACTGGAGCCGTCCACTAAGGTGAGATAGCCTATTTAAATGAGGTTCTCAACACCTCCACCTCTCCCTCGCATCTAGACTGCTAGTGAAATCCCCCCCCAGTGTAGAACTGCACACAATACTCAACAAGTTCTTAAACCATGTCTAGAGTATTGTGACTCACAGTTCACAATAAGTTTACAGAGTTATGTACTATTGCCCAATACTGCCAATATTGAAGTAATGCCAAAAATGAACAACCTTATGGCATGGGTTTATGTTGTATTTTACAGCACTTAGTGTTGGATTTGCACAATATAGTTCAGAAAAGCAAAGTCAGCCAAAGGTATTAGAGCCTAACGCTTTGCAGATATCATTGTGTGGTGTTACTTCCATAGCCCCAGTGAAGACCTGTTCTGTCTTGCTCCTAGTGCTGTCTGCTAAACTCTCTACTCAGCCACAAAGATTTAAAACCCTGATGTCACACATTGAGTGATAAAGCAAATCAACATTTTTATTAATTTAACATGTTTTATTACTTCAGTTAGATCCAACTCATTATGCTAAACAACTCCAATGCTACCAAAATACAAAGTGTGAATAACAACATATAGAAACGTTTGCCCTTGTGGGTAGACAGCATATTGTGTGTTTGTTAGTTTTTTTAACCCATGCTCTGAATGTGTTTTTCTGTGGCCTCAGCCCCACTTGGCCTGACCTACAGTGTGCACTGCTGTCATGGTGAGACAGTCTTGTCTAGACAAAACTAAAATATCTGCTGCTTTGGTAATTACACCCTTGTCTTGATGGAGAATAAAGTAATCTTTCCCTTTAGAGACCTGATTTAGGTGTGTGGGTAAGGCATTGAAAAACAGAAACATGATTCTGAATCAGAATTATATAGAAAAGCCATTTTGGGCTACAGGTTAGACCAATAACCAAGGGTTGGAACCAGTTCAGGGAACAGAACCGAAATCCAGAAAATACCAATTTTTCAAGGAACAGAAACAAAAGTGATCCATACCAGTATTTTAAAAGCATGGGAACCGGTTAATAATGGTATTTTATGTTCCAGGCAAATCTTTGCCAGTGTGTGTGTTCAGCCTACCTTCCTGTATTCCCAGTCATGTGAAATCCATAGAGTTGGGCCTATTGAATTTATTTCAATTAACTTGATTTCCTTATATGAACAGTAATGCAGTAAAATCTTTGAAAATATTGCATTTATATTTTTATTCAGGGTAGTTAGAGAAGAATAGATTAACTTTGTCAATGCTAGTTAAGGATAGATACTACAGGCCTATTTATCACGTTTCACATTGAATTTTTTAACTACAAAAAGGTAAGAGGTGTGTTGTTAGCTGGCTCAAAGGACATTCAAAGTTTCTCCATAGAAGCTGCTCCTACTATGTATAATTCTGTGGACCTAGCTATTAAAGCGTGCCAGATTGTATGTAGTCCTAAAACCCGGAAATAAATTAGCTCTGGTTCGTTCAGCCATCCCTATGGAAAGAATGAATGGGGAAAGAATAGGGTTTTGGAATAAACCCCGAAAATAAAGTTAACAGGCTTAGGAGATCTTTTACGTTTTGTTTTATGAGATAATAGCAATCAGTTAACATGTCCTTTATTAATTATGAAGCCTTTGTCATTTATGTTTTATTATTACATAAATTCTTCAAAATTCTCAAAAAGTGAGTAAACTGATGAAGATTATCTAGAACAAAACGTATAAGAAAAACGTACACGCTCCTAAGCGTGTGTTTACCACATACCTCATTTTCGGCGTTTATCCAAAAACGCCATTCATTTTCCCTATAGGCTTTGTGCAACAAACCATGGTAGGGTTGGTGCTGACAAAAATACGCCCTTACATTCAGATAATGCGTATCATAACAATTTGCCCAGCGCTTCAAGCCTACCCCTCAACCCTTTCTCGGGTAATAGCTAGAGGGGATCCGGCTTTATTTTGTATTTTATTTTGCATTTTAGCTAACCCCTAACCCGAAAAGTCCATTCTGACGTTCATTTGACAAAAACTGGATCCCTTCTAGCTAAAACCCCTCTCTCGCTCTCTACCCACCCGACAAATTTCAATCGCATTTTACGCCATAGGCTACACTTGTCTGTCCATCAAGCATGTTAACAACTAGTTTGCCTGCTCTATCCGCATTGATTGGTGAAGTAATTTAATGATCTAAATTAAGAAGAAAAAAACGGTTGATTTCACAGTTTAAAAAAGGAACAGAAATTAACGATATAGACGGTGCTTTTTAATTGTTTTCCGGTTCACAACTTTATTTGGCTGGTCGGAACAGTGGAATGGAACGGGGAAAAAAGTGATGGTTCTGTTCCGAATTAAACGATTGGGAAATAATTTCGGTTTCAACCCCTGCAAATAAGAGATCGTGTTCAGGTTACACATCCCCCCCATTAGGTTATCAAGAACCTATAAGGGTCAAAATGCAAAGAAATGCGAAACAAAGTAGGCTACAAAAAACAAGACAACTTTGGTTATGAGAGCTTAACAGGAAACTGGTTAATATGTGTTGTGTAATATTTGTTGAAAATACTTGTTATGCATGAAAGATAAACAAAATTTGATTATCAACGGGATCTGATTCAATTATAAAGTCCAACTATGGCTTGAGCCTGAAATTGTTGCATTTAATATGATCAATGCTTCCATCTACTGGACAACTTCTAAACTACAACCTCATACTCATTGACAATCCACTCCGCCCTCTTTACTGCTAAAATACTAAACCTAGACTACTTTATTGCTGACATAATAAATTGTATAAGACTTTGTATAAGGTTATTAGGATACGTTGTCACTTGTCCCTCCTACCAGAATGCCAAATCTAGGACCAAAAGGCTTCTTAACAGCTTCTATCCAAAAGCCACAAGACTGCTGAACAACTAAACGAATCAAATGGCCACCCGGAGTATTTACATTGACCCTCCTCGCTTTGTTTTTACACTACTTCTACTCGCTGTTTATTATCTATGCATAGTCACTTTGCAAATTACCTCGAATAACCTGTACATTAACCTGCACATTGACTCAGTACCGGTACCCCCTGTATATTATTATATTGTTATTGTTATGTACATTTCTTGTTACTTTTTGATTGGTTAGATGTTTTACTTTAGTTTATTTAGTAAATATTTTATGAACTCTTATTTCTTTCACGGTAAGGTCTACACCTTTTGTATTCGGCGCATGTGACAAATACAATTTGATTTGATCCCCAGGCCATCCATGTTGAGTTGTCCAAGCTAGTGAAAAGGCAATCAGGAGGCAAAGATACCCAGAAGTGGCAAGCCAAACCTGCCCAGCTCCTCGGAGACAATATTGCCCCATTTCTGACTCCTTCTAAAAAGAAGCCACCTGTAAGCCACAACATTCCCTGTGTGAAATGTTTTGGTTTAATTCAGTTCACGAGACAAAAAACATTTGACTGTTTGTTGACATTGCGTCACTTGGTGTTTCAGGGAATTTCATGGACGTTCCTGCTTGGTGCTCTGGTGGTGGCCTTGGGCAGTTTAGTGACGTCAGTGGTTCTCACTGCAAGAAACTGACATCCTCTACAAAGGAATTGTCATCTACACAAGTCCAGCTCATGAATACTAAACAGTTGTCTACTGTGAATAAAATAAAGATTGCACTGAACAATACAAAAACCTGTATCAATGTTCACTGACATGCTGTAGCAGCACTGACATTTGCACCCCAGATTGTGTTTGAATGTAACAGAGTAAACTAATGGCACTTTTATTTTTTTGAACAATGAACACAAAATAGCTTTGTGTTGTAATCGTTTAGTACAGTTATTAGCTGATAAATGTCACCAATTCCATAGAAAAATGCCCAAATTCCAAAACTCATTCTGGAATAGTCACATGGTCAATGTTCCTCAACAAAAGATTGAAGAGAGCAGTATTCTCGTGTTACAGCTTTTAAATGTATTGTATGGGGTTTCTGCAATAACAGGTTGCGTCCAAATGAATAATCTATGTCAATGGAAAATCTAATAAAAACAATTGTAGGCCTACTGTCCGTTGATACAGAAACAACATCAATAAAGCTGCATACTGTCATAGCTATGTTCCAGTCATTGTTTATGAAGGGGGGTGTACTGCCAATGAAGTATATACAGTGCATTCTGACTCCTTCCCTTTTTCTACATGTTGTTACATTACAGCTTAATCTAAAAATGGATTAAATAAAAAAATTGTCCTCACCAATTGACACACAATACCCCATAATGACAATGCAAAAAGTTTTTTACACATTTTTTGCCAATTTATTTAAAAAAATTAACAGAAATACCTTATTTACATAAGTATTCAGACCTTTTACTATCAGGCTCGAAATTGAGCTCAGGTGCATCCATTTCCATTGATCATCCTTGAGATGTTTCTACAACTTGATTGGAGTCCACATGTGGTAAATTCAATTGATTGCACATGATTTGGAAAGGCACACACCTGTCTATATAAGGTCCCACCGTCGACTGTGCATGTCAGAGCAAAAACCAAGCCATGAGGTTGGAATTGTTCGTAGAGCTCCGGGACAGGATTGTGTCGAGCCACAGCTCTGGGGAAGGGTACAAAAAAAAAAACACAGTGGCCTCCATCATTCTTAAATGGAAGAAGTTTTGAACCACCAAGAATCTTTCTAGAGCTGGCTGCCCGACCAAACAGTGGTGAAGGGCCTTGGTCAGGGAGGTGACCAAGAACCCGATGGTCACTATGACAGAGCTCCAGAGTTATTGGAGCTCTGTCATAGATCCTGTATTGAGATCAAATGTTTTATCGATGAGAAAATCCATCTCCTTCCATCTTCTCCCACTGCCGGCCACTTTGGCTTCCTCTCACTACCATATTTGGTAGTGAGTGGAAACGCCAAGCAGATGGATGCTTCACATTTATACATCTGGTGAAATATCTGTCTGTAGCTTTACCGTTGGAGGAGTACCAAAATGACTGTGCGACCCCTGTCAGTCATCCAGGGTTTATACAAAAATTGAATAATGTCCACTAAATTTTCATGAAGTCTAATATTAATAAATATCTTTGGGAGGAACAATTTAAAAAAAAAATTGTATCTAAAATCTTAATTAAGAAAAATCACATTCCAGTTGCAAATAGCCTTTAATATCTATCATAACGTATTTGTTGTTAGTTACTAAAAATGTATTGAATCACTGAGAAATACAAGTTTTCAAACATAATTTGAAGCTATACAGTTATTTTACAGTCGAGTGGCCTGCCAACCACCATAACATAATCTCTTTGGTTATTTTTTGTTAAAGAATCTAGTATATTTATGATATTTCATAATCTTCAAAAGCCACTGGGGAATTCAAATCATTGATACAATTTTGCATTTTTAGGTTTTATAGTACTTTTATTGATTATCACGGTATGAGTCATAATAACCATAACACCTAGTGGTCAAACACGGAAATTGTTATTTTCCACCATAAATTCTTCCCATAGGGGATTTTAGAAACACTTAAAATAAGGTCTGTGTTTGAAGGTGTAGGCTTACCCTGGCGTGATGTTTTGATAATCGTGTAAATCTCTCTAGGACAAGGTGACTTTAATCAATATATTCGCCTGCATTTACCCTCCAAAAATGAAATGCTAATTAGCTGCTAATATGGCTGTCATAAACAACTACAAATGCCATGATGATCTGGATGAGACTGCCGAATCGAGTCAAAAGTAAGAATATCTGGATTAATTATTTTTATTTCACCTTTTTTTTATTATCTAATGTTAGCTCAATTTCGTAATGAATACATTGGCGACATTTCTTTAATGGACAATTCTGTGAACTGTCTTGTGCAAGTTTTAAATTGACAATACCTGCTAGCAAAGTTAGCAGCTAGTTGACGTGATGTCTATTTTCATGCTAATTAGCATTTTCGAATCTGAGAGTAGAGTTGAATATGTTGATTAAAGTCATCTTGTCTAAGGTATATTTACATTGTTATGAAAACAAATGGTGGGGAAAAGATTGGAACCATTTCCCCACTGTGGGGCTCTATTGCCGCGTCAAAACAACTGGTAACTCAGAAATTTCCGACCTCAGCGTGTTCAAAACAACTGGGAACTCGGAAAAAACGAGCTTCAACTGGAAAAAATATATTTGAACGGTCTTCCAATTCGGGAACTCGGGCCTCTTTCTAGAGCTCCTACTTTCTGACCTGAAGATCACTGACGTCATCATTTGTTCCTGTATTTTCCGAGTTCCCAGTTGTTTTGAATGCGGCATAAAAGTACTGATATTATGCAGACGTCAACTACAAGAATACCGCTACTCTCGCGATGTCTCGTATTATAAGGCGTTCAGTCGCAGTAACGTAAATCGAATATTGTCGGTGCACAGCTGGCAGGCTTGGCAGCCTTCTCCACACCGTTTACCTAGAAACAACAACATGACAAGTGAGTATATTGCTATATTTTATTTACTAGCTACTAAGCTAAAGTTGTGTTCGTTGGTAGCTTAGCTAGCTACGTATCGCGCTTTGCTGTTTTAAATAAATAAAATCAGAGACAATCAATGCTAGGTAGCTAACGTTAGCGATCTGTTTGAACTGGATAAGTGAAAAAAACAAGTTAATATAGCTAACTAGAAAGTATAGTATAACATGGTTTTCTGTTACCATATACATTTGTTTTAGTGCCATGAAATGTATAATTTTTCATTATTAACTGGTAAGAAGGATCTGATTTGTAGTTAACGTAACGTTAGCTAGTTAGCGAGCTAACGTTAACTGTCTAGGCCCGTGAAGTGCCACGCACAATAACAAACCAGGCTAAGCAGTTGCCTAGCCTTATGCGTACGTACATTTATCGATTAAACAGTTATTTTCGTCTTATCCATTCGTTAACTGTTATCTAGCCAGTTACGTTACCAAACGAGCAATACAGGGCTGTAGATGGCCACTAGCTAATGATGCTTGGTTTTAATTTATTCTATAAAATGTAAGACATAAGCAATGACTCTGCAACTGTACTCTCCTCACCTGGGTCTTTCAAATCGATTTCTTTGCAGGGGGGAATCAGCGTGACCTTGCTCGTGCTAGAAATGCCAAAAAACAAGGGAATGACAAGGGAAAGAAGGCTGATGATGGCATGTCTGCAGCTGCGAGGAAGCTGAGGTAAGTCACTAATATTGGCTACCAGGACACGTTTTTAACATGCATTTCGTTTTTATTTAACTGTTTTTATTTGGTTTAACAATTTGTTTTGTCTGTCTTCTTTAGGGATGCAGAGATAATGCAACAGAAGCAGAAAAAAGCCAATGACCCTAAGCCGGCCGACGAGAAAGCCAAATAGCAGGATACAGAGCCCAATCACAACTATTCTCAGATACCCAGATGTTACCCATTATTGAAAGATGACCAGGTCTTGCTTTTGTCCCATAATCTGGGGTTTAGAACCCATTTGTAATATTTTGTGGTGGTGGTACAGTATAGTTTGGGAAATGAATAAGGACTAATGCGTATGCCTATTCCAATACACAGGTCGAATGTTAATCAGTATTTACAATGTAAAGAGCAGGAATTTCAAACTCCACTACTTGGAATTACAAAAAAAGCTTGTATTTTTGTATTTCCTCATCTAGATTGTTACACAACTAGTGGTTTATGGTTTCTATACCATGTTTATTGCTTTTATATTGAGGATGAACATATGCAGTGCTGTAAGATTAAACTAATGAAAGATTCAATCTGGGGTATTTTAATCTAACAAATTATACCACACACCTCTGTACAGAAAGTTTATTCAATTAAAACAAATAAAATCAGCTGACAAATACTGAAAGCACCCCATTGTAAAATGTACTTGTTTCTAACCACATCATAAGCATTGTAGTTTCAACTGAGCCTTTCTGAATACAGTAAATTCCTGAAGTGTACAAATACATGCAAACTATTTAGGAGCCGTACACGTCCCATTCAAATACATTCATTAAACATCTCTGGAGATCTACATGCTCCAGGTCAGTTATGTGCCATTACTTTGATTAAATTTAAAATATGAATTAGACATATCTACAGTAATCTCAGGAGATTTGTTACACAAAACAGCTCTGCATGACAAGTTCTCAATGACAAAAGCTGTGGTGTTAATTGTCTCCATCCTCCCAAGTCTCCAGTTAGATGCATTCCATAGGGTGAAGTGATGGGCCTCCATGGTTATACTCTGCAGCAGTTGGTCAGAGCTTTCTTTGAACTGCTTAAACTCAACTTCACCTGTGACTCTGATTGCCGTCTCAGTTTCACATTTTTCTTAACTTCTCTGTGTTAGGAAAAAATGGTAAGAGCTCAGTTATAGTTTAGGTATTCATGGTAGGGATTGGATGGGAAGATTCTTACCTTGCCAGATGAAGTACTGCCTCCACTATATTAGTTCCCTCTTTAGCACTAGTTTCACAGAACAGGGCATTGTATGTCTGAAACACATGTAATATTGTGATTTAATATTTATTTGATGGACCCATGAACAGCTGTTATTGACTGGTAAAGGAGATTGTACCCTTGCCAGCCTTTCCCCATCAACAGTGCTGACACAGCTTCCCTCTGGTCGATCTTCCCGCAGGTCCACTTTATTCCCAATCACACACATTGGGAGTTGCTCATCTGTGGATTCCTGGGATAACAAGGGCACTTTGTTTTTCACTAAGTTCCTGATTTATGTGTAATCATAACAGAAAAATACATTATGGTCTCAAACTGAAATATAAACAATCATTATTTTGGCATCCCATTCCAAGTTTTTATTATCTCAAGGACCATAAAACCCATCCACTGTGATTGTTACCTGAATCTGGTCCATCCACTCTCTGACATTAAGGAAGCTGCTTTCAGAAGTGACATCATACAGCAGTAAGACTCCATGGGCTTTACGGAAATAAGACCTGGCAATACTGCGGAACCTACAGTAATAGGGAAATCCCATTTAGTTTTTGATATTACGTGATCATTTGGAATCTTCAAGCACTTCAGATTAACAGCCACATCACCAAAGACGCATTATGAAACAACTTTGATAAGGCTTTTAGTATGTCAATGTACAGAAACATACCTCTCTTGTCCAGCAGTATCCCATATCTGGAGGTTTGTTTTTTCTCCATCCACCAACATCTTCTTGATTTGGAAATCAACTCCTAAGAACAACATTGTAATGGAAACAGCAATGCACTTTCTGCATTTATTCTACCACTACTAAAAACTTACTGTACATGTACTTACCCAATGTCGTCTGAATATCTCCCCTGAACTCATTGAGACTCAACCGCAATAGAAAGCTGGACTTCCCTGATCCTGCATCTCCCGCCAAAACTAACCGGTACATGGGACCAGGGCACTCAGGGCCACCAGTGTCAACAAGGTCTGCTTCTGTTTGCTGAGGACCAAGTAGCATTACTTAGGTTATGGAAACTAAAACAGATACCATATTTTTATTTTACTTCACCAGGTAGGCCAGTTGAGAACAAGTTCTCATTTACAACTGTGACCTGGCGAAGATAAAGCAAAGCGATACAAACAACAGTTACACATGGGATAAACAAACATACAGTCAATAACACAATAGAAAAATCTATATACAGTGTGTGCAAATGTAGTACGATTAGGGAGGTAAGGCAATAAATAGGCTATAGTGGCCAAATAATTACAATTTCGCATTGACACTGGAGTGATGTGTGCAGAAGATGAATGTGCAAGTAGAGATACTGGGGTGCAAAGGAGCAAAACAAATAATATGGGGATGAGGTAGTTGGGTGGGCTATTTACAGATGGGCTGTGTATAGGTGCAATGATCGGTAAGCTGCTCTGACAGCTGATGCTTAAAGTTAGTGAGGGAGATATAAGACTCCAGCTTCAGGGATTTTTGCAATTCGTTCCAGTCACTGGCAGCAGAGAACTGGAAGGAAAGGCGGCCAAAGGAGAAGTTGCCTTTGGGGATGACCAGTGAAATATACCTGCTGGAGCGCGTGCTACTGATGGGTGCTGCTATGGTGACCAGTGAGCTGAGAAGGTGGGGCTTTACCTACTAGCAAAGACTTAGAGATGACCTGGAGCCAGTGGGTTTGGCAACGAATATGAAGCGAGGGCCAGCCAATGAGAGCATACAGGTCGCAGTGGTGGGTGGTACATGGGGCTTTGGTGCCAAAACGGATGGCACTGTGATAGACTACATCCAATTTGCTGAGTAGTGTTAGAGGCTATTTTGTAAATGACATCGCCGAAGTCAAGGATCGGTAGGATAGTCTGTTTTACGAGGGTATGTTTGGCAGCATGAGTGAAAGAAGCTTTGTTCCGAAATAGGAAGCCGATTCTAGATTTAATTTTGGATTGGAGATGCTTAATGTGAGTCTGGAAGCAGAGTTTACAGTCTAACCAGACACCTAGGTATTTGTAGTTGTCCACATATTCTAAGTCAGAACCGTCCAGAGTAGTGATGGTGGGCGGGCAGGGGCAGCAATCAGTTGAAGAGCATGCATTTAGTTTTACTTGCATTTAAGAGTAGTTGGAGGCCACGGAAGGAGTGTTGTATGGCATAGACGCTCGTCTGGAGGTTAGTTAACACAGTGTCCAAAGAAGGGCCAGAAGTATACAGAATGGTGTCATCTGTGTAGAAGTGGATCAGAGAATCACCAGCAGCAAGAGCGACATTGATGTATGTATACAGAGAAAAGAGTCGGCCTGAGAATTGAACCCTGTGGCACCCCCATACGAGACTGCCAGAGGTCCAGACAAAAGGCCCTCCGATTTGACACATTGAACTCTATCTGAGAAGTAGTTGGTAAACCAGGCGAGGCAGTCATTTGAGTAACCAAGGCTGTTGAGTCTGCCGATAAGAATGCAGTGATTGACAGAGTTGAAAGCCTTGGCCAGGTCAATGAAGACGGCTGCACAGTATTCTTTTATCGATGGCAGTTATATCATTTAGGACCTTGAGCGTGGCTGAAGTGCACCCATGACCAGCTCGGAAACCAGAATGCATAGCGGAGAAGGTACGGTGGGATTCGAAATGATCAGTGATCTGTTTGTTAACTTGGCTTTTGAAGATTTTAGAAAAGGCAGGGCAGGATGGATATAGGTCTATAACAGTTTGGGTCTAATGTGCCTCCCCCTTTGAAGAGGGGGATGACCGCAGCAGCTTTCCAATCTTTAGGGATCTCAGACGATACGAAAGAGAGGTTGAACAGGCTAGTAATAGGGGTTGCAACAATTGCGGCAGATCATTTTAGAAAGATAGGGTCCAGATTGTCTAGCCCAGCTGATTTGTTGGGGTCCAGATTTTGCAGCTCTTTCAGAACATTAGCTATCTGGATTTGGGTGAAGGAGAAGTGGGGGAGGCTTGTGCAAGTTGTTGTGGGGGGTGCATTGCTGTTGACCGGGGTAGGGGCAGCCGTAGAAAAATGCTTATTGAAATTCTCGATTATCGTAGATTTATCAGTGGTGACAGTGTTCCCTAGCCTCAGTGCAGTTGGCAGCTAGAAGGAGGTGCTCTTATTCTCCGTGGACTTTACAGTGTCCCAGAAAT
Source organism: Oncorhynchus tshawytscha (assembly GCF_018296145.1). Classification (NCBI taxonomy): domain Eukaryota; kingdom Metazoa; phylum Chordata; class Actinopteri; order Salmoniformes; family Salmonidae; genus Oncorhynchus; species Oncorhynchus tshawytscha. The sequence continues at coordinate 31,725,546 of NC_056434.1, read as the reverse complement.
TTTTGGAGTTTGTGCTACAGGATGCAAATTTCTGTTTGAAAAAGCTTGCCTTTGCTTTCCTAACTGCCTGTGTATATTGGTTCCTAACTTCCCTGAAAAGTTGCATATTCGATGCTAATGCCGTACGCCACAGGATGATTTGTGCTGATCAAGGGCAGTCAAGTCTGGAGTGAATCAGCATATACCAATTCCACATAAGCCTCCCTACACAATGTCTTACTGTGCTTCAAAACTGAGCATCTCAGCTCAAAGCCTTACCTTCATTGGGAAAGCAGACAAGCGTCTCCGGATGGATGACGCAATGGAACTAGCTTTGCTGGGAGCTACAGACAGTATTGCCTGACTTGCTTCCAATTTCACATCTGATATCTGGTGCAGAAATAGGTACATTCAAGTATTAGAATGTGAAACGTACTAATAAAATAGTTGGTCAACCCTTGTAGTTACCCTTACCTCAATGTCTGAGGGCACATATGAATAACTGTGGTGTACTGTTTCTGTAGAGTCATCACTGTCAGACTCGCTGCCTGAGCTTTCAGTAGTGTCCATAGGCAGGGACACACCACTGTCCGGGTATGTATCAGCCCAGCTGGCTACATGGGAGTTGGTCGTTTTACTGGATCCTACAGTTGTGTGCGCTCCCTCTGAACTGGACTCAACATAGGGATGAAAAAATGTAAACATTTGTTAAGTGGTCAATTAATAGGTCCAGATTTCTTGGATAAGAATATAGTGTGTGTACTTTATAAGCGTGCTTTGTCGAACTGGCTTCATTCTTCGAGCTGGGATTTCATTGTTGGGGGATAGCTGTGGGGAGGAAGATTTGTAACACTAATGCCTTATAAATGTTGTATACATGTAAATATAAAGGGGTAATGTGAGTCTTCTTTATCTTGAGTGAAAACAACCAAACTTACCCTCCGTTTACTTGATGCCACATCGTTGACTAAGGCAGAGCGCAAGCCATCATTGCTGTCATACAGCTTTTTGTTCATGGCCCTAATAGGACGGAGTCAATGTAGAGAACATTTCAGATGCTTAACTAATCTTTTAGCCTGCCACCTTTAGAGTCGAGTCAGCGTTCATTACAATGAGCATATGGTGTGCACTGCACGGATGTGCATGCATGACTCAAAGCTATGCTTGACTACGATACAACAAAAACAATCATGAAAGGACATACTGTACTAATGAACAATCAATCGGGTCAGACAGACTTACTGGAGAATTTCAATGTGACTGGAGTAAGACTGGTATTCAATAACCATCTTTTTCAGTTCATCACTTTCTCTGTGAAAATAGACAAATACAACATTTCATATCAACTAGTCTGTATTTACTGAGTTGAACTTGATCCATTGGACCTGAACGTGAAGTCAGTGATCTCACCTCTCATGCTGAAGTTTCTGGTCTGCATACATGTTCTTCAGCTTGTCCATCTCTACCTGCAGAATGGAGATGTTTGTCTGCGCTTTGAAGAGAGAAGTCCGTAACTGCTCCTTTTCCTGAGGATACATAATGTAATATGTACAACATTACTGGAAAGTGCACAGGAAATAACGTTCAGGGCATTCGGAAAGTTTGCAGACCCCTTCCCTTTTCCACATTGTTGATATGTTACAGCCTTATTTTAAAATGGATTAAATAATAAAATACACACAATAGCCAATGACAAAACAGATGAAGAAATTTTGGCAAATATAAAAAATAAACTTATTTACATAAGTATTCAAACCCTTTGCTATGAGACTTGAAATTGAGCTCAGGTGCATCCTGTTTCCATTGATCATCCTTGAGATGTTTCGACAACTTGATTGGTGTCCACTTTTGGTAAATTCAATTGATTGGACATGATTTTGAAAAGGCATACACCTGTCTATATAAGGTCCCACAGTTGACAATGCGTGTCAGAGCAAAAACCAGGCTATTCGGAAAGTTCATTCAACCTTAGAGCTCCAAGACAGGATTGTGTCGAGGCACAGATCTGGGGAAAGGTACCAAAAAAGTTACGCAGCATTGAAGGTCCCCAAGAACACAGTGGCTTCCATCATTCTTAAATTGAAGACGTTTGGAACCACCGAGCCTCTGCCTAGAGCTGGCCTCTGGTCAAACTGAGCAATCGGGGGAGAAGGACCTTGGTCAGGAAGGTGACCAACAACCTGATGGTCACTCTGACTGAGCTCCAGAGTTCCTCTGTAGAGATGGGAGAACCTTCCAGAAGGACAACCATCTCTGCAGCCTTCCACCAATCAGGCCTTTATAGTAGAGTAGCCAGATGGAAGCCATTCCTCAGTAAAAGCCACATGTCAGCCCCCTTGGAGTTTGCCAAAAGTTACCTAAAGGACTCTCAGACCATGAGAAACAAGATACTCTGGTCTGATGAAACCAAGATTGAACTCTTTGGCCTGAATGCCAAGCGTCACGTCTGGAGAAAACCTGGCACTATCCCTATGGTGAAGCATGGTGGTCGCAGCATCATGCTCTGGGGATATTTTTCAGTGGCAGGGACTGGGAGACTAGTCAGGATCGAGGAAAATTGAACAGAGCAAAGTAGATAACCTTGATGAAAACCTGCTCTAGAGCACATAGGACCTCAGACTGGGGCGAAAGTTCACCTTCCAACAGGACAATGACCCTAAGCACACAGCCAAGAAAACGCAGGAGTGGCTTTGGGACAAGTCTCTGAATGTCCTTGAGTGGCCCAGCCAAAGCCCGGACTTGAACCTGATCGAACATCTCTGGAGGGCTGAACATAGCTGTGCAGTGATGCTCTCTATCCAACCAGACAGAGCTTGAGAAGATACAGGTGTGCCAAGCTTGTAGCATCATACCCAAGAAGACTAGGCTGTAATCGCTGCCAAAGGCTCTTCAACAAAGTACTGAGTAAGGCTTATTTCAAAATAAGGCTGTAACGTAGCAACATTTAGAAAAAGTTAAGGGGTCTGAATACTTTCCGAATGGGACTCAAGATACAGTTGTCTAACTGATCCAACGTACCTGAGTCAGTTCACTTATTTGGTTCTGTAGTTTGTCAACATCCTGCCTGGAACTGTTGAGTTCAGATTCCCCTTGGGACTACAATGAAAAGGTTTCCATTAAGATTAAGCATCAATTGAAATCATATTCACAATTAAGACTGCCTGAATCTAGCTAAATAAAGTACTGCAAACATAAGCGTGGCAATCCTAGGGAAAGATTAAATAACCTTTCAACACCAACAATAATAGGGCAATAGATGAAATATGTCACAAAACCTGTTTAAAATAGATGACACCTACCTTTAACAACCTGTCCATAACAGTATGCAGGTCTGCCACCTCATTCTCATGCCTTCTCTGGAGTGCCGCCATGACTCCCTCCATTCTCTTATGCTCCTACAGACAAGAAACCCAAGGAGAGACAACTTTGCTCATTGGCTCTGAACTAAAAGAGGGGCTTTCACAAAACTGTAGAAAGGGGCCTTTGTGAGAGTTTGAGCTAACTGCTCTCCCTTCTCTAAAAGGTACTTCCCCTACCACAAATATGCGGATAAACACCTGTGCCGAGGCCCCTCTTGAAATTAAACAGTTTAATCTTAATTTCCAACAAACTATTTGCCCAAGTCTATTATATTAAACTTTTTCTCACCATTAAAAAATAAATAAATTATAAACATTTTCTAAGGTATGTTTTCAATGACACCAATGCCTTTTTAATGACTTAGCTGTTGTTTTTAGTTCTTAAATACTTGATGAGAGTGAATTACATGTTTTATTTCTAGCACAATGTGTAGAATATACTGTAGTAACTAAGTCCTCATAATACATCACTTACCTCTTCTCTCACCCTGACCTCTACACAGGCAAGCTGCTGCTGCATGTCCTCCTCCAGCTCTGTCAACTGACTGGTGTTCAGCTCCTCTGTTCTGTCGGCACACAGAGGTACATACCATTTACATGTCTGCCCTGGTTGTTCATCAAATGGAAAACAACTGCCCAAACACTAGTCCAGCGAAAGTGATGAGTCAGAATATAAGGTGAAGGTGAGGCACGGTTTGCAAGCAATAACACATCTTCAAACACAGCAGCAACACAGCACACAGAACTACACCTTTTGGTTTTCATCTAGTGGTGAACTTTGAGCGGGCGGGACACTATTCAGTTAAATGTGTTTTATCATAATAAAGTGACAGCACTTGGTCCAGCCAGTCAAGAGACTCATGAGGGCCCCTAGGAGGCAAATACCACAGGTGCACAAGACTGAGATTTGCAGTGTGAGATTGAATTAATCAAAATACAGCACGTCTCACCACTTATTAGCAAACATTCTTACAGGCACATTCATTTGCATAAGGGTTAAGATTAGGCCTAAATGGAAATATAAAAAAGGGACAACTAGGTTTACAAGTGGAAAATGGGGAGAACAAGACTAGCAACTCATTTAAGAGTACTTCCTTGGGTGAGAAATGTCATCCCTATCAAGAAATGCAGCCTCCGAACCATGAAAGCAACTCCACCCCATCTACAGTGGCAAGAAAAAGTATGTGAACCCTTTGGAAATAACTTGTTGACCCTCCTTTAGCAGCAATAACCTCAACCAAATGTTTCTGTAAGTTGCAGATCAGACCTGCACAACATTCAGGAGGAGTTTGGACCATTCCTCTTTTCAAAACTGTTTCAGTTCAGCAATATTCATGGTATGTCTGGTATGAACTGCTCTCTTGAGGTCATGCCACAGCATCTCAAATCGGGTTGTCAGGACTCTGACTGGGCCACTCCAGAAGGTGTATTTTCTTCTGTTGAAGCCATTCTGTTGTTGATTTACTTCTGTGTTTTGGATCGTTGTCCTGTTGCATCACCCAACTTCTGTTGAGCTTCAATTGGCGGACAGATAGCCTAACATAACATAATCCTGCAAAATGTCTTGATAAACTTCGGAATTTATTTTTCCGTCGATGATAGCAAGCTGTCCAGGCCCTGAGGCAGCGAAGCTGCCCCAAACCATGGTGCTCCCTCCACCATGCTTCACAGTTGGGATGAGGTTGAGGTGGTGTGCCTTTTTTTCTCTACACATAGTGTTGTGTGTTCCTTCCAAACAACTCAACTGTAGTTTCATCTGTCCACAGAATATTTTGCCAGTAGCGCTGTGGAACATCCAGGTGCACTTTTGCAAACTTCAGACATGCAGCAATGTTTTTTTTTGTACAGCAGTGGCTTCTTCCGTGGTGTCCTCCCATGAACACCATTCTTGTTTAGTGTTTTACGTATCGTAGACCCGTCAACAGAGATGTTAGCATGTTCCAGAGATTTCTGTAAGTCTTTAGCTGACACTAGGATTCTTCTTAACCTCATTGAGCATTCTGCGCTGTGCTCTTGCAGTCATCTTTGCAGGACAGCCACTCCTAGGGAGAGTAGCTACAGTGCTGAACTTTCTCCATTTATAGACAATTGATGATCATCAAGGCTTTTAGAGAAACTTTTGTAACCCTTTCCAGCTTTATGCAAGTCAACACTTCTTAATCTTAGGTCTTCTGAGATCTCATTTGTTCGAGGCATGGTTCACATCAGGCAATGCTTCTTGTGAATAGCAAACTCAAATTTTGAGAGTGTTTTTTATAGGGCAAGGCTGGACTCCAGGTTAGCTGACTCCTGACAGCTTATGGAGAAGTCATTAGCCTAGGGGTTCACATACTTTTCACAACCTACACTGTGAATGTTTAAATGATGTATTCAATATAGACAAGAAAAATACAATAATTTGTGTGCTATTAGTTTAAGCACACTATGTGTTTATATTGTTGTGACTTAGATGAAGATCAGATCAAATTTGACGACCAATTTATGCAGAAATCCAGGTAATTCCAAAGTGTTCACAACATGCAATTGTGTCTGATTATAATAACCTTACTGTGGGAAGCATACTGGCGCAACCAATACTCAAATTTTGTAAATGTTAACTGATTAATAGCGCAAGCCTGATCTTGATTGAAACATTGTTGCATGGATATCCCACAACATAAACACTACATTGTGTTTTTGGTAACACAAACAGGCAAATGACAAAGTTAACTGATATATAAATTTGTTCCATTCGTGAAGAGAACATAATTCAGACAATATAGTTTGGTAGATTGTTTCTCAATATATTGTTTTCCTCTTATTGAGGAATCTGAGCCAAGAGATGCTGCTATGACACAATCCCTACCTTCTCAAACTGGTTTCCAGCTGCTCACTCTCAAGCCTGTGGTCCTTGCTTTCACTGACAAGAGCATCGACAAGTCCCTCATATTGTTGCAACAACAAAGGTTCCGCGATGTACATGGCTTGGTGAAGTTCAGCCAACTGATCCCGCAGTCTGAAAGATGAAAGATTATGGATAACCATCATTTCTACATTTGACAGTTATAAAAACAGAGGGATGAACGCAGAACGAACATCTACATATTACACCCACAGGCTACTGTAAGAGCTGTAATAGCAGGTGCAACTTTCTGTCAAACAATTGACACCAACCACCAGATTTACCTTCCTGAGAGGAGACCGGTTGCATCGTCCATCCTGCTCTGGAACTCTTCCCAGGGACTCCCTTGACTTTGAGGAGACGCTCCAAAAGAGGCCAAATCCAATGTTTCTGAAACCTCTTGAAACCGTGATGAAAAATTGCTGTAATTAATACATCCATCTTCACTAGCGCCGAATTTGTTGAATAAAGTTTTGATTTCGTCTTCAGGTACATTCAGCTCTCGACAAACAACTGTAAAGTCTTCGTATTCAATCACACCAGATTTATTAATGTCACACGCTGAAAACAGTCTCTGGAGGCTGGGTTTGTCCATGACTTCGTATTTCGAGATTAAAAGTTACATGAAGTCCGCCTTGGGAAGTAAACCCTTGTGTAAAATAAAAAAGATAGGCTAGCAACAGGTGCAATACGTGACCATTTGATCCCCACCTTTATTTGTGTAACCTTATCCCGCACCAGTGATCAGAATTTTAGCCCGTCAGTATGAAGTGATGAAGGCAGTAATACTTTTCCCACGCGAATGATAACTATATTCACCGGGAGACTTGCTGTACAATCAAAAAGCCACTGATTGGCTTAGCCTGCCTGAAATGGGCGTGACAGCGCTGGGGCCAAGACATCAGACTGAGAATGTGCGTCACCTGTACTTGGCTATTTTTTTTTTTTTTACTGTTGTTAAAAATGTCAGTGTTTGTACACGTTGTCATGCAACTCACATACTTTATTTTATATTTTTTATTGAGTGGATGTAGGTATCACAAATAAAGTTTAAACAAAATACACAATTTACATGTATAAAACACGCATATAAAATATTTAAATGAAATGTATCTCAACAATATTTTCAAATAGTATTTGATGTATTTGCACAGGGGTGGAGAATAATTGTATATTCATTGCTAGGATGTGGCAAGGATTCTACCTATGACACCAAAGTAGACTATTTTCCTTTCAGGTGTGGACTGCACTCTTTATCAAGAATACTTGCCTGCCTGCCATTGTTACACTGTAGGCATACTCAGTAATTAACTCCACCCTACCATGTGATATCCCTAGCCATACTTATTTTTACTACTGTGACAGAAACACCACTACTAAAAAAACACAGAACTACACTATTAGCTTATTTGTTTTACATGATAATGCAAGAATTAGGCCCACATAAAAAAAAGACTGAACAAGTTCAACAGGAACTTTCCGCGCTGTTCTTTGCATGTTTTTATTTGAGTCTGGTGGAATGCGTCAGCAAACGCTGTGCTCCACCTTAATGTGACTAATGTGTTGACAGAAGACACAGTCACTGTTAACATTTTACTAATCAAGAACAGAGGGGATAAAAATGGCTCACACATACTGCTTTTAAAGAACATACCAATAACAACATTCCTTACTGTAATGACAGAAATCCCTTTTTACATTACAATAAATCTTCTGAAAGTTGTTGATAATATTGTGGCCACACAGTGGCAGTGTAAGAGCAGAATCAGGCATGTCTGGAACTACTTCTTACACCAATACAGTATTTGGATCCATTTAGCAATGACTGAACCTTCATGATATAGACAGATTTTGAACATTTGTTTGATTGGTGTATTGCCTCATAATCAAGTGCAGCAATGTGACAAGCGCAACTTGTGTCCTGGATCCTGTCTAAATTGAGGTTATTCTCTAATTTCATGTGGCATTACAACTATAGAGTTCATGAACCATATAGGAAACTAATTGTATCCATTTATCTTTATTTAAAAAAGAATGTAAATAAAGTGCTTTTATGTACAGAACAATAAAAACAACTGAAACAGTAGTGATGTATAATATTAAAAAAATACAGTTCACAAGAGCTTTTTACATTGGCAGCTCAATTTACAAAGCATTTTAACATACAAACTTACAAGACATGTTGACATGAGTCAGAGAAACTTGTTACACTGTCACAATTAGAAGGCTTGGCTGAAGTGGTTCTTCAACTAACAGAGGTGCCTTACTGCAACTCAGTAGAAGCTTATAACAGCAGTCTCAAATCTTATGTAAGTATATATTCATTTGGAGCAGTGATCAAACAAGAGATTTGTATGCTGCATGTCTGAACCTATTATGCAAGATATTCAGGCTGATTTTGTTCTGCATTCGGCTAATGTATTATTGAGTTTAGATAACTTTACTCATCTGATCCAAGCTGTCATTTCTTCACTTGCAATCTTTGTCACAAAATAAAAAATAATCATGAAATGTTCAGTTGTCAAGACAATGTTTCAACTTCTTCTCCTCCCATCTTTGTTACAATTGGAGTCATTGAAACCCTGATAGAGTTCACAAGTGTTGTGCAGACCTTGGGATTTCTGTACAGGTTGAGACTATAATTCCAAATACAGGGGTTTGCAATAGTGTCAACACAGAAATACATTGTGACTGAAGTTGAAGCCATTCTAACAGAGTTGTTGTACTGATACTGGCCATAATCTAAAGGAATTCACTCAAAGTGTTGTAATTGTATTGTTGGGCATGCCCAGTAGAGTCCTACAGTCTATTCTGTCGTACATATCATGCAGGTGATGCTGCTGCTGCTACCAGGTTATCCATGTGATTAATTAATGTCACAAGGACAGGAGAACACATTTAGTATCCCAAGATGTACAACTCGATTCTTTAACTTTGCTTAAAAGGCATGAAAAAATAAATTGAAAAACTAATACATAATTCAACAAAATCCTAATTTGTATCCTACACTAAGTCTTTCCAACATTCTGTGCAAAAACAACGCATTCTCAAGGTGTTTGCTGGTTCTGCACTTTCACCACAATGATACAACTTTCACCAGTCTTCTCCAATACAATACAAATGTACACTATATACAATTAGCCAACATGGCAGTCCTTTAGCAGTATGCTTTTTGCACAGCTACTTTGTCATTTTTTAAAAATTGTCCCTTGTACAAAATTCTATATCTAGAATAAGCTTAAATAAACAGTTTTACTTAGAAATAGTTTTGGAATACTTGTATCACCACATTCCACAACACAATGTTGCAAGAGTTCATATTTACCACAATTTTGCACTGACATAGCAACATCTATGGAATACGAAATTGATATTCTTTCATTTTAAATGTATAATTATTATTTATTTCCCATCATGAACAGCTGAAAACATATACCTGTTATTGGGTATTGTAATGCCTGAATAAAGCCCTTGCTTTTGGATGATAAAATATTTTGCAGGTTCTATACTTTAACAATATCGGTTTCTATAGTAGTTTTTTTTTAACACACACATTCCTCCATTGACTGGTCCATAACTGCTGTGTGACCTTTCGCTCCATGTTAGTAAAACCCATTTTACAGTCATTAGTGTCATTAAACCAGAGGTGATGGTTGTAACTATGACAGCTTTCATATGCACTACGTTATGAATGGCCTAAGAACATATTGTTCGGTACAGTACATGCTGAATCAGTCATGCCCATTAAACATAAGACATTGATTTGACATGACAGTTGTGTTGGATAGGATGAAAACAGAAGATGCATGATTTAAAAACAAGTTATTTTTGGCACAACAATCACTTTGTTTACATAAATTAACACGCAGGAGCTTGGTTGCCTCTGGGTGTGTCATATCAACGACACTAAGAGCTCCATAGCCCACTGGCTGATTCTCTGTTGTTGCCACTCTTCCTTTGGCTCTTCCAAACTCTGCTGTCTACTGGTCTCTGAATAACAGGACCAGAACAGAGCTATCTAAACAATGTGGTGAACAGGTTTTTATAGTCTCAGCCCACTTTAACTTGGTGACTGAATTTGGATTGAAGGAATCAGCTGGCACTCTGAACTAGTCATTAACCATTTTATACTGGGACTTCAGCCTAGCTACATCAACTCCAGGCCTAGTGATAGTCTTTATCTCATCCCATGCCTCTATGACACAGAAATGGCTCAAAATCACTTGCATACTAAATTGCATGTGAGTATGCCTCTCATTCTCTGTAATTAAGAATGTGCTTGCAGTCTCAAGATCAGATTTCGATGTGACCTTTCACCCCACTTCACATGATGTGCTTTGCATAGTCTGTCTGCTCCACAATGAACAATATGTTAATACCTGGTCTAGGGTCTTCCCGAATGTCAAGAGTACATTTCAAACCTGTGAATGTCAATCTTACACAACTTAGGCACCATATCCTCCAATACTTTGGGACTTACAAACCCCATCTGTGCCACTCTGGTGGAGCAGAGCAGTGGGCCTCAACAATACCTCTCCAGTGTTATGTTATTCTGTTGTGTGCTGTTTTAACCTCACCTCATTCCAGGTGGTCACTACCTCTTTCATTCATTCCTCATTGGTTCCTCTCCATGTCTCTCTGGTACTGCTAGCCCTTCTCTTGACCAGTGGATACCATTCTAATGCCTGTCTGGTTATGCTGCATTGAGGTTTATGTACAGTTTAAACTGCCTTAAATTAATAGGGGCGGCAGGTAGCCTAGTGGTTAGAGCGTTGGGCCAGTAACCGAAAGGTTGCTGGATTGAATCCCCGAGCTGACAAGGTAAACCTCTGTTGTTCTACCCCTGAACAAGGCAGTTAACCCACTGTTCCCCGGTAGACCGTTTTGTAAATAAGAATTTGTTCTTAACTGACTTGCCTAGTTAAATAAAGGTGTAAAAAAAATTGCTGTTATAACTAAGTCATAGGCCTAATGATCTAATGTTTGAATACGAGGTTGTTTATTCCACTGCTATCCATGCACTGAGTCTGTCTCAGTGCAGGGCTAAGCCAATGCTTATGGATGTAGGTGGGAGAGTTAAGGGTCAGTTCTTGACCCATAGAATATCTCTCTACTTTCAATTCAATGCCAACAGAGTATTTGGACGGATTGAGTGGCAAAGCATACAAACATGACTAAACCATATACAAATTGTTACAGAAGGACAATATCAGCTGTATGTGTCCTATACCCACCATGAGCATAATTCCACAGCTTCAATAGTCTGAAGGCAATCTGTATCAGCTTCTCTTCATTGTGCTTCAGATGCACTAGAGAAATAAGAGTCACTGAACAATGAAATGAGAACTGACTATAGGGACAGAATGAAAAAGACAAATGTGCAAAATCAGTGTAATGAAATGTCCCTCTTTGCGAAGAGGTTGGCGGTTTTCAGTGTTCCCTCCTTCAGTGTTTTTCTTTTCTTTCACTTATAGTCCCCTCTTTCCTTACAGTTCAAAGTTAGTCACTCTGCATTACAGTTTTATCTCCTGCTCAAGTTGATCAAAGCCGTCCTCACACAATGGAGTCTTTGATCTCTGAGCCCAGTCTCACCCGAGGCCGCGGGCAGGTGTGCGAGATCTCTACAGTGCTCTCCTTCAAGTTCAGAGGCCTCTTCTCTGATTCTGAGAAGCTCTTGCTGTTGTCTGGTGATGAGCATTCATGTGACGGCGTGTTGCAGATGTAGTTGTCATTGAGGGTCTGGTAACCCTTGTGGTCTGACACAGATGCTGGAACTGTGTTGTTGCCATTCAGAGGCAAGTTTTCTGCTGGCTTCCCCACTATCCTGGGTTTCTTCTGCTGCATGTTAGGACACTCACCTTCCTTCAGCATGGACTTCATGCGGTCACGGTTCCTGTAGACCACAAACAGGGAGAAGACCACCAGGGAGAAGCCCAGCAGGGCACACACTACGATCAGCTCGTTCCAGTAGGTCTTGGTGTTGATCTGCGGGGAGCGGGTCTCTCCAGGTAGGATGATTGGCTCCTCCTGGGGGACCAGAGGGGTGCGTGAGTGGCCGATCAGGGTGGTGCTCTCCTGTCTGGCCTCACCTCTCACACAGTAGTTGGCCAGGAGTTGCCTGAAGCCCTCCTCCACTGACCAGCACTCATAGGTCTCCTGTCTGTCAGCCTGGGCCACCACCACTAGACCTCCCTCAGGACTGGGGTACAGGAAGTGACCTGCACCCTCACTGTACTCCCACTTCCTCTCAGCCAGGTTTGAGCGCAGCTTACAGGGCAGCACTTTGAATGTGTTGGCTGGGATCATTATCACCTGGCATGAAGACATCCCTGCAGACAACAAAAGGAATGGCTTTTTCATTTTTCATTTGTGAAAGCAAGTCCATCCCAGGTAGTTTGAACAAACTGCATTATTATATCACTGTGGTAGCGGAGTAGGAGTGCGCTGAGAAGGAATAAATTAAATGAGCTGGGTACGAATAATGATGGTAAGGGAATATCGGAATAAAATTGTCAGCAAAATGTTAATTTAAATGCTGCAGTCCCAGAGTAGAGCACAGTGGTACAGTATAGAGCCGAAAGGATTTAGTCCAGCAGGAGCAGATGGTATGGTACCGTACTTACGTGTGGGTGGGGGTTTAACAAAGCGAGGGCTGGGCTGTGTCTTGTTGCAGATAACTGATGTGTCTGCCTCGTCCACATCCTGCTGCCAGTGGCTGAGAAAACAGACAACAGTAAATCAGAGAAATGGGTGTCTCAGAACAGCTCTAACGTGCACTATCAATCTACACATAGATGGTCTTGACAGACTACAGTGTTAGTCTGCACATATAGCATGTAAGCAGACAGCATTGAGCATTTTCCTGTATTGTCACTAGTAGTTTGAGTAGTCATTTGAGTAGTCAAATGTTCTGGAAAGTTTTCAGTCATTATGAGAGCTTAGCATCAAAATAGTTTATACCTATCTCTTACATGCCAATACAAGGCTAGTATCTATTTGATGAGTAACACCTACATCTCTCTGAGTGGACCATGGAAATGTAAAGTATAATGGTTGGTGGTCTGGATGAAACATACCTATCTGGTGGAGCCAGCCTGACATCCAGGCACTGCCTCCCTGTCCAGGCACAGTAAGGGTCTCTGGACAGGACACACTCTCCACAGCTCTGGTAGTTGGAGCAGTTAGCCACAGGGACCTCCACCAGGCCAGAGTAGGAGGACACAAACAGCAGGCCCTGTAGAGAGACCAGTCAGTCAGTCAGATGCCAGGGAGGAATAGCCCTAGGTCATGTATTCACATACAGTTACCCCTCTTTAATATAGTATCAACACCATCCCCTCTACGAACCCAATGCTGGAGTAACATCACAGACTACCAGCACAGACTACCAGCACAGGCTACCAGCACAGGCTACCAGCACAGGCTACCAGCACAGGCTACCAGCACAGGCTACCATCACAGGCTACCATCACAGGCTAACAGCACAGGCTAACAGCACAGAGTAACAGCACAGAGTAACAGCACAGAGTAACAGCACAGAGTAACACAGGAAGAGATTCATGATGGGTCACACGCCGTTTACAACCCATCTGTTTTCAGTTCCCCTGAGAGGAAGTTGCATGCAATTATCCCAATGAATGTGAGCTGAGCTCCCCTTCAAGCTCCGGCTCTCTTCACGGCTCATGGGACCCCTAAGCTGATAGTGCTGACATTTAGTGAGCTCAATATTACTACCACTATGAGGAGATGCTTCAGAAATAAACAGAGTTCCCACTCTACACTCTGTACTGTACCTTCTCAGACTCCAGTTCTATGTGTTCTACAGGCTGGGGGTCAGTGAAGAGCACCATCTCCTCGATGATGTGCATCTTGTTGTTGACATTAATGGCTTTGTGGAGTCTTCCGTCATCTGCCAGAGACATATGACAGAACAGTCGATGGTTAATGTCTGCTAGAGCTCTGCCTCTCATACAGAACAGGAAAGGGGGAGAAGTTCTGTCAGCAGAGCCTGTTTACAGTACCTGTTCCAATGAAGAGCACATTGTAGTGTTTGTGGATAGCCTGGACCCGGTGGACAGCTATCTGGGTGTAGCGGACGCTGCGTTTCAGCAGGAGGGGCTGGCTGCGGATCACACTGTCCATCAGGAAGTGGTCCTTGACGAAGTTCAATACCTTGTCAGGCATGTGCATGGAGGAGGGGATGCCATGGTCCCGGGCTGCATTAGTGATGCACTGTGGAAGAAACACAGGGAGTCGCATAAGCACACACTGGGCTACAATACACACTATACAACCATACTACGGCCCCATGCCTACTCCCCCATCAATATGTGTTTGTATCCTTCAGTTGATGTGGCCATGATAACGCTGCCAGGAAATGAAAGTAGCCGCAGCTTTTTGATAACATCAGGCCTTCTGGGAAGAGGGCAGCCAGTGACAGCAGAGAAACAGATAACTTAGCTGCTTAAGCACTGATGTTCAGGCCAGATTGGTGATGTGACTAAGGCAGGCTAGAACACATCAGACCTGCACACACGAGGTTGGCTAAAGTTTACTGTAGACTTCCCAATGGAACAATTTTGCGCATATATTATAACAATATTTTGGTGTTAGGTAGCTTTCAGCAGTTTCTTTATTCGGCTGTTCGAGCACACATTCTTTCCTTGAGACTTGTTGTTGTCACGTCTTCTACCGAAGTCGATGCCTCTCCTTGTTCGGGTGGTGTTCGGCGGTCGACGTTGCCGGCCTTCTAGCCATCGCCGATCCATTTTCCATTTGTTTTGTCTTGTTTTCCCACACACCTGGTTCTCATTTCCCTCATTATGTGTTGTGTATTTAACCCTCTGTTCCCCCCCCCATGTCTTTGTGTGGTATTGTTTATTGTAAGTGCTTGTGCACATTTTGTTTTACTGGTGCGCATCGGGTTATTGTGCCCATACTATGTATTTCTTAATCTGTTGGTTTTACTATTAAACTGCCAAAGCTATTATCAAGTTCTGCTCTCCTGCATCTGATTTCTCAGCCACCAGATACGCACCCCCTACAGAATACTACACCATCTACATGGAGTCAGCAGAAGCAGATGCCCCTGGTATGGGGATAGATGAGCGCGTCCAGGAGCAAGCGACAATGATCCAACATCTTGGCGTCACGATGGACCGCGTAGTGCAGACCATGGACCGCTGGGAGAGACAGAGAGTTCCTCCAGCGCCCCCACCAGCACAACCGGGGTTACCACTACTCGTCCCTCCTGCATCCGGTCCCAGTGGGATGCGTCTCGACCTTCCCAGGGAGTATAATGGGACAGCGGCACGGTGCCAGGGTTTCCCGTTACAGCTGGACTTATACCTGAGCACCGTTTACCTGGCTCCCTCGGGAAGGGAGAGGGTGTCCGTCCTCATTTCGTGCCTCTTGGGTGAGCTCTGGAGTGTGTTAACGCCGTATGGGGAGAAGGAGATACTGCGCTGGATGACTTCGGGGAGTTTACCATCATCTGCGTGAACATCTATTCCACCTGCGGCAGGGGACAAGGAGCACACAGAAGTTCGCTTTGAACTTTCGGACCCTGGCCGCCGGAGCGGGATGGAACGGCAGGGCCATGATCGACCATTATCGCTGCAGTTTGCGCGAGGACATCCGTCGAGAGTCAAACTGCAGGGACACCACCCTTACTTTCGACCAGCTGGTGGACCTGTCCATTCGGCTGGATAACCTGCTGGCTACCCGCGGACGTCCAGATCGGGGTCTGTCGGTTCCATCCCCCAGCACCACCACTCCGATGCCCATGGAGCTGGGAGGTGCTGCGCTCAGGGAGACCGGAAGAGGTTCCGTCTCGTGCACCATTTGTGGCCGCACGAGACGGTCGGTGCCGGGTTGGTTCCTCTGGGAGTCGAGGCAGCAGGCAGGGCAGTCTGGCGTCACCTCAGGTGAGAAGGCACCATTCTCACCCAGAGCCTTCTGTTGCACAAATGTTTTTGTTCGTTACGTTTCCTGAATTTTCCCCGCATAAGGCGCTCGTCGATTCAGGCGCGTCTGGGAATTTTATAGACAGATCATTAGCCTTTAGTTTCAGGGATCCCCACCGTTCCTGTAGGAATGCCCTTCCCAGTTCACGCCTTAGATAATTGACCATTAGGGTCAGGGTTGATTATGGAGACCACTGCTCCTCTGGGCATGGTGAGGGGGGGGTCACACGGAGAAAATCAGTCTCTTTCTCAATGACTCTCCTGCCTTTCCAGTGGTGGAAGGTCTACCCTGGTTAGCTTGTCATAATCCCACTATTTCATGGCAATGGAGGGCTCTCATGGGGTGGTCGCGAGAGTGCTCGGGGAGGTACTTAGGGGTTTCCACAGGTGCTAGTCCAGACCAGGTCTCCACCGTGCGCATTCCCCACGAGTATGCCGATTTGGCTCTCACCTTCTCCAAAAAGAAGGTGACTCAATTACCACCCCATCGACGGGGGGATTGTGCGATAGATCTCCTGGAAGGCGTCACGTGAGTCACGTGTATCCCCTGTCACAGGCCGAGACAGTGGCTTTGGAAACATAAGTCTCCGAATCCCTGCATCAAGGGTACATTCGGTCCTCTACTTCACCCACCTCCTCGAGTTTCTTTTTTCTGAAGAAAAAGGAGGGAGGTTTGCGCCTGTGTATTGACTATCTAGGCCTTAATCAGATAACTGTGAGGTACAGTTACCCGCTACCTCTAATCGCCATGGCGATTGAGTCAATGCACGGGGTGCGCTTCTTCACCAAACTTGATCTCAGGAGTGCTTACAACCTGGTGCGTATCCGGGAGGGAGATGAGTGGAAGACGACGTTCAGTACAACCAAAGGGCATTATGAGTACCTCGTCATGCTGTACGGGTTGATGAATGCTCCATCAGTCTTCCAAGCATTTGTAGATGAGATTTTCAAGGACCTACACGGGCAGGGTGTAGTGGTGTATATTGATGACATTCTGATATACTCCGCTACACGCGCCGAGCATGTGTCCCTGGTGTGCAAGGTGTTTGGTCGATTGTTGGGCATGACCTGTACGCCAAGGCTGAGAAATGCCTGTTCTTTCAACAATCCGTCTCCTTCCTAGGGTACCGCATTTCCACCTCGGGGGTGGAGATGGAGAAGTGACCGCATTTCAGCCGTGCGTAATTGGCCGACTCCCACCACGGCCCCTTTATACCTGGGTGCAGCGGTTTTTAGGGTTTGACAATTACTACCGGAGGTTTATCCGGGGTTTTGGTCAGGTAGCGGCTCCAATTACCTCACTGCTGAAGGGGGGACTGGTGCATTTGCAGTGGTCGGCTGAGGCGGACAGGGCTTTTGGTCACCTGAGGGCTCGGTTTACCTCGTCTCCCGCGCTGGCCCATCCGGATCCCTAATTGGCATTCATAGTGGAGGCGGACGCGTCCGAGGCTGGGATAGGAGCCGTGCTCTCTCAGAGCTCGGGTACGCCACCGAAGCTCCGCCCCTGTGCTTTCTTCTCGAGGAAGCTCAGCCCGGCAGAGCGAAACTATGACGTGGTGGACCGGGAGCTGTTGGCTGTCGTCAAGGCTCTAAAGGCGTGGAGACATTGGCTTGAGGGGGCTAAACACCCTTTTCTCATCTGGACTGACCACCGCAATCTGGAGTACATCCGGGCGCGAGGAGACTGAACCCTCGCCAGGCAAGGTGGGCCATGTTTTTCACCCGTTTTGTGTTCACCCTTTCTTACAGACCAGGTTCCCAGAATGTGAAGGCAGACGCACTGTCCCGGCTGGATGGCACAGAGGAGTGCCTGGTGGCACTGGTTTGTTTTACTGGTGTGCGTCGGGTTATTGTGCCCATACTTTGTATTTCTTATGTCGTTGGTTTAACTATTAAACTGCTCCGGCTATTATCAAGTTCTGCTCTCCTGCGTCTGACTTCCCTGCCACCAGATACGCACCCCTTACAATTGTAGTTCGGTAGCCAAAGTTTACGCCACTTCGTCGGTGATTAGTCAACAGTAGATTCTTTAAATGTTTGTTGTCATTCAAAGACAGGCGACTAGTTTTCATGTAAATGTTTTCACTTGAAAAATACTGCACCTAACATCTTAGTTAAAATTGCGTGACTAAGACCTCCTTGGCAAAAAATGTCAAAATGAATTACAGATTTCTTGAGTTATCTTAGATAATTTCGGACTATTTTGAGGAAGTGTACTGGCTGATACAGCGTTTCATGAAGATGGCAGACGTTTTACGTGCTCCCAACCAACTGTTAACGAGTCCGATGAGCCCGACGTAAAGGACATACTGCTTTCCCGGG
Source organism: Oncorhynchus tshawytscha (assembly GCF_018296145.1). Lineage (NCBI taxonomy): Eukaryota > Metazoa > Chordata > Actinopteri > Salmoniformes > Salmonidae > Oncorhynchus > Oncorhynchus tshawytscha. Next base: position 31,707,040 of record NC_056434.1, on the reverse strand, counting down.
AACATACCAAAATCCCTGTAATTTGCGTGAAGAGAAGGCAGAGAAAAAGAGTTCACATCGTCGGATGTGGCTGGGCTTGCAAACCATTACAGACTACAAAGAGAAGCACAGCAGAGAGCTGCCCAGTGACACGAGCCTAACAGATGAGCTAAACTACTTCTATGCTCGCTTCGAGGCAATTAACACTGAAATATGCACGAGAGCACCAGCTGTTCCGGACAACTGTGTAGTCACACTCTCCACAGCCGATGTGAGTATGACCTTTAAACAGGTCAACATTCACGAGGCCGCAGGACCAGACGGATTATCAGGATGTGTACTGCGAGCATGCGCTGATCAACTGGCAAGTGTCTTCACTGACATTTTAAACCTCTCCCTGTCCGAGTCTGTAATACCAACATGTTTTAAGCAGACCACCATAGTACCTGTGTCCAAAAACACTAAGGTAACCTGCCTAAATAACTACCGACCCGTAGCACAAGTGCATTGAAAGGATGGTCATGGCTCACATCAACAAAATTATCCCAGAAACGCTAGATCCACTCTGATTTGCATACCGGCCTCACAGATCCACAGATGATGCAATCTCTATTGCACTCCATACTGCCCTTTCCCACCTGGACAAAAGGAACATCTATGTGAGAATGCTATTCATTGACTACAGCTCAGCGTTCAACACCATAGTGCCCTCGAAGCTCATCAATAAGCTAAGGACCCTGGGACTAAACACCTCCCTCTGAAACTGGACCCTGGACTTTCTTTTCTTTTTCTGTTGTTGAATTTGACCCCCTTTTTCTCCCCAATTTCATGGTATCCAATTGTTAGTAGCTACTATCTTGTCTCATCGCTACAACTCCCTTACGGGCTCGGGAGAGACGAAGGTTGAAAGTCATGCGTCCTCCGATACACAACCCAACCAAGACGCACTGCTTCTTAACACAGCGCGCATCCAACCAGGAAGCCAGCTGCACCAATGTGTCGGAGGAAACACCGTGCACCTGGAAACCTTGGTTAGCGTGCACTGGCCCGCCACAGGAGTTGCTGGTGCGCGATGAGACAAGGATATCCCTACCGGCCAAAACCCCCTAACCCGGACGACGCTATGCCAATTGTGCGTCGCCCCACGGACCTCCCGGTCGCGGCCGGTTACGACAGAGGCTGGGAGCGAACCCAGAGTATCTGGTGGCACAGCTGGCGCTGCAGTACAGCGCCCTTAACCACTGCGCCACCCGGGAGGCCTGATCCTGGACTTTCTGACGGGCCGCCCCCAGGTGGTAAGGGTAGGTAACAATACATGCACCTCCCTCAACATGATCAAGACAAAGGAGATGATTGTGGACTACAGGAAAAGGAGGACCGAGCACGCCCCCATTCTCATCAACGGGGCTGTAGTTTGAGAGCTTCAAGTTCCATGGCGTCCACATCAACAACAAACTAACATGGTCCAAGCACACACACCAAGACAGTCGTGAAGAAGGCACGACAAAACTTATTCCCCCTCAGCAGACTGAAAAGATTTGGCATGGGTCCTCAGATCCTCAAAAGGTTCTACAGCTGTACCATCGAGAGTATCCTGACTGGTTGCATCACTGCCTGGTATGGCCATTGCTCGGCCTCCGACCACAAGGCACTACAGAGGGTATTTCCTGCCATCCAGGAACTCTATACCAGGCGGTGTCAGAGGAAGACCCTAAAAATGGTCAAATACTCCAGACACCCTAGTCGTAGACTGTTCTCTCTCCTACCGCACAGCAAGCGGTACTGGAGCGCCAAGTCTAGGTCCAAGAGGCTTCTAAACAGCTTCTACCCCCAAGCCATAAGACTCCTGAACATCTAATCAAATGGCTACACAGACTATCTGCATTCCCCCCCTTTATGCCGCTCCTACTCTATTATTATCTATGCATTGTCACTTTAATAACTCTACCTACATGTACATATTACCTCGACTAACCGGTGCCCCCTGCACATTGACTCTGTACCGGTGCCTCCTGTATATAGTCTCGCTATTGTTATTTTAATGCTGCTCTTTAAATTACTTGTTCCTTTTATTTCGTACTCATATTTTTTAAACTGCATTGTTGGTTAGGGGATTATAAGTAAGCATTTCACTGTAAAGTTTACACCTGTTGTATTCGGCGCATGTGACTAATACAATTTGATTTGAACAGGGACAAACCGCTTTTTGTTGTTTTTCAAGCAAAGGTATTTTAAGGGAGTATGCGCGCACAGATGTTCACTTTCGCCGAGTCAAGTTCTGCTAGGAGCAAACCAAACCTATGTATGCAGACGCCTTTAGTACAGTCTAACGCCTTGATCAAACCGATAGGATTTTTGCGCAAAATAGAACTCAGCATCATCTGGATATGTGTACAACAAAAGTTCAACATTCACCTTCTGCTACCATTTATGTCAAGTTGTCTGCGCATACAATTTTACGCATACGTTCGAGAAATCCAACGTATTCACCACACAGAAGGCACTGCAACACAATGCTTCAAGGCAAACGCGACGTTGCATTTGAAATTAATGTACTTCTGGTGTACCAAATACAATTGCACTATTGGTGTGATCGAGGTGTAATGCAGGTTAGTGATACTGTGAAAGCTGTCCAGCAGAGGGCAGTGGACACTAACTCACCGTTCCAGGCCGTGGCTCAGGGACAGGGTGGTTGTAGGTGTACCACTGCTGGGTCTCCCGGTTGACCTCCCGGTAACGGCCGTTGAAGGCCTTCTCCACCTGTTCCATGGTGAAGGCACACACTGCTGAGCTGCCAGAGGCCCCTTTATACCTGGGAAAACACCACACAGCAGTGAGGCTGCATCACATTCCTCTTCCCCCAAGTCATCCTATTCTTTACTCTGACAGTAGTGCCGAACTAATATAAAGTACGTGATCAATAATGTCTCCAATACACTATAGACGAACAGAGGGAATGGAGGTGTGGCTGTTTGCCCATGACTGGGTCAATGATAGTCTGCTATAAACTGTATGGAAAATGTTATTGAGGAGATGAGTGTAATACCAACCAACCCAGACACAGAATATTTCATTACCCAAATCAATAGAAAATCCTACACACTCTCGCATATGTACTGTATGTCTTAGTGACAAAGTGTTTCCTCACCACTGTGAAGTGAAGACCCCATAGAACACGGTGTTCTTCCAGTCTTCTGGGCGGGGCGTCAACACAAACATGTCCTGGATGATGTTGAAGGGGAAGCCATCGTCAGGCAGCGAACAGAGGAGCTGTGCTTTTAGGAAGGTGGTCCATTTCTTCTGCAGCACCCGCTCTCCTCCTTTGTCACCCTGTAATACAAATCAGAGCTTTGTTATAGTATATGGACCTGCAGTCACAGTAACCCAGTGTCCAGTAGAGGGCACAAGCATGTACGTTTAAACTGTAAACCCAGTAGTTGAAATGGTGAGAATGCATAATAATCTGATGTCATGGCAAACAACTTGCCTAAATAATATTATGGTTTACATTCTGCCTGGTATACATGTTCAACACCTGTTGTATTCGGCACGTGACAAATACAGTTTGATTTGATATATGTCTGAAACATTATTCTCCCCAGTTGTTTACCTAGAAACGAGGCACTGTTTGAATTGGCATAAATGAGAACCAATATTGTAAAACCACCAGACTGAGTACAACGGATTGTGGCTATATAACACATCTCCCCTGGGGCAGTGGAGTTCTAGGTCAAGAAAACAATAAAAGACATCACAACTGGATGGAAGAAAAACACTGGGGCACTGGGGAGGCCAAATGCTTTTCAGTGAGAGAGAGAACAGGACACTGCTCACACACAATGCCTCTCCACGGACACTACCACTCTGAACCTGTGCCTGTTGCACTACCCTGCCTGGTGGGCTGTGGTCATCTATGGGAGCATGATACTTGGTTGGCTTGAGAAGCTAAAAAAGTAGCACAACTTTTCCATTAAGAAATGATTAATTCACTTAGATCACTCCAACCTCGGCATGAAAGAGATTATTTGTGAGCCTTACAGCTATGAATGCTGTACCTATACAGATAGCTGGATGTACAGGGAATGTGTGGGGACATACAACTGAAAAAAGGAATATAATTGTCTGTTTACATTCACTTGAGTCTGTGGCTCAGAGTGCAGCAATTACTCCAATTCTTGTCTGGGACATAGATCTGAGGAGATTGAAAAGGCTGAGGGAGGAACGGTAAGTCATCTTCACAGAGCAGTGTTCAGAGGACTAAAAAGAAACCAAAAGAAGTCTAGTCTACATAACCCAGAGCCCTGGAAGATGTGCCTTCATCTGAGTCCCCCTCTGCCCAACATTAATCAGAGGAAATGACATCAGTGAATGGTAAAGGGAAATGACACGTGACTAATGCTGAGTTTCAGAAGCAATTACTTGCTGTATTAACCCAACCAGATAATGAGCTACATGTATTCCCTGCTCTGCTCCCCTGGGTCTACCTAGTTATTATTAAAACCAGAGAGAGTGTGTACCTAAAAGTCTCTCCTTCTGAATATTGGACAGAAAGTGCTCAATTCATTATCCCTTACATAAGCCTCCCTTTCCAACACGCAGGTACTCAGGGCCGGGTGGAATTTCCAGAGTTTCAGTAATACCAGCTTGTTGTGTTTTTCTGTTTTCTGCACAGCTGTATACATCCACAATGCTCCACCCATCAAAAGTTTTATTTTCAGTATTATTGTAATTCTGTATTTTTGACAATGACTTGTCTACAGTTTCACCAACACATATTGCACCATCCAAACCTTTACAAGGGGAATTCTCTAACAAAGACACTATAGTGGTGTGCATGGCGTGAGGATAAGAAAGACCAGGAGCTGTAGCTAAGATACTCTGTACTCTGAGTTCAAATCTCCCCTGTGATTGGCCTGCACACCACCATCCTGTGTTTCATTTTAGAGGAGAATCAAGGGTGTGTCCTGCAGTCTCATTCTAACAGTGGCAGACACACTGGTTACCATTTGACTGCCACTCTGTGTAAAGACATACACATTCAGACAGCTACTGTAGAGAAGCCTTTATGCTTGCAGTCTGCAGAGCCTGGGATGTATAGGCAGTCAAAATCCTATTACTAGAAGCTGTCTGCTGCCTGTTTGAAAAATATAAACAAGGAAAAATATCCCTCCATTGGAACTGCAACGTATGGGGCCTCTTAAAATGCAAAAGATGCCTGTCGCTGCTAAGTGTAGACGGCTTTAATGAGTTTAGCTCGTATGGCCGAGGTGGAAATTAAATTAAAAAGGCACGGAAGCAATTGAAAATGACTTGTGAGCTGGCCCCAAAGCAGAGCTCTATTTCACATCTCATCATGGTAAATATTTTCAAATTAAGTTTGATAATGGGCTTTGGTGGATTCATTCCGTTTGTTTGTTATATGCGGGAGGACAAGGTGCTACCTGCAGGAGGACCAGGTGCTGCCTGCAGGAGGACAAGGTGCTGCCTGCAGGAGAACAAGGTGCTGCCTGCAGGAGGACAAGGTGCTGCCTGCAGGAGGACAAGGTGCAGCCTGCAGGAGGACAAGGTGCAGCCTGCAGGAGGACAAGGTGCTGCCTGCAGGAGGACAAGGTGCTGCCTGCAGGAGGACAAGGTGCTGCCTGCAGGAGGACAATGTGCTGCCTGCAGGAGGAGAATGTGCTGCCTGCAGGAGGACTCAGTCACACAGCTCCTCCCTTCACTGTATGCACCTCACTCAGTCCACTCTGGCAGCACTGAAATGGTACTGCTGATCTCTTCATAAAACAAAAAAAGAAAAGAAATGCAATATTACAAGATGCTTTCCCGGAAGATTGACTGCTGGAAATGCAAAGCCTGGGAGGAGGGGTGTTGCCCATAAAACTGTCAGCTAGTATTTCACACTGTATTTGGATTGGCCATACTACAGCTGGGATAAACAAGAGGCCATGACCATGCTGTCGAAGTGAGGGCAGATTCTCTGGTCACAGAGAATAGAAGAGGTTCATTAAATTATTGTGGAGAAGAAGTATCACTCAACAATAGACCGCTGGTATAATGATTGGAAACCATTCCTTTCAGGTTCAAATTCTGGAAACTGAAATAAAGTGTTCCGGCTGCTCGTAGTACACCCTTGTCTGCAGGTACGTGCAGGAAAGAGGTGGAAAAGGAGAAGGCATTTTAGGTCTGCTGTGAATCCTAGCTGAACGCTAATATTTGATGAAATGTGATAGAGGAGGAGGGCCCAAACAGGGGGAACTCACAGGAGGAATGTTTTTATGTAACACGAACCCCTGTGTCCCTCCCACCCTGTGAAACCAACCACTTCCACCATTAAATCCCCCACCTCACAAACACATGCATACACCACATAGAAGTGTACACACACACTTCTCCCACTCTGATAGAGTCCATTAAAGTGCGTCTAGATCGGTAGGGTTGAGGAGAGCCTTGCTCAAGGGGAAAGACACTCTTTAGACAGGCCATCTCCGTTGAAGCGTCACTCACCTTACACACGCGAGCGATGCGTGACACAATGGTTTTGTCAAAAAAATCAAACTCTTTTCCTGCTTCGCTGAAGAAGAAGTAAATCTTATCGTCGTCGCCTACTGGGTTGCCTTTGGGCAGGCTCTCCTGGATGTAGGCAGAGCCCACAAAGGCTGGGTCTGGAACAACAACAAAGAAACCACAGGGTGAAATGTAAACCTAGAACTATGCATTCTAGTACACGGACATGCCTTTTACATCCACAAACGTCTTCTGGTGATTCAGTGATTTTGCAACAGGAACTACTGCATGTTGAAATTAACAAAATACCATTGAAACGCCTATAGTTCTTTAAAGCTACGGTCATTTTAATTTATCATGTCCAGCCTGAGGTCTTCAAATACTGATTGTATGTTTAGAGGGAAACTATTTATGCGTGTATGTTTACCTTATCATCTAGCTTCATATACAAACAGTAGACCATGACATGAAGCAGTTACCAGATAGCTTGCTGCCTGAAGATCTGAACTTACCTTGGAGCCAGTTCAAGGAGTTTTCTGTTTTCAGGGCAGCGCCTTGGCCCAGGCTCTTGTAAATGATAGGTTCATTTCCTTGGAAATTACTGACCGTACCAGCATACAGTTCTCCATCTATAATGTAAGGAACGATAAGATGAAGAGAAAGAATATCTGGATCTAGAGAAGGAGCCTCTGTGCCTCTGTGTAACAAACCCTGGAGTCTAGAAGGGAAGAGTTGTCTGCTAGTATATTTACAGTATGGAAGACACTAAGGATGGTAAAATATACATTGCAGCTACTGTATATAAAATATTTTATAATTGATAAATCAGTAATTAAGTAGGTCTACATTATGTCTATTATTTGTATGCATATATTGACTTGTATACAGTATGTATTGTGTACACAGTCTTATGGAAGCCAAACATATTTCCCTGACAGTAAATAAGTGATCCATATAGTGAACCTACCGGCCATGATGGCAGTGGACTTGTACTCAGGGTTGAAAGGGCAGCGGCTGCGTCCGTCCTCTGTCACTATCTCTCCAGTCTGGCTTCTCACCAGGGTGAAGTCAGCTGTGTTCTGGAGAGGACCCAGAGAGAAAGAGAGCCTTGAGGAGAAGTAGGGCTGTAATCTACACTGACAATTCCCACTGCCTGCTGGCCACTCTGTTCGCTACTACAGCGCTGTAGCACAAATTCTGGGGCAGGAACCACTGTGTGGTCACAGTCGGTCACTTTGGGGTGGGTCAAACCACAGGGTGTGGTTTGATATGGGTGTCTCTTGTGTGTGTTCGCAGGTGGGAGGAGTTAGCCAAATAATTTAGCCAATTAGCTTCAGCGGCTGGTGTGCAACCGTGGGAAAATTGGTTTGACTTTGGATAGCCTATCTCTGGGGCTGTTTAGGGACCGTCAATAAATTACAGAATGTAAATGGGACAGTATGTTCATGTTGCACAACTTTTAGTTGTCTCATTAAATGCTTTCAATATTTGTATATGAAAATGTATAGATGTTTTTAAGTTTTTAAGTTATTGACATTTGAAGCTATTGACCTTTTAAAATATTGTCTGATGTACATTGTGCAATTTACTGATGGCCCCTAACTAGCCCCATAGGGATATGAATGTCAAACCAAACTGACAATGGGCATTACAATCGGCTGCAGCTGCGCTCCGAATGTATGATTATGTGGGTGCTGCCATCTGTGGGCAGGATTGAAATAAATCCAACCCAAACTGTTACGCTACCCTTAATTTTTTTCTATTATCTTGCAAATCTCACTTTTGAATGAGACTGACTTTATGACCAAATTTATCCTATTTTCACATTGTAGTACATTTGAATAAATATTTGGACTCATATTTATGCCACATATTCCATTTTCAAATGAGAAATAGCTTTTTAGGGGCCGTCGCTGTTTAAGTAAATGTTATTATACAATTCCTTTTAAAAGCGATCTGGTGATGGGGAAGACGATGAGTGCTGCTTCCAGAAGGAATGGACATAACGTTGTATACTGTACTTTATATCTCTCTGTGTGGGCTGAGACTCAATGGTTGTGATAAGAGAGACACTCAGGAATCCTGGTTCACAACCTAAAGTTCAGCCAAGATACTTCCCCTCCTCCCTTAATGTCCCCCCCCCCCATATTGAAGTAGAACAAAGGGGAAAGGGACACACATTTGAGATGTTCTTTGACTGTCAATATTTTTAAATGGAAATGTCAATGTTATTCTGAATTGCCTCAGAGACTTGTCTGCTCCATCAGCAGAACACTTTTAAAGATGCACTTCCTCTCAAATCTGTGTTCCAAAACGTCTTCATACAACCCAGAGCCACACATGCTCACTAAACATCTGTAAGGGGTATAATTGGAATACACTGATTTCAGGTGAACAAAAAAGCAGACTCCAGGGGGATAATCGCATGGAGAAGAAAATATGTACCTTGATTGACAGAGTTAAATACATGGCTAATTACACCTCTCTCCAACACACAGGCATGGTGGTTCTCTCTCCAACACACAGGCATGGTGGTTCTCTCTCCAACACACAGGCATGGTGGTTCTCTCTCCAACACACAGGCATGGTGGTTCTCTCTCCAACACACAGGCATGGTGGTTCTCTCTACAACACACAGGCATGGTGGTTCTCTCCAACACACAGGCATGGTGGTTCTCTCTCCAACACACAGGCATGGTGGTTCTCTCTCCAACACACAGGCATGGTGGTTCTCTCTCCAACACACAGGCATGGTGGTTCTCTCTCCAACACACAGGCATGGTGGTTCTCTCTCCAACACACAGGCATGGTGGTTCTCTCTATAGCACATGGTGTCTCAGCCTCCAGTATTTATGCTGCAGTAGTTTATGTGTCGGGGGGCACAGTTTGTTATATCAGGCATGGTGTGTTCTTTCTCTCTCTCGGAGGACCTGAGCCCTAGGACCATGCCCCAGGACTACCTGACATGATGACTCCTTGCTGTCCCCAGTCCACCTGGCCATGCTGCTGTTCCAGTTTCAACTGACCTGAGCCCTAGGACCATGCCCCAGGACTACCTGACATGATGATGGTCCCCAGTCCACCTGGCCATGCTGCTGCTCCAGTTTCAACTTCCACCACAGTTTCAGGCATGGTGGTCATTTTCATTTGAACATCTTGGCCATGTTCTGTTATAAACACACAGGCATAGCCTGGTTCCTCTCTAGGTTTCTTCCTAGCCTTTCACACAGGCATGCTGTTTGTTTCTCTGTACAGCACTTTGAGATATCATCTATATAAAGGCATGGTGATTTGATTTGATTTGATTTGAGCACACAGGCATGGTGGTTCTCTCTACAACACACAGGCATGGTGGCACACAGGCATGGTGGTTCTCTACAACACACAGGCATGGTGATTCAGCACACAGGCATGGCATCACACAGGCATGGTGGTTCTCTCTACAAACACACAGGCATGGTGGTTCTCTCTACAAACACACACTACAAAACAGGCATGGTGGTTCTCTACAGCACACAGGCATGGTGGTTCTCTCTACAGCACACAGGCATGGTGGTTCATGGTGGTTCTCCCTAAAGCACACAGGCATGGTGGTTCTCTTCTTCACACAGGCATGGTGGTTCTCCCTACAACACACAGGCATGGTGGTTCTCTCTACAACACCCAGGCATAGTGGTTCTCTCTACAGCACACAGACATGGTGGTTCTCTCTACAACACACAGGCATGGTGATTCTTTCTACAGCACACAGGCATGGTGGTTCTCTCTACATCACACAGGCATGGTGGTTCTCTCTACAAACACACAGGCATGGTGGTTCTCTCTACAAACACACAGGCATGGTGGTTCTCTCTACAAACACACAGGCATGGTGGTTCTCTCACAAAACAGGCATGGTGGTTCTCTCTACAGCACACAGGCATGGTGGTTCTCTCTACAGCACACAGGCATGGTGGTTCTCTCTACAAACACACATGCATGGTGGTTCTCCCTAAAGCACACAGGCATGGTGGTTCTCTTCTTCACACAGGCATGGTGGTTCTCCCTACAACACACAGGCATGGTGGTTCTCTCTACACACAGGCATGGTGGTTCTTCTACAACACACAGGCATGGTGGTTCTCTCTCCAACACACAGGCATGGTGGTTCTCTCCAACACACAGGCATGGTGGTTCTCCCTAAAGCACACAGGCATGGTGGTTCTCTCTCCAACACACAGGCATGGTGGTTCTCTCTCACACAGGCATGGTGGTTCTCCCTAAAGCACACAGGCATGGTGGTTCTCTCTACAACACACAGGCATGGTTGTTCTCCCTGAAGCACACAGGAATGGTGTTTCTCTCTACATCACACAGGCATGGTGGTTCTCTCTACAACACACAGGCATAGTGGTTCTCTCTACAGCACACATGCATGGTGTTTCTCTCTACAACACACAGGCATGGTGGTTCTCTACTTCACACAGGCATGGTGGTTCTCCCTAAAGCACACAGGCATGGTGGTTCTCCCTAAAGCACACAGGTATGGTGGTTCTCTACTTCACACAGGCATGGTGGTTCTCTCTGCAACACACAGGCATGGTGGTTCTCTCTACAGCACACAGGCATGGTGGTTCTCTACATCACACAGGCATGGTGGTTCTTCTACATCACACAGGCATGGTGGTTCTCTCTCCAACACACAGGCATGGTGGTTCTCTCTACATCACACAGGCATGGTGGTTCTCTCTACATCACACAGGCATGGTGGTTCTCTACTTCACACAGGCATGGTGGTTCTCTACTTCACACAGGCATGGTGGTTCTCCCTAAAGCACACAGGCATGGTGGTTCTCTACTTCACACAGGCATGGTGGTTCTCTACTTCACACAGGCATGGTGGTTCTCCCTAAAGCACACAGGCATGGTGGTTCTCCCTAAAGCACACAGGCATGGTGGTTCTCTACTTCACACAGGCATGGTGGTTCTCCCTAAAGCACACAGGCATGGTGGTTCTCCCTAAAGCACACAGGCTCCCTAAAGCACACAGGCATGGTGGTTCTCTACTTCACACAGGCATGGTGGTTCTCTACTTCACACAGGCATGGTGGTTCTCTACTTCACACAGGCATGGTGGTTCTCTACTTCACACAGGCATGGTGGTTCTCTACTTCACACAGGCATGGTGGTTCTCTCTACATCACACAGGCATGGTGGTTCTCTACTTCACACAGGCATGGTGGTTCTCTACTTCACACAGGCATGGTGGTTGTCTACTTCACACAGGCATGGTGGTTCTCCCTAAAGCACACAGGCATGGTGGTTCTCCCTAAAGCACACAGGCATGGTGGTTCTCTACTTCACACAGGCATGGTGGTTCTCTACTTCACACAGGCATGGTGGTTCTCTACTTCACACAGGCATGGTGGTTCTCTACTTCACACAGGCATGGTGGTTCTCTACTTCACACAGGCATGGTGGTTCTGGTTTTCTACTTCACACAGGCATGGTGGTTCTCTACTTCACATAGGCATGGTGGTTCTCTCTACATCACACAGGCATGGTGGTTCTCTACTTCACACAGGCATGGTGGTTCTCTACTTCACACAGGCATGGTGGTTCTCTATACATCACACAGGCATGGTGGTTCTCTATACATCACACAGGCATGGTGGTTCTCTATACATCACACAGGCATGGTGGTTCTCTACTTCACACAGGCATGGTGGTTCTCTCTACTTCACAGGCACAGGCATGGTGGTTCTCTACTTCACACAGGCATGGTGGTTCTCTACTTCACACAGGCATGGTGGTTCTCTATACATCACACAGGCATGGTGGTTCTCTACTTCACACAGGCATGGTGGTTCTCTACTTCACACAGGCATGGTGGTTCTCTACATCACACAGGCCTTGAGGAATTGTATACCGTAAGCTGCAGCTGAGTAAAAAATGTAACACTTACTATGTATGCACAGATTGGGCTGAAGGCGTACGTTCCACACACGTATAGATGGGTACTGTTCACATGCAGTAAAATCTTGATGTAATTGAAGCAATCCGTCTGCATTAAAGGGACATGAGAGGAGAGAGCATCGTTAATATGATTCATATGTTCCCACAAACTATTCTGGAGGGAGAGTTACTCAGGTTGAATGGAGTAGCTCGTTAGGCGACCCTCCAAGCATATTCCCACATTACTTGGCCGGAATGAATTGCTTTCAAATAGCCTGGGAGGGCTGTTGGCAGCAGTGTGACAAACATCGGAGTGACTGTCTCACACAGAAAACAGATTAGAGTGTCTTCATCAAGATCCTGGTCTATGAGCCTCTGTACCACAACCAACCAATCAATAAACCATAAATGAATCTTACAATATGGCCTTCTGATAATATACTTCCCACAGAATTGAGGTTTCACCACAATCACAGGGGATTGATTAGATGGTAGACAATTTATCTGGCTGTAACAAAATCACTCAGGCCTCCACTGCTGAATGGATATGTACTTAAATTAGAGCTTCCACTGCCTCTGACTAAGTTAATTTTCAGTACTATAGCAAAAAAAACAAGCCTAAGGACTGGAATGGAAGTGTAAATATTGTCACTAGAGTTCCAGACATGTTGTGCAGTGTACTCACCTGTAGGTCTTTGCCTTTGAAACTGCACTCGTCTCTCTTCATTTTCGGGGTACTCCATGTAAGCTACAGGAGAGGAGAGTACAGGTGTCAGGCACATTACTAAGACACATCATAGAGCTGTAAAGAAAGTAGCTGCCGAGCACTGTCAAAAAGAGCAGTGTCCACAAGATGTCATACACCATATAAGTTATATAATTCACACACACACACACACACACACACACACACACACACACACACACACACACACACACACACACACACACACACACACACACACACACACACACACACACAGTACTGTGATGATGTGTATCTGAGAGCAGAGAGGGTATTACATACCACCTCTAAAAGTACAAATGTTTCAATATTCACACACAGACACACTCGTGCCCACTTACATTGCGTTGTAGTTTGACTCTGCTGATATCAGAGAGGTTGAGGGCGAAGAGCTCCTCTCGTGCTCCAACATAGAGCATGTTATCTTCCTTACTGAGGAGCAGAGACGTGTAATTGAAGACTCCATCCACAGAGAATCTCTTGGCTGATCTCTCCTTTGCATCTGGGGAGAGAGGAAAAACAGAAAGAGGAGTAGAAATATTAACCTTACTGCAGTGGGCTAAATCAGGGTCAAATAATGTTTCTTGGTAATTCTTAAACAAACCTGCTATGAAACTCAAGTATACACCTCACACACATGAGGTTGGTTTAAAAAAAAGAAGACACCTGTACCATGTCAGATATAAATGCATTCAATGTTGGGTTTGCATACCAATATTACACTTTATAGACATCACAGAAGACTGAAATAACACCAAAACGTTTGACATAGAAACATCAGATTTTCTGCACTAAAAAAAGAGTTTATTCATTATGAACTTATGAAAAATATTAATAACATTCCATTCATGAGGCCACTAGAGGGCAATTTGGTCATTTGACTGCAGGAAAGGACTACCGAACAAAATGTATTACTGCAATATGAGCCTGCAAAGAGCATTCAAAGAGCCTTCTGGGCAAGAATGGGCAAGAATTAAACATCAAAACTGCAGTATGTGTGTGTGTGTGTGTGTGTGTGTGTGTGTGTGTGTGTGTGTGTGTGTGTGTGTGTGTGTGTGTGTGTGTGTGTGTGTGGTCACATAACATCATGAGCAGGATAAATACAGATGTTGTGTCTTAACCAGAGACACCAGCACACCATGTCATTACTGACGGTGTTCCTTCAGGCTGTATATCTGTTCCCATGACGACAACACTGTCTGGCCTAGCAGGCGGCCTCTCTCCATCGCTACAGGGGAGCTACAATAGAGATGGGCAGAGCCTGCCCTCCTATATGTGTGTGTGTGTTCAGTTAACAGTATACATTAGCAGCCTCCAGTCTTATCACCCGCTCTCATCACCTCTGGAGAGGGCTGCAGAGAAAGAGAGCGAGAGCCGGCACCCAATCTGTCTCTCACCATCCTGACATCCCTTGAAAAGCCCTCACTCTGTCTGCAGCCTGTAGCCACGTGTCTTATCATTGACTCTCTCTCTAAGCCTTCAGCGTTGCTGTCAAAGCTTCACAATCAGCGCACTGTTGCAGAGTGGAAGTCTTTAGAGCTGGCCACGGTCAAACACTTTGTCTTTACGCAAGTCCATCATTAGCAACATGGAGAACATTCTGTCATGCAAACAACGCCTACTAAGTGATTCTCAGAGGACATTACTGCCTTATGGATTATAAGCCAAATACTTCTAGGTAGTGTGTAGTTACCTCCCGGCCTGCTAACCCCACCACAGACGACAGAAGGTGTATAGAGAGGGTTCACTTCCCCAGGGGAAACTACAGGCTAATAGCAGTGCATCAACGCCGCAACAGGAGGCTTTTTTACCACAAAATCATGCTGCAAAACAACAGGATCCTCTCTAGTCTACATAGCAAATACCCAAGCCCACCAGGACTGCTCCCTCCCTGTCTGTGATTACAGGATGTAGTATGATTGGCGCTCTATGCTAGTGCCATTTACCCTCTCTCCTTCCTTCTCGCCTCTCCTCCATCTCCCCTCTCTCACCTCATTTCCTCTCCTCTCTTCTTCTCTCTCCCTTTCGCTCCTCTCCTCCTTTAGAACGTTGGGCAAATTTAACAGTGATTTACCCATGCTAAGACAAAGGCTGGAGCTTGAACCAAAACAAGGGGATAGAGGGATTTCCACAGAGGAGGGCATCTACACATTTAGAGATAGATCACCACTGTCAGATTCTCTGACCACTGCTGAGGGAGAGATTCATTAAAAAAATTAGAAGCTCAAACTGTTTGGGCATAGACCTGGAAAGTATGACAGAACTTTGCAAGCTATCTCTGCAGTATATTGCAACTCCTCCCCCTTTGTGTGCTAGTGTTATTTATTCGAGGTACTCCTCGCTCTTTTGTTTGGGTTTCAACCCAGTGTTTTTGTTATGTGTTTGTTTGGTCTTCGTCCCCGTGCCTTACGGCACGCCATAATTTGGGCATCATTTTAAAAACTACTACGCATTCCTGCGCCTGTCTCCCGAATCTCTTCATGCCAACGTGACAACAAGGATATGTGTGTCCAGAATACAATTATTTCCATACATCAGATGGCTTGCATTGATTAATTATTCATGGAGCATACTAAGATAATTGCTCATAAATCCAAGATAATAATCTGGACTGATCCAAGAAAATGACCCTATAAAATGTATCAACGATTTGAGCAATTCAACACATTTCCAGGAAATGGTAACATATGGAGTGTGAGGCTTTTGGCAGAAGTGGAGCAGCTGCAAGGAGCGCTATAAAAAAAACCCAGGTGAGTAAATATATTGGATAAAGATATAATAGAAGATATAATAAATATTGACAGAGTCTGTCTGCCTGAATGTACTGGTGCTGCTGTTAAGGATTTTGTTTAAAGGTGCTATTACAATGGCATAATTTAGGAGATAAATACAACATGATTGCTGATCTCAAAGGGACAAAATATGATTTGGAAATAAAATACAATTTCTGTATACAATTTCAACAAACCCCAATAGTGAACTGGAAAACTGTGGTTCAGTGTCTGTCTGTCGACTATCTCCCCCAGTCACCATACAGACAGACAGTCACCACAGTCTCTTTCAGACAGACTACAATCTATTGTTGTTAGAGCGTCCGAGGTTGACTCCCGGAGGCCATCCCATGACAACGCAGGCAGCCATGGAAACGCTGTGCTGTAGTCTACTCTGGGAATAGAAGAGGTCTGGCCTGTTTAGTGTTTAGAGGAAGCAGAAGCATTCAAGAGCTGCTAGTGTCTTCTGGAGCTTGGGAGACAGGGGGATGTCTGCCGGAGCTAAAGAAGGCGAGGGTGTTGGGGAGGGCAGGTATGTGGGCACAGTGTAACAAATGAATAGTCACAACAAACTATATCACAACTAGCATTCCCTCACCTTGTTGAGCACACTCCCCCTCTCCCTACCCTGAATGGCCTGTGACCCCGGCAAACCAGAGCTCTACAGTACTGGTCCACAGGGACATATCATTATTGAGTCCCACAATGTCAATGACGAACAGGGGAAATCAAGCTAATAGAGGCTGGGTTCAAATAGCAATACACTTACGTTGGAGAGGAGACATGGCTATCTAGGCTAACAACCTAGCACGTGTGCAAAGGGAACTGCATTGACAGGTGTTGTTAAAATGATCACAACACTGGTTTCTGCTATCACTGTGGGGTTTGTCACTGTTTGGAACATTCATTTGGAAAGACTCAGTCCAAGTACAACATTGGTGCATATCACAGTTCCCAGTCTCCGTTTCACAGACAGGCTCAGAGTTCATTCAACACAGTCCTATTTAACCTGCTGGCTCTGACTGAAAGACACAGCCTCCACCTGACACAGCTGCCAGGCACACCTTTCTCTTCCTGTGTGCCAGCTCTCTCACCGTATCGCTATACCCAGGCCCCCGTCCATCCGTCCTTCCATCCATCCCACACCCTCAGAGAGAGCAGCTTTGTGTGACTGGGAGCACTTCCTGTGTGACCCCACAACCAAACCACACAGACACACCACACATACACACCAGTGCTCCTTCAGCAGGACACACAATAAGATGCAATTAGGGGGGATGGCTCAACCACGGGCAGCTGTAAGCAATATGAGATCTTTACAATCATTATGTAATTAAATGTCATTTTTGCAAATTACACTGCTAAATGGATTGTAATATCCACCCTGCCTTGTTCACTAATCCATTTAGGGGCAAATTAGCGATCTACATTTTGTTGCCATGGATTTCCCAATGGCTCTGAGTTCCAACAGCACAAAGTTAATTATGAGCACAGAACATCCCGTCTAAAAGGCAAACCTCAACTAGCCTGTACCCCTGCACACTGACTCGGTACCGGTGCCCCCTGTGTATAGCCTCGTTATTCTTATTGTGTTACTTTTATTTGAGTCTACTTGGTAAATATTTTCTTCTCCTTGAACTGCACTGTTGGTTAAGGGCTTTGTAAGTAAGCATTTCACGGTAAAGTCTACAGTCGTGGCCAAAAGTTTTGAGAATGACAAAAATATTAATTTGCACAAAGTTTGCTGCTTCATTGTCTTTAGATATTTTTGTCAGATGTTACTATGGAATACTGAAGTATAATTATAAGCATTTCATAAGTGTCAAAGGCTTTTATTGACAATTACATGAAGTTGATGCAAAGAGTCAATATTTGCAGTGTTGACCCTTCTTTTTCAAGACCTCTGCAATCTTTCCTGGCATGCTGTCAATTAACTTCTGGGCCACATCCTGAGTGATGGCAGCCCATTCTTGTATAATCAATGCTTGGAGTTTGTCAGAATTTGTGGGTTTTTGTTTGTCCACCCGCCTCTTGAGGATTGACCACAAGTTCTCAATGGGATTAAGGTCTGGGGAGTTTCCTGGCCATGAACCCAAAAGATCAATGTTTTGTTCTCCGAGCCACTTAGTTATCACTTTTGCTCCATCGTGCTGGAAAAGGCATTGTTCGTCACCAAACTGTTCCTGGGTGGTTGGGAGAAGTTGCTCTCGGAGGATGTGTTGGTACCATTCTTTATTCATGTCTGTGTTCTTAGGCAAAATTGTGAGTGAGCCCACTCCCTTGGCTGAGAAGCAACCCCACACATGAATGGTCTCAGGATGCTTTACTGTTGGCATGACACAGGACTGATGGTAGCGCTCACCTTGTCTTCTCCAGACAAGCTTTTTCCGGATTCCCCAAACAATCGGAAAGAGGATTCATCAGAGAAAATGACTTTATCCCAGTCCTCAGCAGTCCAATCCCTGTACCTTTAGCAGAATATCAGTCTGTCCCTGATGTTTTTCCTGGAGAGAAGATGACTTTACCCCAGTCCTCAGCAGTCCAGTCCCTGTACCTTTTGCAGAATATCAGCCTGTCCCTGATGTTTTTCCTGGAGAGAAAATGACTTTACCCCAGTCCTCAGCAGTCCAATCACTGTACCTTTTGCAGAATATCAGTCTGTCCCTGATGTTTTTCATGGAGAAAAGTGGCTTCTTTGCTGCCATTCTTGACACCAAGCCATCCTCCAAAAGTCTTCGCCTCACTGTGTGTGCAGATGCACTCACACCTGCCTGCTGCCATTCCTGAGCAAGCCCTGTACTGGTGGTGCCCTGATCCCACAGTGGAATCAACTTTTGGAGATGGTCCTGGCGCTTGCTGCACTTTCTTTGTCACCCTGAAGCCTTCTTCACAACAATTGAACCGCTCTCCTTAAAGTTCTTGAACATCCGATAAATGGTTGATTTCAGTACAATCTTATTGGCAGCAATATCCTTGCCTGTGAAGCCCTTTTTGTGCAAAGCAATGATGGGGCGGCAGGGTAGCCTAGTGGTTAGAGTGTTGGACTAGTAACCGGAAGGTTGCAAGTTCAAACCCCCGAGCTAACAAGGTACAAATCTGTTGTTCTGCCCCTGAACAGGCAGTTAACCCACAGTTCATAGGCTGTCATTGAAAATAAGAATTTGTTCTTAACTGACTTGCCTAGTTAAATAAAGGTTAAAAAATTAAAAAATGATGACGGCACGTGTTTCCTTACAGGTAACCATGACTGACAGTGGAAGAACAATGATTCCAAGCACCAGCCTCCTTTTGAAGCTTCCAGTCTGTTATTCGAACTCAATCAGCATGACGGTGATCTCCAGCCTTGTCCTCGGTAACACTCACACCTGTGTTAACGAGAGAATCACTGACATGTCAGCTGGTCCTTTTGTGGCAGGGCTGAAATGCAGTTAATGTTTTTGGGGATTCAATTAATTTGCAAGGCATAGAGGGACTTTGCAATTCATCTGATCACTCTTCATAACATTCTGGAGTATATGCAAATTGCCATCATACAAACTGAGGCAGCAGACTTGGTGAAAATGTATATTTGTGTCATTGTCAAAACTTTTGGCCACGACTGTATACTTGTATTCAGCGCATGTGGCAAACAAAGTTTGATTTGATTTTGATTGGATTTGAAATGTGGAGTAATCTGTCGTTGAGTCAGGGAGATCCAAGTGCTTCATTTTGTAGGGCATTCATCTACAGTAGCACCCTGATTCACTAAATGGCCTCTCCTTTGAAGGGGTGTTGGCTTTCACATTTGTGGGTTGAGGAGTTTGAAGTATGCATTCCCCATTAGAGACAAATGTTGTTATTGTTTACTTAAATGATGCAGAACTAGCTGGAAACAGTGATGGCCACTGGCAGAGCCATGTGTATCTCTAGTACACGTCGATGGATGGCAATGGGACAATACACAGCAGACTGAACTGCTTTTGAATAGGGCCAGATTCTGTTAATGTATGTTTTAGAAATCTAACAACAACACCAGCATTCTAACAGAGGCCTTGAGTGGGGAAAAAGAGGCAGGAGAAAAACATGATGAGTACTCTTTCCATTCCTCAAATCCTCACCCTTCCTCCCAATTCAGGCCTGCATTATTTGAGCAAATAGATTAGGCTAAAATAAGTGACAGCTCTCTATAGCTGCAATAGGATACACTGTCTGTTCAAACAGTCATTCATTTGGTGCTGTCATAACAGCAGATGACCTGGAAACAATCTCATCCCTCTTCATTGAGATCAAGCAGCATGCCCTGTTGGTGCATCTTGAACGGGATGTCTGATGTCCCATTTCTAGCAGTCTGTCTATAAACATGGCCTAGATTCTCCTGTGGAGGGACACATGAAGATACTTCTATGGCATTGGCAGCAGGAGGCCACTATGGACAAAAGGGCTGTGCCTTCTGTAAGCAGGGCAGAACAAGCGTATCAGCAGCAGAGAGCTGAGCACAGCCCCACAGCCACAATTACAGCCTGATGGAGCTGAACCTATTACTCACAATAAGACAGAGCACACCTCCACAACCAGAACACACTAGAGCAGGGTCTCAGCAGCACCACATGCCATACAAAACATGTCTGTGGAACTACATAAACTAACAGGGCCTCCACAAGATTCAAGAGCTTATGGGGTTTTCATTAAGATGACCCAAAGATGTACATACACAGGCCACTTTGGACATATCTCAGGAACAATTAATTGTAAGCAGATGATCAGGCCTATCTATTCATAGGTAACTGGGATTTCGCCTAAAAAGGATAGCTATGTTGTGAAAGCCATAGGAGAAAACTCTGTCACTATTGAACACATGCATGAAAGATATCTGTCCAGAAAGTCCAATCAAATAGGTTGGACACAGATACCAGAACTTAAAAACACTAACTTTTGCGTTGTGTTAAGAGTCGGAGTCTGTAGTGGGAGTATGCTGAGTGAGTGGGGTTCATCAAGGATTAGGCTATAAGCTTTGGAAGGTGAAGTCATGGTGGGGTTTAAAAGAGAGGTTAGGTAGAAGCAAGGGGGTGGATGGCAGTGAGATTGTTTCACCACAGCCAGACCAAAGAGGACAGAGGGGCTCAATGGTGTTTCATATGTCTCCGAGTCTTTCTGCTCCACCTGTATCAGAAACACTCTCTGTCTTTTCATCTCACATCTCCACACCTATCTCATGTGTCTATCAGCACGCAGACACACACAGAAATCTGTGTCATCACCATACTTGTTCTTACAGGATCCTCTGTTTTGACTTTGTGCACACTAAAACCAGGCGGTTACTTTTAGTCATGTTCTTTTTCAGTTGGATCTGACCCAATGTAGAAGAACAGATACTCACAGAGGAAGTGGTCACACCCCAACTCTTGGGAAACAGTACCAGGAACCCCTAACACGGTTAGAACTGAGCAGCTCTTCCCGCTTTCTAGAAACCACTTTCCCAATGGGGACAGACTGAGCTAGGAACAACGTCAGTTCACAACTTCCCCTATCATCCCATCTAATCATATTCTCTGTGGACAAACAGCAGGAAGACAAAACCCACCACAGACCTTGTTCATTGTGGAGGCACACATGACATCAGTTGACCTAGAGTGGGAACTGAGTCAACCCAATGCTCTGGGACCTGGCAGCTTGCATGAGTAGTATTCTGCGGAGGTGAGAAAGCAACATGAACTATGATAGTAGAATGATGCATGGCCGTGGTAGAGCAGAGGCAGAGAAAGGGGCAGACATCAGATCCACCAGGAGATTCATTCGGCACTCTGTGAGTCAGCTGTTTGTTTAGGGAAGGGCTTGGGTCTTGGCTCGCTGTGGTTAGCAGGAGATGGGCTAGAGCTCACAAATGGTAGCATGAACAAAACATGGTGATGCTGAGAATTCTGGCAAGTTTATACACAATCTATGTGAAGAGGATGTTGGTTACCACAACAATTCAATGAAGATGTGCATATTAATGGTGTGAAAATGCAGTATCATAGAACTCAACAGGCATCTACAGAACAATTAATTTTGCCTAATTAATAGCTTCGTTAGGCAAAGAGGGGCGTAACAGGATTCATGGGAACCATAGTAACATTTATTGGGAGAAATAATTAAACTGCTCAGTGTTTTCAGAATTGGTACAGCCTGCAATTTGCAAACAACGGTGTGGCTCGGCTATAATTAAACTCATTCCTGCAGGAAAATAATGTTGCCCTCCTATGATCCAGGATCTGTTCTGCTGGTCAGAGAGATCATGCTGCTGTATGCTGCCGAGTGTTGCTGCTGACCCCTCAATATGGTGCTCCACTCCACAATGTAAACCAGCCGTGGCCTCAGGCGCTCAGGCTCAGGACCTCCTCATGACCCCTGCTGCACTATGGGGAGAGGCTGAGCATCAGCACCATGTAGTCAGAGTCCTTGGTGTGAGAGGACAGCAGGGGGCTGAACAGGCTGGCGGCAGAACTAGGCTACATGCTGAGTGGAGCACCAGACTAGACTATACAGTGTGTTGAGGAGTCCCCCCCCACAACACAGGTTAGGAGATGAGGGTGGAGGAGGAGCAGCAAGGAGGGTGTTTTCAAAACAAGGCCTGTCCAGGGTGATTTATGAGCAGCAGCTCCCTGGTGGACTGGAGAAAGTGGCTGGGTCTCATAAACACTAGCAACATCAACATCAATGTTCTCCTCTTTATAATGAACCTCAGTCAGCCAAGCCACGGCCTGTTCACCCCGCTACCATCTAGAAGGCGGAGACAGACCGAGAGACTGACAAACAGCTTCAATCTCCAGCCATCAGACTGTTAAATAGCCACCACTAGCAGGCCACCGCCCAGTACCCTGCCCTGAACCTTAAGTCACTGTTACCACACGGTACTCTACCCTGCAACTTAGAGACTGCTGCCCTGTGTACAGTTGAAGTTGTAAGTTTACATACATATAGTTGCATACTTGCATGACACAAGTCATTTTTCCAAAAATTGTTTACAAACAGATTATTTCACTTATAATTCACTGTATCACAATTCCAGTGGGTCAGAAGTTTACATACACTCAATTAGTATTTAGCAGCATTGAACACTGGTCACTTTAATAATGTTTACATACTGTTTTACCCATGCAAAGTGCCTTCAGAAAATGTTTATACCCCTTTACTTATTCCACCAATTATTGTGTACAACCTGAATAAAAAATGGATTAAATATATTTTTCCCCTCATCTATCTGCACACAATACCCCATAATGGCAAAGTGAAAACATGTTTTTATAAACTTTCACAAATCTATTGAAAATAAACTACAGAAATATCTCATCGACATAAGTATTGACACCACTGAGTCAATACTTTGTAGAAGCACCTTCGGCAGCGATTACAGCTGTCTTTTTGGGTAAGTCTCTAAGAAGCTTGCACACCTGGATTGTACAATATTTGCACATTATTCTTTCAAAAATGATTCAAACTCTGTCATGTTGATTGTTGATCATTGCTAGACAGCCATTTTCAAGTCTTTCCATAGATTTCCAAGCCGATTTAAGTCAAAACTGTAACTGGGCCGCGCAGGAACATTCAATGTTGGTAAGCAACTCCAGTGTAGATTTGGCCTTGTGTTTTAGGTTATTGTCCTGCTGAAAGGTGAATTCACCTCCCAGTGTCTGTTGGAAAGCAGACTGTAAAACTTGATCAATCAGACTTGATCTTCTAGGATTTTGCCTATGCTTATGGTTGTATTCTGTTTCTTTTTATCCTAAAATAACTCCGTAGTCCTTGTCGATGAGAAACATAGCCATAACATGATACAGCCACCACCATGCTTAAAAATAGTATGAGTGGTACTCAGTCATGTGTTGTGTTGGATTTTCCACAAACATAATGCTTGTATTCAGGACAAAAAGTTCATTTCTTTGCCCCATTTTGTGCAGTATTACTTAAGTGCCTTGTTGCAAACCGGATGCATGTTTTGGAATATTTTTTATTCTGTACAGGCATCCTTCTTTTCACTCTGTCATTCAGGTTAGTATTGTGGAGTAACTACATTGTTCTTGATCCATCCTCAGTTTTCTCTTATCACAGCCATTACATTCTGTAACTGTTTTAAAATCACCATTGGCCTCATGGTGAAATCTCTGAGAAGTTTCCTTCCTCTCCGGCAACAGAGTTAGGAAGGACGCCTGTATCTTTGTAGTGACTGGGTGTATTGATACACCATTCAAAGCCTAATTAATAACTTCACCATGCTCAAAGGGATATTCTGTGTCTGCTTTTTAATTTTATTTTTTACACATCTACCAATAGGTTCCCTTCTATGTGAGGCATTGAAAAACCTCCCTGGTTTTGTGGCTGTATCTGTGCTTAAATGTCACTACTCGATTGAGGGACCTTACAGATGACTTTATGTGTGGGGTACAGAGATGAGGTAGTTATTCAACAATCATGTTAATTAAGCAATTAGGCACAAGAGGCTTTGCTATATCATAAATACAGTCACAGGTAAATGGCGTTTTTCCGTCCGCTATAACAAAGGGGTTGAACTCTTATTGACTCAATGTTAAATTCAGGCTGTAACAAAACAAAACGTGGAAAAAGTAAAGGGGCGTGATGCTTTCCGAAGGGACTGGATATACTGTATTCTAGTCATGGCTCATCCTATAGAACTACTGCTGTACACACATGTTCTACTCATATGCTGTCCATACTTATGTCTGTTCATTTCAGACTCGTTCTGATATTTCTTCATTTCTTCATTTTTATTGGGGGGATTTGTGTGTATTGTTGTGTATTGTTAGGTATTACTGCACTGTTGGATATAGAAACATAAGCATTTCACTGCACTGTTGGATCTAGAAACATAAGCATTTCACTGCACTGTTGGATCTAGAAACATAAGCATTTCACGGCACTGTTGGATCTAGAAACATAAGCATTTCACTGCACTGTTGGATCTAGAAACATAAGCATTTCACTGCACCTGCATTTACATCTGCAAAATATGTGTACGTGACCAATATAATTGGATTTGATTTAAACAAACAGATATCAGTGTGCTGCAACATCTAGCAGATTTTAGCATGAACAGGTAAAACAGCATGTTTTCACACATGGTCACTCTTTTCATGGATGGTACACACTGAGTATACCAAACATTCCCCCGTCTTTGCCATGGGGCTGTGGTCTAGTGGAGCGTGTCTAAGTACCTACGGCCAAACCCCTCCCGTAACAACACAGTCCACAGGCATAGAGACCATTTCATGCATACTTAAAGAAGATTACGGTATAGTAGCTACATTGTGCAACTATACTGTACATACATTCTTGGTAGTCATATTCAATCACTTCAACATGAGTGGCTCAACAGGCCTAATCACAGTCCTACAGGACAAGAACAAAGCACATTCTGATATACATTATATGCTTTCAAATGAATGATCTTCTTAATTATTAGTGCTGTAGGCATGGCCGCTATATGCTGACCTATACCATGACTGGCCGCACTGGATTTAACAAACAGAGGGCTGAATAGATCGACAGGCACATAGAGCCAACATAAACCGCTTATAGGTGTCCCTTTAAATAGCATTCTAGCACTCTAAGCTCTTCGGCATGGTCTGCATTAAAGCCAGGAACAAAAGAAGAGAGCAAAGCAGATGTAGGATCGCCTCCCTGAACCCATGATCCGTCCTGATAGGCACATAATGAGAACCAGATCTATGTTCACACCATAACACACACAAATCCCCATTCAATATTCATGGAAGATTAGCCTCTCCATTGAGGCGGAGGGCAGATCGGAGGGATGGTGGGGGAGGGGAGAGGAGAGAAAGGCTGTCCAGGGAAATGTTGCTGCTGCTGGGCCTGACGAGGGACTGGGGAGGGCCTGGCTGGTCTGAGCGCACCAGAATCATAAGGCATGCAGTCATGAAGTCATGAAGGCTCACATATAAACAGACAGGACTGAGGGGCAGATGGAGAGGAGAAGAGAGGAGTCAGCCTGGTTCTGTAAGGCCTAGGTCCCCAATGGTCATGGCACGAAGTGTTGCTTTGATACAGTAAACAAAGAGTGACACAGCCCTTTTGCAGGGAGCCTAGAAAATGTAATCACACCGGCACCGATGTTAGCAGACAAAGGCAGCTTCCATCGTCAGGCCACTGGCAATCAGCATCCCTATCAACATGGCCACTTTGTTTTCTCTTCATGAAGGTGTTTGCTTAACCAATGGAAAATATATCACTACTGGACACAAACATTTGCCTATTCCATAGAAACAGATCTGTGTAGGTTGTTTAAATGTCAGTGGGACCACATCATTTCCCTGTCAGGTTCAGTGCTGCAGCTGGTAAACATTTATATGACTGTAACTGTATCATGAGCAGACAGTCAGTTCCTTTTACTGCTGAACCTCTCAACGTTTTAAGAGCTGGAAGTCACTCCCATTGTTATTAAAGTAGGCTGTTTCCTTACGTTGACCCCATTGAGAAAAACATGGCTCATCAGTAGAACAGTGGCAAGACTGCAGTATGATGTCCAGTAATGTGATACTAATTAGCTTACAGCTTTACATAATGACTGAATGGGTTTATGGATCATTCCCAATGGATGCTTCTGTAACAATGGTTTTCTAAACCAAAAAACACAACCTACAGAGTACAGACAGACAAGTGAGAAGATAGAAACTTGGCCTATGTCCAGAATCTTGACATAATGTAGGCATCTTGACATAATGTAAGGATCTTGACATAATGTAGGCATCTTGACATAATGTAAGGATCTTGACATAATGTAGGCATCTTGACATAATGTAGGCATATTGACATAATGTAGGCATCTTGACATAATGTAGGCATCTTGACATAATGTAGGCATCTTGACATGACTGACTAGGAAAGTGACATTTAGGTCTTACATGTTTTGTAGTGTTCATTGAAGATTAGTGATTCACCCTAAAAGCAGATCTTTTTTCCAGCCCAAAGAGAAGTGTGAAGGGACTGAAAGGACCTTTTCAGGTAGTGATTGATGGTTTATGCTGTTATGAAATGCTCCGTCAGGGCCGTGCTGGGGGCTTTATGAAAGGCTGGCAGGTGAGAGAGATGACCTGAGACTATAGAGGTCCACCAAGAGAAAGCCAGGATGCAGGCTGGGACAGGCAGGCAGGCAGGGCTCCAAGCTGAGGGCTCCGTAACCCATTTCAATCTTCCCCTGGCCTCAGAGGAGAACACAGTGGCTTACACTATTGTAGGCGAAGATATTATGACAACGAAATCTGAGCACACTGTTTCTATGCCAGTATGTGCATAAAGACTATAGGCTGATTGGGATCATTGGGATCAACAGATCATTGGGATCAACAGTAAACTAACCCTATTCCTGCATGTGCTGTCTTGCATCACTACTATCCCATGCAAATAGCCATAAAGCTTTTGTCCTCCTATGAAAACAAAAATGTTACAGATTAATAAAAATTATAGCTAGGATTTCTAATGCTGCCCTCAATAGAGCTGGACCCCTGCCCCCCAAATGGTCTGTAAGACCGGAGACCATGTGAACCGTGACGAATTGGGTGGTAAATCACTTTATGAATGGTTCACACCAAAGGACATGGGAGACATCCATAGCTTTAGCATTATGTGCACATGCTCATCAAACCAGGCAGAGCATTAGTATGTTGACAAATGGGCTGTATTGCCATTACATATAATTTGCTTCCTTCTTCCAAAACCACAAATCTGGAGCCATATTGAAATCAGATGAGAAAGCATAATCCCTACGCTCATTAGTTTAATGCACTGCACTGAATAAAGATGTGTTTTGAAGATTTAAAAAAAATCCAGTGTAAGTTCATCTTGCAAACAAACCATTAGCACAGACTTAAGAGGACGACTCCAGAAGAGCAATACCTCCCTGTTGATGGAAACTCTGTGTGTGATATTGTCCTGAGTAAGACTGAGTACAATGACCTGGTTCATGTTGTAACTATCTCTGACCTGCTATGGCTTGATAGAACCACCCTGATGGAACTGCCATTCATGCCCTGGGATTTAGCTGGCTTTACTGCCATCAAGGTCTAGACACACTGAGTAACACACAGAGTCAAATGCATGGATTGGAAACTTTTCGTACTGCTGAGCCATCATGAATGTTCCTTTAAATTTTGCGAGGAACTGTCAGTGAAATGTATTGAAATGTTGCACAATGACAGTGGAAGTTAATCAATGGAAACACAAGCAAAATGTAAAATCACTGACAAGAGCATAATTCTCACAATAGGTTACATAGTACAGTATCTTGTACTGAGTAACAATATATCACTAAGACCTTGCAGAAAATGCTTTCCCTCTCTTTTCAGCAGGATAACATTCAAAGTGTGTGAGGCACTGTCCTGAAATACCAGCGACTTTCCGTGAGCATGGAAGTTATGTCAATGTTGTGCTCCACCACGATGTGTCCCACTGAGAACACACTGAGCTCCTCCACAGAGCCGGTTAGAGAGGAACAGCCCTGCTCCCATCCATCAGTTCATCAACACCTTGCCAAGCGTTACTGTCCATGTCGTATATTCCTCAAAGCCCTGCCTGAGCCCCAGCGCTCCAGAGCTCTCCTCTCTTCTCAACACCCTGGGCCATCCCAGCCACCTCCACCACAACCCCACCCCCACCCCCACACTACTCCCTGCTCTTATTTATAGACAAGCAACAACTCTGGGAGGGAAGCAGGCTGAGGCTGCCTTACACATTTTTCAGTAAATGGATGATCTACACACCCAGGTCAGTGGGGAGAGCACACCAAGAGCACACTCTCACTCACTTTGTTTCTCCAACACTCAAGGAAGTATTGTGTTTCTCATACTATGACCTTCAACTGGTCCTGGAGAAACAGGAATACAGAAGGGAGGAGAGTTACAGTGCATTCGGAAAGTATTCATAACCCTTGACTTTTTCACATTTTGTTACATTACAGCCTTAATCTAAAATTGATTAAATCGTTTTTTCCCCCTCATCGATCTACACACAATAACCCATATTGATACAGCAAAAACAGTTTTTTAGAAATGTTTGCAAAACTTAAATATCACATTTATGTAAGTATTCAGACCCTTTACTCAATACTTTGTTGAAGCACCTTAGGCAGCAATTACAGCCTTGAGTGTTCTAGGTTATGACGCTACAAGCTTACCACACCTGTATTTGGGATGTTTCTCCCAATCATCTCAAGCTATGTCAGCAGTACAGTGTCGCTGCACAGCTATTTTTAGATCTCTTCAGAGATGTTTTATTGGGTTCAAGTCCAGGCTCTGGCTGGGCTACTCAAAGACATTCAGAGACTTGTCCCGAAGCCACTCCTGCGTTGTCTTGCATGTGTGCTTAGGGTCTTTGTCCTGTTGGAAGGCGAACCTTCGCCCCTGTCTGAGGTCTGGAGCAGGTTTTCATCAAGGGTCTCTCTGTACTTTGCTCCGTTCATCTTTCCCTCGATCTTGACTACTCTCCCAGTCCCTGAAAAACATCCCCACAGCATGATGCTCCCACCGTAGGGCCAGAGAATCTTGTTTCTCATGGTTTGAGTCCTTTAGGTGCATTTTGGCAAACTCCAAGTGGGCTGTCATGTGCCTTTTACTGAGGAGTGGCTTCCGTCTGGCCACTTAACCATAAATGCCTGATTGTTGGAGTGCTGCTGAGATGCTTGTCCTTCTGGAAGGTTCTCATATCTCCACAGAGGAACTTTGGAGCTCTGTATGAGTGACCATCGGGTTCTTGGTCACCTCCCTGACCAAGGCCCTTCTCCCCCGATTGCTCAGTTTGGCCGGGCGGCCAGCTCTAGGAAGAGTCTGGGTGGTGCCTCGACACAATCCTGTCTTGGAACTCTACGGACTATTCGTTCATAGAGGCTTGGTTTTTGCTCTGACATGCACTGTCAACTATGGGACCTTATACAGACATGTGTGTGCCTTTCCAAATCATGTCCAATCAATTGAATTTATCACAGGTGGACTCCAATCAAGTTTTTGAAACATCACAAGGATGATCATTGGAAACCGGATGCACCTGAGCTCAATTTCGAGTCTCATAGCAAAGGGTCTGAATACTTATGTAAATAAGGTATTTCTATTATAAGTTATATTATAAGTTATAAGTTAAGTTCTATTCTATTATAAGTTATAAGTTATATTATAAGGTATTTCTATTATAAATTTGTAAACATTTCTACAAGACTGTTTTTGCTTTGTCATTATGGGGTATTGTGTGTAGATTGATGAGGATTTAAAAATATATATAATACATTTTAGAATAAGGCTGTAACATAACAAAATATGGAAAGTCAAGGGGTCTGAATTCTTTCCGAATCCACTGTATGTTCCCATAAAGAACCACAGCTATTCTAACAGTCAGGAAGGAAAGCAATGGATGACACTTACTGTAAGTGAAGCTGAGTCGTGGAGTGACATCGTCTTCGGTGGCAGCTGCTTGGACAAAGGCGTAGGCCAGTAGGAGAGTGAAGGCCGGGAGACAGAGCTGGACCATGCTTATTGTCCACATGGCTCCTCTCCACACGACTGCCAGCCAACTCACACTGTTTGCTTTTCAGGATTTGGGGGAATTCATGAACAGCGTATTTTTCTCCCGTGTTTATTTTCTCTTCCTCTCTTCCTGTAGGTCTGGGCTCCCTAAATGGGAGACCTGTGCTCTGTTGTGAAAGTGAAGCTTCTCCGGCACTGCAGACAACTCTGACCTCGGAATGATGACCTTTCACCTCACAACGAGCCTCCCAGGACGGACAGCCAATCAGCCTCCATACAGTCAAACCACCCCAAGGGCTCAGCTGAGATCTACACACATGGACAAAAGAACATTCATTCACATTGGTGTACAGACAGTGCAACACAGTTCACATGATTCCTCTCCTTATCATGGAACATTGGTTCGGAAAAACACTCCATTCGCACATGTCTCAGTACTAACAAAGGCTTTAGCCATAAGGCTACTGGCTACATAGGAGCTACTTTAGGCTGAGTGCACTTCCCTGTGTTTGTGTTTGTTGGACATAACTGGCTGGATGTATATTAATTTCATAGCTTGTGGTCATTTCTGTCTGTTTTCAGATGGGCAGAGTGCACTCTTTACCTGGACCAAAACAAACACATCCTCTGTCCTCTTAACGGGCCCATAATATCATATCTGACAGACTGAGACAAGCAGAGCTGAGACAAAGACTCCCTTCTCCATGGGAGTTAGACTGACGTTTTCACTACAGTTAATATCATAATACTGTATCATAATATCACCCGGCTTGTAGGGGTCTGCTTTCAATTTAAATCAAAACCAAATCAAGTTTAATTGGTCGCGTACATATATTTTCAGATGTTATCGCAAGAGCAGCAAAATTATTGTGTTTCTAGGTCCAGCAGTGCAGTTATACCTATTAATACAAAACAGTACATGCAAATATATATATACAGCACCAGTCAAAAGTTTGGACACACCTACTCATTCAAGGGTTTTTCTTTATTTTTTACTATTTTCTACATTGTAGAATAATAGTGAAGACATCAAAACTATGAAATAACACATATGGAGTCATGTAGTAACCAAAAAAGTGTTAAACAAATCAAAATATATTTTATATTTGAGATTCTTCAAAGTGGCCACCCTTTGCCTTGATGACAGCTTTGCACACTCTTTGCACTCTTGGCAATAGTAAAACTAAAGAAATACAGTTGAAGTG
This sequence comes from Oncorhynchus tshawytscha, assembly GCF_018296145.1. Taxonomy (NCBI): domain Eukaryota; kingdom Metazoa; phylum Chordata; class Actinopteri; order Salmoniformes; family Salmonidae; genus Oncorhynchus; species Oncorhynchus tshawytscha. Next base: position 31,675,401 of record NC_056434.1, on the reverse strand, counting down.
GGAAGTTTCCATACACTTAGGTTGGAGTCATTAAAACTTGTTATTCAACCACTCCACAAATGTCTTGTTAACAAACTATAGGTTTGGAAAATCGATTAGGACATCTACTTTGTGCATGACACAAGTAATGTTTCCAACAATTGTTTACTTATAATTCACTACATCACAATCAGTGGGTCAGACGTTAACATACACTAAGTTGACTGTGCCTTTAAACAGCTTGGAAAATTCCAGAAAATATGTCATGGCTTTAGAAGCTTCTGATAGGCTAATTGATAACATTTGAGTCAATTGGAGGTGTACCTGTGGATGTATTTCAAGGCCTACCTTCAAACTCAATGCCTCTTTACTAGACATCATGGGAAAATCAAAAGAAATCAGCCAAGACCTCAGAAAACAAATTGTAGACCTCCACAAGTCTGGTTCATCATTGGGAACAATTTCCAAACGCCTGAAGTTACCACGTTCACATGTACAAACAATAGTACGCAAGTATAAACACCATGGGACCATGCAGCCGTCATACCTCTCAGGAAGGAGACGCGTTCTGTCTCCTGGAGATGAACGTACTTTGGTGAGAAAAGTGCAAATCCCAGAACAACAGCAAAGAACCTAGTGAAGACGCTGGAGGAAACATGTACAGAAGTGTCTATAGCCACAGTAAAACGAGTCCTATATGGACATAACCTGAAAGGCCGCTCAGCAAGGAAGAAGCCACTGCTCCAAAACGGCCATAAGAAAGCCAGACTACAGTTTGCAACTGCACATGGGGACAAGGATTGTACATTTTGGAGAAATGTCCTCTGGTCTGATGAAACAAAAATAGAACTGTTTGGCCATAATGATCATCATTATGTTTGGAGGAAAAAGGGGGATGCTTGCAAGATGAAGAACACCCTCCCAACCGCGAAGCACGGGGGTGGCAACATCATGTTGTGGGGGTGCTTTGCTGCAGGAGGCACTGGTGCACTTTACAAAATAGATAGCACCATGAGGGTGGAAAATTATGTGGATATATTGAAGCAGCATCTCAAAACATCAGTCAGGAAGTTAAAGCTTGGTCACAAATGGTCTTCCAAATGGACAATGCCCCAACCATACTTCCAAAGTTGTAACAAAATGGCTTAAGGACAACAAAGTCAAGGTATTGAAGTGGCCATCACAAAGCCCTGACCTCAATCCTATAGAAAACTTGTGAGCAGAACTGAAAAAGCATGTGCGAGCAAGGAGGCCTACAAACCTGACTCAGTTACACCAGTTCTGTCAGGAGGAATGGGACAAAATTCACCCAACCTATTGTGGGAAGCTCGTGGAAGGCTACCCGAAAGGCAATGCTACCTTCTGACCCACTGGGAATGTGATGAATGAAGTAAAAGCTGAAATTAATCATTCTCTCTAATATTATTCTGACATTTCACATTCGTAAGATAAAGTGGTGATCCTAACAGACCTAAGACAGGGGGATTTTTACTAGGATTAAATGTCAGGAAAACTGAGTTTAAATGTATTTGGCTAAGGTGTATGTAAACTTCTGATTTCAACTGTATAATTGTGTGTAGAAAGACATTATGGTCAGTATATGAATGGAGAAGGTGTGTACAGCAGTAGTTTAATATGATATGAGCCTTGACTAGAACTAATCATGGCCTCTAAACCTTCAAGCTGCATACTGGACCCAATTCCAACTAAACTACTGAAAGAGCTGCTTCCTGTGCTTGGCCCTCCTATGTTGAACATAATAAACGGCTCTCTATCCACTGGATGTGTACCAAACTCACTAAAAGTGGCAGTAATAAAGCCTCTCTTGAAAAAGCCAAACCTTGACCCAGAAAATATAAAAAACTATCGGCCTATATCGAATCTTCCATTCCTCTCAAAAATTTTAGAGAAGGCTGTTGCTCAGCAACTCACTGCCTTCCTGAAGACAAACAATGTATACGAAATGCTTCAGTCTGGTTTTAGACCCCATCATAGCACTGAGACGGCACTTGTGAAGGTGGTAAATGACATTTTAATGGCATCGGACCGAGGCTCTGCATCTGTCCTCGTGCTCCTAGACCTTAGTGCCGCTTTTGATACCATCGATCACCACATTCTTTTGGAGAGATTGGAAACCCAAATTGGTCTACACGGACATGTTCTGGCCTGGTTTAGATCTTATCTGTCGGAAAGATATCAGTTTGTCTCTGTGAATGGTTTGTCCTCTGACAAATCAACTGTAAATTTCGGTGTTCCTCAAGGTTCCGTTTTAGGACCACTATTGTTCTCACTATATATTTTACCTCTTGGGGATGTTATTCGAAAACATAATGTAAACTTTCACTGCTATGCGGATGACACTCAGCTGTACATTTCAATGAAACATGGTGAAGCCCCAAAATTACCCTCGCTAGAAGCATGTGTTTCAGACATAAGGAAGTGGATGGCTGCAAACTTTCTACTATTAAACTCGGACAAAACAGAGATGCTTGTTCTAGGTCCCAAGAAACAAAGAGATCTTCTGTTGAATCTGACAATTAATCTTAATGGTTGTACAGTCGTCTCAAATAAAACTGTGAAGGACCTCGGCGTTACTCTGGACCCTGATCTCTCTTTTGAAGAACATATCAAGACCATTTCAAGGACATCTTTTTTCCATCTACGTAACATTGCAAAAATCAGAAATTTTCTGTCCAAAAATGATGCAGAAAAATTAATCCATGCTTTTGTCACTTCTAGGTTAGACTACTGCAATGCTCTATTTTCCGGCTACCCGGATAAAGCACTAAATAAACTTCAGTTAGTGCTAAATACGGCTGCTAGAATCCTGACTAGAACCAAAAAATTTGATCATATTACTCCAGTGCTAGCCTCTCTACACTGGCTTCCTGTCAAAGCAAGGGCTGATTTCAAGGTTTTACTGCTAACCTACAAAGCATTACATGGGCTTGCTCCTACCTATCTCTCTGATTTGGTCCTGCCGTACATACCTACACGTACGCTACGGTCACAAGACGCAGGCCTCCTAATTGTCCCTAGAATTTCTAAGCAAACAGCTGGAGGCAGGGCTTTCTCCTATAGAGCTCCATTTTTATGGAACGGTCTGCCTACCCATGTCAGAGACGCAAACTCGGTCTCAACCTTTAAGTCTTTACTGAAGACTCATCTCTTCAGTGGGTCATATGATTGAGTGTAGTCTGGCCCAGGAGTGGGAAGGTGAACGGAAAGGCTCTGGAGCAACGAACCGCCCTTGCTGTCTCTGCCTGGCCGGTTCCCCTCTTTCCACTGGGATTCTCTGCCTCTAACCCTATTACAGGGGCTGGGTCACTGGCTTACTGGGGCTCTCTCATGCCGTCCCTGGAGGGGGTGCGTCACCTGAGTGGGTTGATTCACTGTTGTGGTCATCCTGTCTGGGTTGGCGCCCCCCTTGGGTTGTGCCGTGGCGGAGATCTTTGTGGGCTATACTCAGCCTTGTCTCAGGATGGTAAGTTGGTGGTTGAAGATATCCCTCTAGTGGTGTGGGGGCTGTGCTTTGGCAAAGTGGGTGGGGTTATATCCTTCCTGTTTGGCCCTGTCCGGGGTGACCTCGGATGGGGCCACAGTGTCTCCTGACCCCTCCTGTCTCAGCCTCCAGTATTTATGCTGCAGTAGTTTATGTGTCGGGGGCTGGGGTCAGTTTGTTATATCTGGAGAACTTCTCCTGTCCTATTCGGTGTCCTGTGTGAATCTAAGTGTGCGTTCTCTAATTCTCTCCTTCTCTCTTTCTTTCTCTCTCTCGGAGGACCTGAGCCCTAGGACCTGAGCTCCAGGACTACCTGACATGATGACTCCTTGCTGTCCCCAGTCCACCTGGCCATGCTGCTGTTCCAGTTTCAACTGACCTGAGCCCTAGGACCATGCCCCAGGACTACCTGACATGATGACTCCTTGCTGTCCCCAGTCCACCTGGCCATGCTGCTGCTCCAGTTTCAACTTCCACCTGACTGTGCTGCTGCTCCAGTTTCAACTGTTCTGCCTTATTATTATTCGACCATGCTGGTCATTTATGAACATTTGAACATCTTGGCCATGTTCTGTTATAATCTCCACCCGGCACAGCCAGAAGAGGACTGGCCACCCCACATAGCCTGGTTCCTCTCTAGGTTTCTTCCTAGGTTTTGGCCTTTCTAGGGAGTTTTTCCTAGCCACCGTGCTTCTACACCTGCATTGCTTGCTGTTTGGGGTTTTAGGCTGGGTTTCTGTACAGCACTTTGAGATATCAGCTGATGTACGAAGGGCTATATAAATAAATTTGATTTGATTTGATTTGATTTTAGAATACAGTATATAAATATAAAGTGTGTAAAACAGTGTATAAACATTATTAAAGTTACCGTTATTAAAGTTTTTGTTTCTACGGGTAAACAAATAGAATACACAAAGAGATGGTTTGCTAATGATTCACAAAATACTAAGCCATAATTTAACTCTGCCTGTAGGCATGCATTTCTCTGTGTGCATGAGGTAATGCGTGAGGTCAGGTTCATTTGGAGGCATCACCTCATGACGAAACATCCTCAAGGCCTGAGAACTGGTATCTCCATACATACACTACATGGCCAAAACTATTTGTACACCCCTTCAAATGAGTGGATTCGGCTCATTCAGCTACACCCGTTCGTTCCTGACAAGTTAATAAAATCAAGCACACAGCCATGCAATCTCCATAACCAAACATTGGCAAAAGAATGGCCCATGCTGAAGAGTTCACTGACTTTCAACGTACCATCATAGGATGCATCATTTCCAACAAGTAAGTTCATCAAATTCCTGCCCTGCTGGAGCTGCCCCAGTCACATGTAAGTGCTGTTATTGTGAAGTGGAAACGTATAGGAGCAACAACGGCTCAGCTGCTAAGTGGTACTGTAGGCCACACAAGCTCACAGAACGGGTCCACCGAGTGCTGAAGTGCGCAGCGAGTAAAAATCGTCTGTCCTCGGGTTGCAACACTCAATACCGAGTTCCAAACTGCCTCTGGAAGCAACATCCTCACAATAACTTTTCAGCTGGAGCTTCACAAAATGGGTTTCTCTGGCTGAGCAGCCACACACAAGCCTAAGATCACCATGCGCAATGCCAATCATCGGCTGGAGTGTTGTAAAGCTTGCCAACATTGGACACTGGAGTAGTGGAAACACATTCTCTTGAGTGATGAATCACATTTCACCATCTGGCAGCCCAACGGACAAATCTGGGTTTGGCGGATGCCAGGAGAACACTACCTGCCCGAATGCTAGTGCCAACTGTAAAGTTTGGTGGAGGAGGAATAATAGTCTGGGGCTGTTTTTCATGGTTACATATAGGCCTAGGGTTTCAAGCTGGTTGATTTAAAATGTAATGATATTTAGTGATATTGAATTGTGTTTGGTTGTCAACGCAACCAAATGGTAACATTTGAAGGAGATGTACTGTATCTTCTGCTTTTAAATGATTGAAAGCTTAGTGATAGACATTTGGGTGACAACTTACCCAAAAATAAGACATTGTTTTTCCATTTTTTATTTATTTTATTTATTTCACCTTTATTTAACCAGGTAGGCTAGTTGAGAACAAGTTCTCATTTACAACTGCGACCTGGCCAAGATAAAGCATAGCAGTGTGAGCAGACAACACAGAGTTACACATGGAATAAACAATTAACAAGTCAATAACACAGTAGAAAACAAAGGGGGAGTCTATATACAATGTGTGCAAAAGGCATGAGGAGGTAGACGAATAGTTACAATTTTGCAGATTAACACTGGAGTGATAAATGATCAGACGGTCATGTACAGGTAGAGATATTGGTGTGCAAAAGAGCAGAAAAGTAAGTAAATAAAAACAGTATGGGGATGAGGTAGGTGAAAATGGGTGGGCTATTTACCAATAGACTATGTACAGCTGCAGCGATCGGTTAGAATTTTGTTGTACTTTTAGATGGTTGAAAACATATTGATAACACATTGGAAATTCAACTAACTTTTGGCTGTCTTTTTGAGAAGGGAAAATATAGGCTGTACGTTTCAACCAAGTATTACCCAATTATCCACATTGAAATGACACGGTGTGCCCAGTGGGAGTAGTCACTGAGATAAGAGGCCTTGTGTTTATTCATAATTGATCATAAGATGTTTTGCTTTTCACTGTACATAACAGCCTGTCTGCTTTCAATTATGTCCTCTACAAAACCCTATTAAAGGAAATTGGAATAAGTAGAGCTCGTTGCCAGCCATTTGTGGTGGGGTTTGAAGAAAATGAAAGGACCAATGCCCACAGGAGAGGAGAGGCATCTGTGATTAAACATGGTTGGACACAGCTACAACACTCCTCAACTCTCTATGGATCAATGATAGGCTATTAAATCTTTAATGTACTTGCCAAGACCAGGAGTGGACACTGGCTACCTTGTATGCCCACATCTTAGCCAATATGATATGTGAAAGCATCAGGAAAAAACCACAAAGCAGCTGTACAAGAGCATTAATGTGATGTGAACCACTGAAATGGACAGTGTGGCAAATGGCAAGGACTATATAGTAACAGAATGTAACGTGATAGACATCCCAATTCTGTCTAGTATTTCTCCTATATGCATTTAGCGGCAGCGAGACTGAATAACAACAACAAAAAATCCAGAAAAACGCACGTCAAAAATGTTATAAATTGATTTGCATTTTAAATGAGGGAAATAAGTATTTGACCCCTCTGCAAAACATGACATAGTACTTGGTGGCAAAACCCTTGTAGGCACAGGGGTCAGACAGTTCTTGTAGTTGGCCACCAGGTTTGCACACATCTCAGGAGGGATTTTGTCCCACTCCTCTTTGCAGATCTTCTCCAAGTCATTAAGGTTTCGAGGCTGACGTTTGGCAACTCGAACCTTCAGCTCCCTCCACAGATTTCTATGGGATTAAGGTCTGCAGACTGGCTAGGCCACTCCAGGACCTTAATGTGCTTCTTCTTAAGCCACTCCTTTGTTGCCTTGGCCATGTGTTTCGGGTCATTGTCATGCTGGAATACCCATCCACGACCCATTTTCAATGCCCTGGCTGAGGGAAGGAGTTTCTTACCCAAGATTTGACGATACATGGCCCCATCCATCGTCCCTTTGATGCGGTGAAGTTGTCCTGTCCCCTTAGCAGAAAAACACCCCCAAAGCATAATGTTTCCACCTCCATGTTTGACGGTGGGGATGGTGATCTTGGGGTCATTGGCAGCATTCCTCCTCCTCCAAACACAGCGAGTTGAGTTGATGCCAAACAGCTGCATTTTGGTCTCATCTGACCACAACACTTTCACCCAGTTGCCCTCTGAATCATTCAGGTGTTCATTGGCAAACTTTGAAAAAAAAAAAAAAAAAAAAAAAAGATGTGCTTTCTTGAGCAGGGGGACCTTGCGGGTGCTGCAGGATTTCAGGCCTTCATGGCGTAGTGTGTTACCAATTGTTTTCTTGGTGACTATGGTCCCAGCTGCCTTGAGATCATTGACAAGATCCTCCCGTGTAGTTCTGGGCTGATTCCTCACCGTTCTCATGATCATTGAAACTCCATGAGGTGAGATCTTGCATGGAGCCCCAGGCCGAGGGAGATTGACAGTTCTTTTGTGTTTCTTCCATTTGCGAATAATCGCATCAACTGTTGTCACCTTCTCACCAAGCTGCTTGGCGATGGTCTTGTAGCCCATTCCAGCCTTGTGTAAGTCTACAATCTTGTACCTGACATTCTTGGGTAGCTCTTTGGTCTTGGCCATGGTGGACAGTTTGGAATCTGATTGATTGATTGGTTCTGTGGACAGGTGTCTTTTATACAGGTAGCAAGCTGATATTAGGAGCACTCCCTTTAAGAGTGTGCTCCTAATCTCAGCTCGTTACCTGTATAAAAGACACATGGGGCCAGAAATATTTCTGATTGAGAGGGGGTCAAATACTTATTTCCCTCATTAAATTGCAATCAATTTATAACATTTTTGACATGCGTTTATCTGGATTTTGTTGTTGTTATTCTGTCTCTCACTGTTCAAATAAACCTACCATTAAAATTATAGATGGATCATTTCTTTGTCAGTGGGCAAACGTACAGAATCAGCAGGGGATCAAATACTTTTTTCCCTCACTGTATATAATGTAGATGTATGACGCAGGACAACCCCATCCACCGCCTCCCTTGCAGGAAGACCCCATCCACTGCTTTAATTATAGTTGTCGAGAGGCTTTGTTGGTGCTATATTTGTGCTATATTTCAGTGGTGCTGAATAACAAATAATCAAAATGTATCAATGTCAGAAAGCCCCTCAGGTTAAGAACGTCTCACCACCACCAGTAAATACCCACACAGGGAGCCGCAGAGCTCCTCATACTGACTGTATAATGAATTAATCAGGAGCATCTGGATCAGACAGGATACGTGTTTTACTCCGTCAACACTGCAGAAGGTGTCCCGTCTCCTGTTTCAAACTGATGTCTATTTTCTCACTCAACTAAATCACTCAACAGTAAAATACATTCACAAATGCAAATATGTACGCATTTTCAAAACTCCAACCAGGCTATATTTCTCTCTGACCCCTTGTAGAGTCCTAATTCGAAAAACTGGTTGCTGAAAGAACATAAAGAGCACAAAGAGAGAGGCTTCAGAGAGTTGTGATAGTCTGCTTGGCTATGATACCCCACCAAGGGCATCAATGATAAAGATAAAATGAAAGACAACGAGGCCATCTAATTGAAAAGGGCCACACTGTAATGGTAGCGCCTTCCAAGTTTCCCTGTCTTTTGTGTGGGCTGTTACATGCCGTAAACAGGGCCATGGTGAGGGCCACATCAGCAGGGGAGACAGCCACAAGCATCATTAGCCTTCTTTGTGGGGAGCAAATTGGAGTCAAGTCCCATCTGACCAATGAGCAGCCGCTGCTCCATTAATCCTTCTGTTGTGTGACAGGAAGAGGTAGAGTCCTACGTTACACTACTGGCCCACATGCATCAGGCCGAGTTTTGCTGAGGCATGCCAACACTTGAACTCAATGTGAGTAATAGAAGGAGGGCCTCTGACAGCATAAAGATTGCAACTCTGTATTTCTCTCTAGTATGGTTTATCTGAAGGCACTGAATCATCTCATTGTCTTGCTATCATCTCTTTCACACAACAGCCTACGATTTACTATGGTCAAGATACAACGGACCATAGCAAACATATATGATACAACTGAATAATGGATTTCATTGATATCAACGTAGGCTACTACTTAATTTTCATTCAGATACAATCAGGTTGGAGCAACCCTTTCTACTACTGTAGCAAATGTCAAGGTTGTTGATAAGAGCTGCGAGTTATTTTCCAATTTAGGTTGGAATAGTGTCTCTGGCATGTCTCTTTGGACACAATGTAGGGAAAAGAATGTGTATTTTTTGTGCAAATGAAAATAGCAGAGAAAAAAAACATTTAAACACTTACATTTCCAAAGGAGCAAGATGATGATGCCATGGTTTATTATTGAGGTGCTAAGTGAGTAGGTCTACAATTTCTAATAGACTTCACATTTTCAAAGGCATAAAGATGCTTTCCCTCAGATTCATACTAGCCTATCATCTGCATGATGAGTAACAGTAATAGTTTTGACCAGTCACTGCAATGGATTAATTTGGAGAGGAGGTGACCAATAAAACTAACTAGACTTTCCCAGTCACTGTGAGAGTCACTCTACTGGCCTTCCTAATTACTGGCCTTCCTATACTGGGAGAAACCGGAGCACTTGTGAGAACTGCATCACACAGTGATGTGCCAGTGTGCTGGGGAGCCACCATGGAGTTTCTTACTGGAATTGTTTACAGAATCATGAATGTTTCCATTGCACTTTTAAAGGGACCAGTGATTATTAGGGAGTAGTGATTATTCAGAGCAGAGAAAAGCTTTGAGGCAATCTAGACATATTAACTCAACATTAAAAGGGTACTAAGAGCTATGACAAGTTCAGAGCAGGATCAGCTGGAGCTATGTTATTGTTCCCACACTGAAGAAATAGATCATAGAAGGGTCTGACACAAAAGAGGAAATATGTTTTATATTGAACTAAATCAGGGAAATTCCCAGTACTCTGTATAAGTCATATCCTGGAATACAGTTCCTGTTGTAACTTCCGGTGTATATCACTGTATTACAAAGTCAGTCAAAGGATAGCTCTACATATAAATGTGTTTCTTATACAGAAGTGCTTGTTGACCTACAAGTTAAACAGGCACTATGACTAGCAGGTTTGCCATTTGAGTAGTGAGGGAAGGGTCAAGGCTTCTTGAATTCCACTCTGGACTGTTGACTGGAAAAGTGTTGATTGATAAATAGGCGAAGGCCCCCCTTGGCATGCACGTCATCTACAGACACCTGTAAACACAGGCACCGGGCACCTTAATTGTGGAGGACGGGCTCACAGTAATGGCTGGAATGGAATCAATGGAATGGTATCAAAAACATACATGTGTTTGATACCATTCCATTCACAACATTTCAGCCATTATTATGAGTCATCCTCCCCTCACCAGCCTCCTGTGACACACACACACCACCTGTGCAGCCTGGGTCACAGCATTTCTCTCTGGTAAAGCAGCGTCAGATGTGTGAAGGAGCAAATGTGATTTGTGAAGGAGAAGATGCAATGTGTGAAGGAGGATGTGTCATCTGTCAGGAGGGGCTTTAATGTGAGATCAGGACACAGACACATAAGGAACCTGGGCCTGATGCATCGGCCAGCAGGCTCGGGGACCAGGGGAGCAGTGTTGACACAGTCCTACAGCAACACTCTCAGGTCATTTCACAACCAGTTACACAGATCTAAAGATACCACCGTTGAGAAAGATAACGAGCTAAGGAAGCACTAGAGCAGTATCGGAGCCATAGTGACTAACGAAGCAATTAATGGTCAATTTCACCGCTGCTCTATTTCACTATATATACACAGTATATCCATGAATATGTTATTAACATATACAGTACCAGTCAAAAGTTTGGACACACCTACTCATTCAAGGGTTTTTCTTTATTTTTATTTTCACTGGAATAATAGTGAAGACATCAAAACTATGAAATAACACATATGGAATCATGCAGTAACCAAAAAAAGTGTTAAACAAATCAAATTATATTTTATATTTGAGATTCTTCAAAGTAGCCCCCCTTTGCCGTGATGACAGCTTTGCACACTCTTGGCATTCTCTCAACCAGCTTCATTGGGTAGTGAATTGTGCCTTGTTAAAAGTTAATTTGTGGAATGTATTTCTTAATGCGTTTGAGCCAATCAGTTCTGTTGTGACAAGGTAGGGGTGGCATACAGAAGATAAGTCCAAATTATGGCAAGAACAGCTCAAATAAGCAATGAGAAACAACAGTCCATCATTACTTTAAACCTCTACAGGATTGGTGGGTCCCCCGCGGGACGGTTGAGCTAATGCAGGCTAATGCGATTAGCATGAGGTTTTAAGTAACAAGAAGATTTCCCAGGACATAGACATATCTGATATTGACAGAAAACTTAAATTCTTGTTAATCTAACTGCACTGTCCAATTCACAGTAGCTATTACAGTGAAATAATACCATGCTATTGTTTGAGGAGAGTGCACAGTTATGAACTTGAAAAGTTATGAATAAACCAGAAGTGCAAAGGCTCATTGGATCAGTCTAAAACGTTGCACATACCCTGCTGCCATCTAGTGGCCAAAATCTAAATTGCACCTGGGCTGGAATAATACATTATTTTAGGTGAAAATTGAAAAAAGGGGTGGATCCTTAAGAGGTATTAATTTGCAAGTAAACATGTTTCAATGAAACAGTAGATACGTCTGTCAATATAGCAAATAAGTAAACATGGCTTATATTCAAGACAAAGTTTATTTGCTCTGGAGACCAAGGTGAGTTTCCACAGCCGTTATGGCAATGTATGATACAATAGAAGGAAAAATATACTACTAACGCTTTCAATAAATATTACAGTTCCACAAAGGGAGTACTTGCATATTGTGTGTTTGGGTGGTGCAGTGAGGTGTTTGGAGTCACTTTGATACAAGGGGAGATTGTTGTTTTCACATCTCACAAAGAGTCAACTTCTTTGAATCCAAGCAGTATTGTCTGTGAGAGAAAGACAAAAACGAAATTACATTTTCATTGGCAATCATTGTGTACTGTCTATATTTCTACTGTAGCAGCATGGTGTATAATATGAGTAATCTCACAGACACACGTTACAAAGCTAGCTACAATACAGGTACAGTTACTCCAAGACTAATATGAGTCATAAAGCCAAAGTCATTCCTTTACTCTCCGAAATCATCATCAAACTTTTATCCAGTTTTGCTCCTAATGAGAGGCACGGAGGCTAGCCAGGCTAGTTAGCTAGCTAGCTAAAATGTTAGACTACAGTAAATTTTAGGTATAGCAAATACACAGCTAGCTAGCTAGCTAAACTTGGCTAGGTTGCCTTGTAATGGTACTAGCAAGCCCCGTTATGGCCAACCATCAAATTTTACTGTACTGAACAACACTCCCTCATGTAAAAATATACCTTATATTGCTAGCTAGTTAGCTACCAACAGCGAAACAACTTTCTCGTTTGTCATTTGCCCTCCTGAGTCCAACTGGTCTAGGCTGCCGCAACTGCTTGCTGGTCTCAAAATTATTTTTCTCGCAGTCTCAACTCCTCTTCAAGGTATTCCGACTCAAATAAATGGGGTTGTATATTCCTATGTTAAAGAACATTTACATTTTGGGGGGGGGGGGAATCATCAGAATGTCACGCCCTGGCCATAGAGAGGCTTTTATTCTATATATTGGTGAGGCCAGGGTGTGACTAGGGTGGGCATTCTATGTTCATTTTCTATGTTTTGTATTTCTTTGTTGTTTGGCCGGGTGTGGTTCTCAATCAGAGGCAGCTGTCTATCGTTGTCTCTGATTGAGAACCATACTTAGGTACCTTTTTCCCACTGGGTTTTTGTGGGTAGTTGTTTTCTGTTTTTGTGTCTGCACCAGACAGAACTGTTTCGGGTTTCAGTCATTCTCTTTGTTGTTTTGTTATTCAGTGTTCAGTTCAAATAAAAAAGATGAACACGTACCACGCTGCACCTTGGTCCTCACCTTCTTCCACCAACAGCCGTTACACAGAAGCAGCCGTTGTAGCTAATTATATAGCAATCCCGGATTGACAGTGCATGGTAACATAGCTTCCATAAACCTGTAAACTACTACAGCCTCCATTTTGAAAAGCCTGCCTTCGAGGGTTGGAACAAGGAAATAGGGCTCCCGTCAGGCTGTAGTCTTTACAAAGCCAGGGAATATTTGTCAACCTAGATATTCTACAATATCCTGACAGATACGAACATCTTTAATGTCCAATGGCTCTAATGAAAAAGGACAATCATATCTACTCACTGCTAGCTTGATTGTGCAATCGGCAAAACACAAAGGCCACAATAATTGCTACAAAACATAACCCAATTAAAATCAAATTGTATTTGTCACATGCGCTGAATACAACAGGTGTAGACCTTACAGTGAAATGCTTACTTACAAGCCCTAACCAACGATGCAGTTTTAAGAAAATACCTAAAAAATTATAACATTTTAAAAGTAAGAGATAAGAAAAACAAATAATTAAAGAGCAGCAGTAAATAACAATAGCAGTGCTATTTTCAATGGGTACCGGTACAGAGTCAATGTGTCAATGTGCGGGGCACCGGTGTGGAGGTAATTGAGATAATTATGTACATGCAGGTGGGGTTGATAAAGTGGCTATGCATAGATAGCAGAGAGTAGCAGCGTGGGGGGGGGGTGTAAATAGTCTGGGTAGTCATTTGATTACCGCCTTGCAGTAGCAGAGAGAACTAGGGTGGCTGGAGTCTTTGATGATTTTTAGGGCCTTCCTCTGACACCTCCTGGTATAGGACGGCAGGGTAGCTTAGTGGTTAGAGCGGTGTACTTGTAACCGAAAGGTTGAAGGTTCAAATCCCTGAGCTGACAAGGTACAAATCTGTCATTCTGTTCCTGAACAGGCAGTTAACCCACTGTTCGTAGGCTGTCATTGAAAATAAGAATTTGTTCTTAACTGACTTGCCTAGTTAAATAAAGGTAAAAATAATAGATTAAAAAAAGGGGGTCCTGAATGGCAGGAAGCTTGGCCCCGGGGATGTACTGGGCCATGCGCACTACCCTCTGTAGTGCTTTGTGGTTGGAGGCAGAGCAGTTGCCATACCAGGCAGTGATGCTCTCAATCTGTAAAATCTCTTGAGGATCTGAGGACCCATGCCAAATTTCTTCAGTAGGTTTTGTCGTGCCCTCTTCCTGACTGTCTTGCTGTGCTTGGACCATGTTAGCTTGTTGTTAATGTGGAGGCCAAGGAACTTGAAGCTCTTGACCTGCTCCACTACAGCCCGTCGATGAGAATGGGGGTGTGCTCGGTCCTCTTTTTCCTGTAGTCCACAATCATCTCTTTTGCCTTGATCACTTTGAGAAAGAGGTCCTTACATAACATGGTCAGGTCTGTCGGTGATCAGGCCTACCATTGTTGTGTCATCAGCAAACTTCATGATGGTGTTGGAGTTGGCCGTACAAGCAACTGGCCGTGCAGTCATGAGGGAACAGGGAGTACAGGACTGAGCACGCACCCCTGAGGCGCCACCATGTTGAGGATCACAATAGCGTATGTGTTGTTACCTACCCTCACCACCTGGGGGAGGCCCGTCAGGAAGTCTACGATCCAGTTGCCTAGGGAGCTGTTTAGTCCCAGGCTCCTTAGCTTAGTGATAAGTTTTGAGGGCACTATGATGTTGAACACTGAGCTGTAGACAATGAATAGCATTCTCACATAGGTGTTCATTTTGTCCAGGTGGGAAAGGGCAGTGTGGAGTGCAATAGAGATTGCATCATCTGTGGATCTGCAAATTGTAGCCGTGACCAGCCTTCCAAAGCATTTCATGGCCACAGACGTGAGTGCTACAGGTCGGTAGTCATTTAGGCAGGTTACCTTAGTGTTTTTGAGCACAGGAACTATGGTGGTCTGCTTGAAACATGTTGGTATTACAGACTCAGACAGAGCGAGGTTGAAAATGTCAGTGAAGACGTCAGTTGGTCAGCACATTACGAGTACACGTCCTCGTAATCCGTCTGGCCCAGCGGCCTTGTGAATGTTGACCTGTTTAAAGGTCTTACTCACATCGGCTGCGGAGAGCGTGATCACACAGTCATCCGGAACAGTTGATGCTCTCATGCACGTTTCAGTGTTAATTGCCTCGACGCGAGCATAGAAGTTATTTAGCTCATTTGGTAGGCTTGTGTCACAGGGCAGCTCTTGGCTGTGCTTCCCTTTGTAGTCTATAATAGTTTCAAGCCCTGACACATCCAACGAGCGTCAGTGCCGGTGTAGTACGATTCGATCTTAGTCCTGTATTGAAGCTTTGCCTGTTTGATGGTTCGTCGGAGGGCATAGCGGGATTTGTTATAAGCTTCCGGGTTAGAGTCCCGCTGCTCAAAAGTGGCAGCTCTACCCTTTAGCTCATTGCAAATGTTACCTGTAATCCATGGCTTCTGGTTGGGGTATGCACATACATTTTTAGATCAGACAGCAAGCTCAATCAACCAATGAGTGTGCTCTGGGCGTTCGTAAACTCAGAGCATTGTCAGATTGGCCATTTGTAAATTCAGAGCATCTCGCATCTCGCTCAGAGCGCACCCTGGTGCTCTGGCCGAAAAGTACAGTTGATCTGAGCTTTCTGACCTAACAACAGCAGTCAAGCACCCAAGCTAACAGGCTAGCTTTGGAAAAAAATCCCCAATTTTCATGGTATCCAATTGGTAGTTACAGTCTTGTCCCATTGCTGCAACTCCCATATGGACTTCCAAGTCCTGCTGCTTCCAAGCAGTGAAGGTCAAGAGCCGTGCATCCTCCGAAACACAACCCAGCCAAGCCGCACTGCGCGCTTAACCTTGAAGCCAGCCGCACCAATGTGTCAGAGGAAACACCATACACCTGGCGACCATGTCAGCATGCATTGCACCTGGCCTGCCACAGGAGTCACTGGAGTGCAATGGGACAAGGACACCCCTGCAGGCCAAGCCCTCCCCTAACCTGGACGACACTGGGCCAGTTGTACACCACCCCATGGGTCTCCCGGTCATGGCCAGCTGGGACAGAGCCTGGACTCAAACCAGGATCTCTAGTGGCACAGCAAGTACTGCGAGGCAGTGCCTTAGACCACTGCGTTGCTCGGGAGACCCAATGTTGGCTAGCTTGCTAGCTATTCCTGACACAAATGAGAGAACAGCTCACTCTGACCCTTTTACTCACCCCACTCATTATGTTAGCCAATCATGGCAAGCGGGAAGTTGCTGTCTTCTTCCATGGCTAAACCAACTAGGCTCGAAATGTAAAAATGTTATTCGTATACAGATGGAATACAAGTTTGTTATTAATAAGGCACATGAAAGTTCACATGTTCCAGAAGGCATTTCTGCCAAAAAACACATTTTGATTAAAAAAAAAAGGTTTACGTTCAAATGGCACTCCTGTGAAATACTGATGAGCGAAATACACCTAGTTTCCTGAAACTAGTCACATATCATCACATTGTCCTCTGGATACTTCTCGCATTCCGCCACAGCACATCATCATTGCTGTTGAGATGTTCCTGTAGTTCCTGTAGTAAATGGGAACCGTGCAGCCAGCTAGTCTGTGTGAAGGTGACCGAGGGGCCTGGAAAGGCCACGTCTCTCTGCCCATTTCAAAGTCCGCTCCCCAGGCCCAGCTTAGAGTAATTAATGGCTTATTCATTCCTGAGCAAACCATCCAGCAGTAATTATGACCATATGCTATTTCAAAGACCTTTAATTGGCCAATTAAAATCTTATTAGACACCAGATCAGAGATGGGAGAATTTTTTTTACTTCAGGTTTTGGGAGTGTAAAATTCTTCAAGCCAAATTACCACAGGGACTCCTGAACCATGGTCAGTAGCCATTAATTTAATCACAAACAGGGTTTTTAATGGATAAAAAAGCATTGTGGCAATGGGCGCAGTCGGCCCATTGGCGTGGTTGGATCTTAGAGAACATTTTAGAGGACCCCATCTTGGCGGTGTAGAGAAAAGTTTTAGTATTTAAGCCAATTTCCTGCAACTCTATACATTTTGCCATGGCTAATGCTGCATTATTTAGCTCAAACATAATAACAAAATCAATATAGCAAAATCAATTGTTTTGGGAATTTTCAATTCTCTCGGACTGTCAAGCTTTCATTTTGGTGATTGTTAGTTCTTAAAAATTATATTATTTAAAAATAAATCTAGGTCCTTTTCTACATACTTTATAAGTAATTTAAGTTTACACTGAAAGCGTTTTTTCCATCCCGAAAATGTATAAAACAATATTTATTAAAATGTTTGACACTGTTTGGACTTCGGAAAAAACACTTAGGCGGCCCGTCCAAGGATTTCAGTGGCAGAAACATCTCTGACAACTGCTGACTGGATGAAATCGTTACTATGTGAGGAGGACATCAGATGCTCTCTGTGAGCTCAGCTCATTGATATATTCATGTAATATATGGCTGTGAAAGTGGATATTTCATCACCTCTGTCTTTGAAACCTACGCAGCAAACTGCCTAAATCAACCAGCTCCCAGCTCTCAGAAGTGGAAATATTTGAAATGGTATTCCGTTTCATTCCATTTCCCCTCTGTGCTAAATTTCTGTAACAGATGTGGAGGCAGCAGAAGCACCTACTGTATCTGATGAAATGTAAAGTGTCTGTCTGTCTGTCTGTCTGTCTGTCTGTCTGTCTGTCTGTCTGTCTGTCTGTCTGTCTGTCTGTCTGTCTGTCTGTCTGTCTGTCTGTCTGTCTGTCTGTCTGTCTGTCTGTCTGTCTGTCTGTCTGTCTGTCTGTCTGTCTGTCTGTCTGTCTGTCTGTCTGTCTGTCTGTCTGTCTGTCTGTCTGTAGCTAGCCCTGCTGTCACTATCAGAGCTGTAGAGGATGAAGGAGAGCAGCTACACATAGGATATAAAGGTGCTACACATAGGATATTTTAGAAAATGTCCATGTACCATCTAAATTGCTGTGAAATATCTTTTCAATTATAAAAAATATTGTTTTATAGCTGCTTGAAGCTGGTGGACCAGAAATGTAAGTCACGTTCGATTTTGGTCCACCAGCTTCAAACAGTTGTAAAATCTATATTTTGTGTTATTGAAAATATATTTCACAGCAATTTAAATGGTACAATGATTCCCTACACTATTCAGTGCTTGTTTTTTCACATAAACTGAAATTGAGCAAACAGTGTAGAATTTTAGCAACCAGGAAATGACAGAGCCATTTCCACTAGATATCACAGCCAAAGTCCAAACTGCTTTCCCAGATGCAGCTCTGGTGGGAAAAATCAACAGGTAAATATCACAGCCAATCACAACACTGTCAGGTAAGTCATACCGTGAAACACTATCATTCCACTGTTAGTGGAAGGAGAACTACAACTCATCTACCCAAAAGAGGAGAGCAGTATGGCAGACTGTTTCCCCCTGTAAATGTGAAAGTATCCAATGTGCTGCCTGCAAAAGAAATCATCATCATGACATTCACAAAGCCAATGTCTAGGCCTACACCTTCTGTGAGTTATGACCATCATATCATGCACCCCCCCCCCTCTCTTTTACACCGCTGCTACTCTCTGTTGTTATCATCTATGCATAGTCACTTTAATAACCCTACATATTACCTCGACTAAACATTTCACTGTAAGGTCTACACCCGTTGTATTAGGCGCATGTGACTAATACAATTTGATTTGATCATATCAGTAGCTCTTAGGAGTCATTTTTGGTCATTTTTGACCAGAGAAATAACCTAGTTAATATTCAACATCCTGTAAAAATACTATATTCTCTTTCCATTGAGAGGTGTGCTTTAGGTGGTTTTGTCCTGTGAGCTGTGCTGGCCTAACTGAGTGAGAGAGGGCTGGCGCCTCCCTTCCTCTTACAGCCAGGGCTTTTTTTCCTGGCACTGGGGCCAAATCTCCCTGTCAAAACACATCAGGCAGGGTCTAAACCAGGTGGATTAAAACCTCTCGTGTGTTGTCATGAAGAAAGTTTCATAACAGAGTGAATGCAGAGGGATTGAGAAACATTTTGAATAGTCCGAGGGACCATTTCTTCGTATTCTCCACAACTCTTGAAGAACTCTGCTATAAGCTGATCTTCTTTGGGAGGTACCTTGTTGATTCAGTTGAAGTGGCCTGATTATTTTCTACAGTTTGTGTTGCTCTTGTCACACCCTGTATTGTGCATAGGAACACCTCTACTTCCCCTTCACTATAGCACATGATATTTATTGGACCACTGGCTATTTGATATGAAGCCACTATATTCCCATGGTGTAAGCAACAGTACAGTGAGCTTTCCAGAAGGTAATTCTGAGACCTCATAGTGGGCATCCACAAACGATGAATCCATGCAGGAACTTCAAGAACAAATTAGATTCCTCATTGAACTATCCAACACTTGAGGTATTACATGCTCTATACACAGATCCCACTATTTGAATGCATGGCAGAGTTGTTATTGTTGTCTTAGCGGTGTATGGTTAGTAGCATCCCCTGAGATAGCTGAAATAAAAGGCTTAACATACCTAATTTCCTGGGTAAATACAGTATGTCATGCTGACATTTGCTTTGGTACACAATGCAAGAAGAATATGACTATACTGTTTACAACTTTCTAACGCAGGGGGGGACGTGTAATGGTCCAGAGGAGTTTTTCAGATACAGACACAGAAGACTGTGTGGTGAGCTACAAAACCAACATTAACTGCCATCTCAGTTATTTGAAATGATTGAGTATTCAACACATTCATTAGTGCGTAGCCTATAGCCTACTCTAAATGCATGCATTGTTATCATGTTCGCTTATCTCCAACTCTATCAAAGCCGGTACTGATTGGGCTCCAGCTGGTGCATGTTTAACTGATTCTTACCAAAGATATGCAAAATCACCCATTATAATCTGTGTCTTGTATGTGCTGTTATGATGATAGTATTGAACTGAATCAAAGCCTGCAGGTTCTATTCCCCTTCTAAACATCCTCATCAACAGCTGTTAGAGAAGTCATAACACTTCCATCTGTTGAGCCTCCTGGCTCCCAACACTCACAGAGCTGCTTAACATGCAGTCGGATCAATTGTCATCCCACATGTGTTTGGCAAGCACCAACCTGGTCTCAGAGCATTTCATATTATTCTGTATGTAAATCTGAGACACTCCATTTAGTATGACATGTAACGTTTTGTATGGTATTTATTAATTTGTGGATGTCCATCATCCATTTCTCATGATATGTTACGAATGACAATTTATAGGATATGTTACGAATTCCAATTTGTTGTTGCTAACGTTAGTTAGGTGGCTAGGTAGTTAACGCTAATATTAGCTAGATTCCAACATGCAACCTTTGGGTTGCTAGACGTTCGCGTTATATGCCCACCCATCCTCTCTGACCCACCATCCGCCTTTCGTTTTTGCCTTAAGTAACCTTCTGTTTTATGTAACCATACCAAACGTAACGTATCATACTAATTTGAGTGTCCTGGATTTACATGTATTATGTTACGTCTAGTTTATGAGACCAGGCTGCAAGCACTGCTAGGACAGTCAGGAAATACAGTACTGTACTAGGGGTATATCCTCAACCCAGGCCAGTCCTCTACTATCTCACTCTAGTATTGATTTGTCCTTGGTGCAGGGGTGTGTGTGCTGAATGGGGACAGTGCCGGGCTAGCTAATTATGTGGACATCCGGTAATGGAAAAATACCTGAAATATAAATAGGAAAAAAACATACTGTATGTTGACTAATCAAAGGATTTTCATTAGGAAAACTTTGCAGAAAAGTATCAATTCAACTGTACCATCCACTCTGAAATGTCTTACTGTAGAAATGTTCTCAAGGCGTGCTTTGTTTATGAGGGGTCACATCGTCAGAGACGCAGGTGAAGAGCTGTGAAAGTCCTGGCTGCTTAAAGTAGGTCAGAGCAGGTCTGTCCAAACGCTTGCTGCTCCGCCTCTAAGTTGTTTGGAATTATCTCCACATGTCCTTCGTTGTACATTTACTGCCGGAGCAATATTGACCCTGATACGCCAAGCACTGATAAGCCTGTTACAATCTGCATGATTTCAAATCTCACTGTAGTTTCTGTTTTGCTTCAGGTCTGACTGCATGTGGTAGATTGGTTTTTAATGGCAAGGGCCTATTATTGTTAGTTCAAAGCACACTGTGGATGCTTGCCTTATAAATGACTAACACATCAGGTTTTACTAATACATAACCTAAGTACTTTAATTAACATTATGTTCAATTGTTAAATTTTTCATTGAATGGTTACAAAAAGTGTATTGATCACCAGATCGAACCTGCATAGTTAACATGAAGAACTGTAAACGATTCTTTAAAAAAATTCCTGAGACTAGGAGAAAGATAACATACAGAAAAACATAGGCTATTTCAGAATGTGATTGAATACGGGTGCACGACCAGTGCTCTATTTGGTTGCGCGCATTCCAGTAGCTTAGAGGCTTAGACAGATGCTCGGAGCACTGGCCAGATCAGGGCGGTGTGCTCAGTCCATCCATCAGTCACTGTGTAGGGCCGATAAAGGGCTCAGAGTCACTGCTCCTACACACACCCATCACTGACACACAGTCCCCAAGGCTGTATCTAGACTTGACAGTTAATGTAGTTTTTGAATTCTGATCATGGAGTTCTGGAATTCCAAACACATCATGCGTCTACACTTACTGTTGAATGTGTCCACCATGTTCACACTATGTCCGGATTCGCTATATTAAAATGCCAGTATGCATTTTGCAAATAGTGGAATAGGCAAAATATGATAATAATAACAACAACTGTAGTTAGCTAACCTCTGTAGTTAGCCAGAAAGCTAGCAAGCAAAGCTAAAGGGATTGCAAAATTAAATAGTTTTTCTAAATATTAGCTAGCTTTATGAGGCCATCAAAAACTTTCCTCACGCTGGGAACGTATTTCCTCCAACGTTATAATGAAAAGGTGCCTGGAGTGCTGGAGTGCTGATGACATCACCCACTGTATGGGCTCTCGTGGCCTGATTGCATCCAGACTGAGGAGAAATCTGCACACAATGTGCTCCGGCTCGTCATCTGACCAAAGCATCGTTTCTGATTCAAGTGCCAATGCCGTTTAGCAAACTTCAGGCATTTACATTTGTTGGATGACACGAAAATAGAGCTCTTTGGCCACGCACACCAGTGGTGGGTTTGGTGTTGAAATGAGAATTCATGAGCAGAAAATAACCCCTTACCTACTGTAAAATATGGTGGTGGATCTTTGATGTTATTGGGCTATTTTGCTTCCACTGGTCCTGGGTCCCTTGTTAAGGTCAATGGCATCATGAATTTGACCCATTACTAGGACATTTTAACCAAAAACCTGTTTGCTTCTGCCAGTATGCTGAAACTTGGCCGCAAGTGGATCATCCTGCAGGACAATAACCCCAAGCAAACATCAAAATCCACAAATAGATGATTGTTTGGCCACAAAATCAACATTTTGCAATGTCCGGACTTGTAACCCATTAAAACCTGTGGTTTGAATTGAAGAGGGCAGTCCATAAGTGCAGACGAAGGATATTAAGGATCTGGAAGGATTCTGTACGGAGGAATGGTCTAATATCCCTCCTAATGTGTTTTTGAACTCAGAAAAAAATTCAGAAAAAGGATCCGTGTCATTATCGTTGCAAGGTGAGGTATTGAACGCTATTGAAAATAGGGGTGTCAATCATTTTGACCTCAACCTTTTTGAGAGAAACAAATATTACATGTTGAACAAAATCTCTTTCTCTGAGAAATTACATTAGTGTCAAATAATAGAATTTCCCCATTTTTTGGCTCATCCAATACAGCTCAGTATTTGAATGATTTATTTCATACAGTAATATTTTATCATCTTTATCAAGTGTCAATCATTTCAGGACCCCACTGTATGTGGGTGTATTGTTATCTGCATCTATAGGCTACTTGTGGTCAACTCATAGCAAACCCTGCACACGTTTACACATAGCTTACTGTGTTAAGAGCAGAGGAAGAAACTGACTACAACTCAATATGCACTACACACAATATGACCTAGAGGATAACATTGATTATTTAGCCTACATGTCTGAGAGGTGTAAGAAGAGATGATGCATACAAAGTAGTCATATAACTGCCCACAGTAGAGTACCAGAAAACAGAGAAAGAAAGATACAAGCAATAAATACATACATACAAAACTGATGGCCACAACAGTCAACTGGGGGGTGACATTAACGTGTTCCTTCTTTGATGTTCGTAATATCGGCACACTATTTGACTGTTATCATGATGCTCATCCCAGATGCTTGGTCACCCTCTTCCATGCACCAGTTTGTGTGCAAGCTGCTCTTATTTGCCGTGTGAAGATTGTAAATTGATATTTCATTGCAGGGTGTGTACTGGAGTAAACCTTCATCTGAGCATCCGTGTTTTCATTTTCATAATGCAGAAATAATGATAATTACAATGCTAATACCAAATATCAGGTCTCCCAGCTCAAACTGAATGCAGAAGTTGCCGTAATATGCAGACTGCTCTGCTCTGCCTTTGTAGTCAGGCTGTGCTCTGTATGATAAGACACTTCTCTATAGGCTGCAGATAGGAGAAAATGCTCTCTAAACATTCTGAGGTTGAATTCTAAACCCTGAACACAGTGCAAAGATTGCAAGACTGATATTATTTTGCCAATCAGGTTCACAAAATCCGGTTTACAGGGATATGCAAATGAGGTGCTACTAATCCTGGGGCAACAGCAGCAGACACTCTGACTGATGCCTGTAGTTCCTCCAGTTCCTCTGCTTCTTACTCAGCCGTGAAATGTGTGGGGATGATACCAAGTACCAGCCCAAGCCCCCTGGTTGTCTTTATCTAGCAGACAGAGCTTTTTGTTTTTAGCATAGTCTGTGTGTGGGCTATTGGCCCTCCACATGCAGTGACCTCATAGTGGAGTGATCAATAGCATGCTACTCATTCCTAAAGAGTATTGGTATGCCAGTCATCCTAGACATATCATCAATCCTTTACACCACAGATATATAGGGTACATTCCACCCAGCAACCTAGACAACTGGCTTTGACCCCAAAGGGGGGTCTGGTTGCCAATCTGGGGAAGACTTGGTCTTGTCACTCAATGTGTCAACCTGATAGCCATGGAACGCTAAAGCGCAACACAGCTCCTAGTTCTTGTTTAATAGTAAAACGTATAATTTTAGGTCTAATTGAAGATAATCTCACATTGGCGGGATTGTTCTATCAAGCCTTTCTCCTCTTTTTTTTGTTCATATTTCTAAGTAAAGTTCTGCAGGGTCCCTATGATCCCTGTGCTGTATGGTTATGAGGCTGACTGACTGACTGCTCTACTTAACCAGACAAGCATAATAACACGATTAGCAGCCTATCAGATGACACAGTATAGTGAAGCTGGTTGCAGGTACATACAGGCCCACATCTTATGTCACATGGTCTGGTCAACAAGCACTATGCAGTATTAGAGTGCAAATGGCTTCATTTGAAACTTAATGTCTGAGAAAGAGGGTAGAAATTAAGTTTCTCCTTTTCATTAACACCAAGCAAAAATACATGTATAACATGCATTAAAATGCATAACCTTTATATCCCATTTCTGCTAGTGGGAGTTAGCTTTCAGCTTGCTTTCACTGCCTCTGCAGAGGAATGTTGGTTAATGTAGTACAGAGTGGAGTGAACCTCAAAAGGACCCTTGACGTTCCCGTGGCCTTTGTTTGCAGTGAAGGGCCCAGTCATAGAGTGCAGTGGATGTGTGTGAGATCCAATCAGTCCTAACACGTCCACACAGCTCAGCTCTTTGCAGGGCCCTGCGGCTGCAGGCATGGAGGTGCTAGCTGATGTCATGGAGAGATGGCAGTGAAATGATCTGTGACAGGAAAGTTGAGCCTCTTCAATACCATGTTAGAGCCAAGCCCACATTGTCACGGCTGTTGAAGGAACTGGACCAAGGTGCAGCGTGGTGTGCGTACATTTTCTCCTTTAATCGAAATGACGCCGACAAAGCAATAAACAATACAAAACAAACCGTGAAGCTTAAGGCTATGTGCCATCAAACAAAGTTAACAAGACAGGTGGGAAAAAAGGCACCTAAGTATGGTTCCCAATCAGTGAGAACGATAGACAGCTGTCCCTGATTGAGAACCATACCCGGCCAAAACATAGAGATAAAAAATCATAGAAACACAACACATAGAAATGCCCACCCCAACTCACACCCTGACCAAACCAAAATAGAGACATAAAAAGGATCTCCAAGGTCAGGGCGTGATACAAATAGCATTTCCTCAGACAACTTCATCTACTTTCACAACAGAGGTCAAGGCATGTCAAACCACATGTCAGGCCCTTGGAAGAGATTGCATCCTCTTTTTCCAGACATGAGCAGAGCAAGACAGATGCTGCTTTGTTGTTCAGTAAAAAAGCAAATACATGCCATAGCTCTTTCTTTTGGGCAACCTGATCACAATAAGTAATACAGCATCCTTCAAATAAAGCACAAGAAGGTCACATCCCTACTTTATTAATTCAGGAACATGAGGAGCAGTCTTTTACAGACTAAAGTATGGCTGTGTAGAGGGACAGCATGAGGATATCTGTGTAATCTGAACCAATTAGACCAGCGGCCCTCTCCTCTTTTCCACTGTCCCACCAACCACGCTGGCAGCAGTGGTGAAAATGAGCATCAAAGCATCAAAAGCGTTAGTTGCTTCCTGTGAGCTGCTACCTGCATGCTAAGCAGTTCCATTCCCCCAGATGTCTAAAAGCTCTGCTGGACCCCAGGCAGAAGCAGCAGATCTGCAACCGTCTCCCTCCCAGGCGGCCCAGACCAGACTAGCCAGGCAGACAGTGTTGTGGACAGGTGCAGGGATCTGAACCCTGCTGTCACTCACAGAACAAGAAAGCACCGGGATAAGATGTTAGCTTCCTTTAAAAGGCCAACGGATGCCCTGCCCTGGGTGTTTATACATCACATATTCGATCCTATGCCATTAATTATTCAGACTGCACTCTGCCTACTGTGGCTCTTACTTCAAACACCTGCACTGTCTGCCTACCTGCCCTGGGTAACAGTGTTACCGTAAGAAGTACGATTCGATATGTATCTTGATTAATGGGCTCCGATACAATATAGGAATGATAAGTTTTAGTTTGAAATGAATCGGTGCGATTCAGTTTCATTAGAATAATGAATCGATGTGATGCACTAACATTTGTTGCATAAACACATTCATTTTACATTATATATTAAAAGTGTGTGTGTGTGTCTGTGTAAATGATGTATATGTCTATGGTGTACACACTTTTGATCTGAAATCACCGTCACCCACTAATTCATTTGTACCCACTGAATATATAGCACAACTTTGGATTCCACCCTTCTCATAATCAAATGGTTTAGATCTTTTGGAAGTTATGAAAGACTGGACCTAAAATTGTGTATAAATGATCATACAAGAGGTTTTGCCATGATTCCTATGTTGAAGATGTGAAAATGATTTGTTGGTCTGTAATGAGGAACATTCTGACGCTGCACTTGAAGAAGTTATGAAAGTGCTTCTCCGGTTACTGGTAGGCATGCACCCATCAAGAAACTGACTGTTAGAACTGACAAATCCCCATGGATAGATGATATATTGAAAAACGGTATGGCTGAGAAGGATGAGGCAAAGGGAATAGCAAATAAGTCTGACAACACAGCAGACTGGCAAACATACAGTAAATTGAGAAATCACCTAACTAAACTAAACAAAAAGAAGAAGAAACTATACTATGGAACAAATAGAAATGATATAAAGAATAATAGTAAAAAGCTCTGGAGTACTTTAAATGAAATTCTAGATTCCATCCTTCATTGAGGCAGATGGCTTGTTCATAACAAAACCCTTTGATATAACTTATTTTGTTGACAAGATTAGAAACTTAGGCATGACATGCAAACATCTAATGCTGAGTCTTTATATTCATGCATACTGGACCAAATAATTAAAGACAAGCACTGTTATTTGGAGTTCCACAAAGTGGGTGTGGAAGAGGTGATTTCTTTTTGCTATCTATAAGGACAAACCACCTGGTACTGACAACCTGAGGCTGGTAGTGGAATTGCTGAGGTTAGTAGTGGAATTGCTGAGGTTGGTAGTGGAATTGCTGAGGTTGGTAGTGGAATTGCTGAGGCTGGTAGTGGAATTGCTGAGGTTGGTAGTGGAATTGCTGAGGTTGGTAGTGGAATTGCTGAGGTTGGTAGTGGAATTGCTGAGGTTAGTAGTGGAATTGCTGAGGTTAGTAGTGGAATTGCTGAGGTTAGTAGTGGAATTGCTGAGGTTAGTAGTGGAATTGCTGAGGTTAGTAGTGGAAGTGGAAGTGCTGAGGTTGGTAGTGGAATTGCTGAGGTTATTGCTGAGGTTAGTAGTGGAGGTTGGTAGTGGAATTGCTGAGGTTAGTAGTGGAATTGCTGAGGTTAGTAGTGGAATTGCTGAGGTTAGTAGTGGAATTGCTGAGGTTAGTAGTGGAATTGCTGAGGTTAGTAGTGGAATTGCTGAGGTTGGTAGTGGAATTGCTGAGGTTGGTAGCGGAATTGCTGAGGTTGGTAGCGGAATACATTGTGACTCTTGTTTGCAACATCTTCAATTAAAGCCTAGAAGACTTTGTGTGCCCTTAGACATGGAGGGAGGCAAAGGTCATTCCGCTGCCAAAGAATAGCAGAGCACCCTATAATGGTTCAAACAGCCGACCAACCAACCTGTTACAAGTGCTTAGCAAACTTTTAGAAACAATTGTGTTTGATAAAATAGAAAGTTATTTTTTACAGAAAACAAATGAACAACATACTTTCAGCATGCTTAAAGGGAAGGGCTCTCAACATGCTCGGCCCTGACACAAATGACTGATGAGTGGCTGAAAGAAATTGATAGTAAGAAGGTTGTGGGAGCTGTTCTGTTCGATTTCAGTGCAGCTTTTGATGTCATTGATCAAAACCAATGTTCCCTCAAAAACTTTTCGGCACTGAGCAAATTTCAGAGCAAACTTGAAATTCTGTGCAACTTCCAGTGTGCGTTTACTGTGAACACTGAGGCTGTACCCAAGTTACAGCTTAACAGTGGCCAAGTAGGCTACTGCGGCTATTTGATCATAATCTAGGCCTACCAGAGTGGTCTACCACCAAAAGCAATGGAGAAAATCCCATACATAACATTTTAACACAGACATAGTTTTTCTACCATTCAGCCTACAGTAGCAGCTAATGTGTGGTGTTCAATGTAGGGCTTGACATGAACCTGTTGGTCCATCCTTCAGACACGGTGACTGAAAATGTTGTTTTGTTTTGTTTGATGCATGCAACCACTTCACAAAATGAAATGCCATTGTTAGAGAGAATCAGACAAATTATGCTACCCTCTGCCTATTGGCTACTTAGCATATTCAAGCCTGTCTCAAGCCTGCCCATTTAAGACACAAAAAGCTCTTTACCTTACTCGCTTTTCAAAGATGTCTAGAAATGTATATGTCTTTTTTGCTCTTGTAGGCAATGGTCTATTTGCATATAGGCTTACTGCAGCTCTGCTTGTTTATGCAACACAGATCTCTGTAGAGTAAGGGCTGAGTCGTGTGTGTCAATGCAATAGAATCCTACTCCGATGCATTCTGCCTACAACAAAATGTCTTGTGTAGTTAGTTTTGGGTATGTTTCATTGAAAGTGGCTAATATTGTGTTGATTCAATCACAATAGCCACACAGGCTTGATTACCAACAACGATGAGACGGCCTACAGGGAGGAGGTGAGGGCCCTCGGAGTGTGGTGTCAGGAAAATAACCTCACACTCAACGTCAACAAAACTAAGGAGATGATTGTGGACTTCAGGAAACAGCAGAGGGAACACCCCCCTATCC
Source organism: Oncorhynchus tshawytscha (assembly GCF_018296145.1). Taxonomy (NCBI): domain Eukaryota; kingdom Metazoa; phylum Chordata; class Actinopteri; order Salmoniformes; family Salmonidae; genus Oncorhynchus; species Oncorhynchus tshawytscha. The sequence continues at coordinate 31,646,375 of NC_056434.1, read as the reverse complement.
ACATCAATGGAACAGTAGTGGAGAGGGTAGTAAGTTTTAAGTTCCTCGGCGTACACATCACAGACAAACTGAATTGGTCCACCCACACAGACAGCATCGTGAAGAAGGCGCAGCAGCGCCTCTTCAACCTCAGGAGGCTGAAGAAATTCGGCTTGTCACCAAAAGCACTCACAAACTTCTACAGATACACAATCGAGAGCATCCTGTCGGGCTGTATCACCGCCTGGTACGGCAACTGCTCCGCCCACAACCGTAAGGCTCTCCAGAGGGTAGTGAGGTCTGCACAACGCATCACCGGGGGCAAACTACCTGCCCTCCAGGACACCTACACCACCCGATGTCACAGGAAGGCCATAAAGATCATAAAGGACAACAACCACCCGAGCCACTGCCTGTTCACCCCGCTATCATCCAGAAGGCGAGGTCAGTACAGGTGCATCAAAGCTGGGACCGAGAGACTGAAAAACAGCTTCTATCTCAAGGCCATCAGACTGTTAAACAGCCACCACTAACATTGAGTGGCTGCTGCCAACACACAGACTCAACTCCAGCCACTTTAATAATGGGAATTGATGGGAATTGATGTAAAATATATCACTAGCCACTTTAAACAATGCTACTTAATATAATGTTTACATACCCTACATTATTTATCTCATATGCATACATATATACTGTACTCTATATCATGTACTGCATCTTTATGTAATACATGTATCACTAGCCACTTTAAACTATGCCACTTTGTTTACATACTCATCTCATATGTATATACTGTACTCGATACCATCTACTGCATCTTGCCTATGCTGCTCTGTACCATCACTCATTCATATATCTTTATGTACATATTCTTTATCCCTTTACACTTGTGTGTATAAGGTAGTAGTTTTGGAATTGTTAGCTAGATTACTCGTTGGTTATTACTGCATTGTCGGAACTAGAAGCACAAGCATTTCGCTACACTCGCATTAACATCTGCTAACCATGTGTATGTGACAAATAACATTTGATTTGATTTGATTTGTAAAGGAAGTTAACAGGGAAAATGTTATTGTATTTCAAAACTTGAGGTAGGCTATAGGATCACACCGGTAATATATCCATTGTTGTGTTACTTGTGAGGCACAGCTGAGTGAGCAAAAATGTTAATAATTAGCTTTTTATTTGTATTTTACTGGGCTGATGCTGCCTGCATCTGATGGTTAGTCTCAGTGGAGGGAGAGAGCAGACTGAGGGTCCGCCTCTCAACATCCCTCCTCTCTCCCTCCTCTCCTCCACTGACACTAACCAAAATGTGACACCGTCTTCCATCTGATGGTGAAACTCGAGTCGCACCGCATTATTTCGGCCTCATGCACTCATTCATGCTGTTACTCCTATTAACAGAAAAAGTGAAATATTCCTCCATGTTAAAAAAGTCCCAAGCCGCTAATAATAACAACAAAGCAAGCCTATTGATATTCATTCATTACTGCTTCTGTGCTAGTTGTTACGCTGAGTTGAAATAGGAAGAACGCACATTTTATGGTTATAAAAGTGTTGAATACAAAATGTTGACAGTGCTGAGTAAGAACTTAAAAACATGAACTCAATCATAAAATCAGCTGTTCTTTGCTGTATTAGTTGACAGTCTCTTTCTAGTTAAATACATACAAATTTAGCATACAGGAGCAATTAGGTTTAACTAAGAGTCTTGCTTAAGGGAACATTGACAGATTTTTCACCTAGTCAGATTCAAACCAGCAACCTTTTGGTGACTGCCCGGACCGCTTTACCACCAAGCTACCTGCTGCCATGATTTTAAAGTCTTTGAAATCTCACAATCTCAATTTTGCTGTAGTTTTCTTTTATGTCTGCTACGTCACTGCAGACACGTAATCTGAGCCATCCGATTGGCCAGCGGTAGGCTTATAGTGCACTTGATTTGGTCTCTGGGCCGCCGGGAATGCAAAGTTTGAAACCTTCAGACACATGAAATGGTTAAAAATGGAAACAGTTCGCCTACCCGGCGCGCAGGGCAGCTGAATCGGATTCACCTACCATCAGAATAGTTTTTACAGAAATGTTCAAGGCACTAGGAATGCCTTGGAGATCGACCAGTCGATCGCGATTGACCCGTTTTAGAAAGTGGTCACGAACTCGTGCTTCTCTCTGTGGGCTGATATTTCTTCTGCGTGGCAGTCCTGGCGGAGCTGTGCAGCAGTCTCAGGGCTACTACACGAGGTAACATTGATCTTAACCTATTGCTGAAAAGATGTAGGTGTAATGGATTAGCATCCTCTGCTTTATTATGAATTGAGAGTAACCAATCTAAGAGAACACAGAGGGTTTTCTCATGCAAATTCAGTTGAGTGTGGTGTCTTGCAGGCCCTAGTTTTGTCGCACCTGGACTATGGCCCAGCTGTGTGGTCATGTGCGGCAAAGGGACATAGATAAATTAAAGTTGGGTTAGAACAAGGCAGCATGTATCGCACTTAGATGTACACAGAGTGCAAGTGTCAGTTACATGCATGTCAATCTTTCCTGGCTCAAAGTTGAGGAGAGATTGACTGTATTACTATTGGTCTTTGTGCGAGGTGTTGATGTGTTGAAGGTACCAAACTGTCTGTTCAAGCAGTTGACACACAGTTCGGACACTCATCGCTACAACACACGTCATGCAACCAGAGGTCTCTTCACAGTCCCCAGGTCTAGAACAGAGGCTGGGAAACACACAGTGTTAAATAGAGCCATGACTACATGGAACTCTCTGCCACTCCAGGTAACTCAAACTAGCAATAAAAACAGATTAAAGAACACCTTACTGCACAAAGGGTACTGTGAAAAGACAAAGCCATTTTATATATCTTGTATTGTCATTTGCACTTTATTATGTGTTAGACCTAGATATTGTGTGTATGTACTGATATGTAACCTATTTTTTGACGTTTTAAAATGTACACTACCGTTCAAAAGTTTTTGATGACAGGCTCAAAATGGCCAGAAACAAAGAACTTTCTTCTGAAACTCGTCAGTCTTTTCTTGTTCTTACAAATGAAGGCTATTCCATGCGTGAAATTGCCAAGAAACTGAAGATCTCCTACAATGCTGTCTACTGGCAGCTTCATTAAATAGTACCCGCAAAACACCAGTCTCAACGTCATCAGTGATGAGGTGACCCTGGAGTATCAACAAGTATCAACACATGAGTATGATCATTCTACAATGCTTATTTAGAACGGACAGTTTCAAATGACACAACAATCAGCATTTGAACTTAACCTATTTTCAGAAACATTTTGCACAAACACTGTCCTTTGAAAGTTAACATTTGAACTGGGTGAATCGTTACATCCCTAATAAGAAGCTTTTTGACTGCCACTGTCTACAATCAACTGGAAGCCCCGGACAAGCACACCTAATTCAACTTGTCAACGAATCATCAAGACCTCAATGAGTTGAATCAGGTGAGTTTGTCGGGGGCTACAACAAAAATGTGTGCTGTTGGGGGTACTTGAGGACTGGAGTTGGGAAACAGTGAACTAGGGTGATAAAACCAGCATACAGTACTCCCTTCACTCACTCCTTTGTTTGTGGATTCCAGCTATACATGAAATGGCCAAATACCAGCATCTCTCCTCCTGGTTCTCCTCTGTGAAGGTCTCCCACTCCTAACTATCAGCAGAGATTCCTGACTGGATAATGTGACCAACACTTCCAAGTTTAGAGGAGGACAGAATCACCTAACTACAGTTTAATGAGCCCGTGACTTCTCAGCTAGGCCTAGGCTAAATGTTCAGTTAGCCTTCACATGATTGGATAATTGACAAAGAATATATGATCCCAAAAAAACAAGGCCTATGACTTGTTTTTTTGCCACTCTGCGATTCTGTGATTAATTTTCTTCATGCAAAATCAACAATGCCTAGCATATTATGGGAGGGCTTGCAAATTTGACCAATCACTACACTATTTCTGCATAAAACAGTAAAATCATCTCAATGTTATTGCATAAAACTGAACCATCACCATAGTACAAAAAGAGGGCTCCCAATTTCAACCAATCATTGCACATTTACTGCATAATATGGTTCAATCAAGCCACACATCAACAAACATCCCACCTCAGCACAATTTGGCTACAAATTTGGTAAAATCCTGGCATACTGCCATGCAAAATGTCAGAATTGGCACAGCAAAATCAAGTATTTTGCCTGCAAATATCACAACAAATCCCTGTGAAAAGAAGTAGAAAAGCAATTAAAAGCCTTCTATGATCAGTGGTCTGAAGTTGGGAGTCTGGGAGGGTCAGTAGCACCATTATTGGAGTAAAGGACACAACCTGGAATGCTGGGAGATATCGAATCACTGCAGAGGGGAAGGAGAGGGGGAGGCTGCCATTGTACAAGGCTGATTCCATTCATCACACACAGCAGCTCCACACTGGTGTCAAAGAGGAGCACATCAACACCATCACAGTGAGAAACACCTCATATAGACACATTTATATCAACATGGCAGCGAATGACACGTCGCCCTGTTTCCAGCTCCTAGACAACTTTGCTGTAGTTTTACTTTGTTATTTCTGACATTATTTGCTCATAAGGTTTTTGAATTATTACCTACAGCCGGAAATAACATTTGGATCTTAGATCGCCAGTCACTCACCAGAATTTTGAGCAAAAAAATTTACTTCCCTGGCCTGGATCCTTTGTTTGAACTTCCCGAGCTCTATTCAACCTGGGGGCTGCACCAAAACGTTGACGCCGGAGAAGAGGCAGAAGGAGTGGGACCCTAGTCAAAGTCAGGCGGTGTGTATACCATCCACCGCTTCAGAGTATATTACTTTCTAAGTTCAGTCCCAGGATAATAAAGGAGACAAGCTCAGGGTGAGGATCTCCTTCCAGAGAGACACCAGGGACTGTAACATACTATGTTTTACGGAATCATGGCTCTCTACGAATATATTATCCCCGTCCATTCATCCAGCGGGGTTCTCCATCCATTGAACAGACAGGAAGAAAGAACTCTCCAGGAAAAAAAATCAAGTTTTCTAATGACACAACAGTGGTAGGCCTGATTACCAACAATGATGAAACCCTGGTGGAGTGATGCCAGGAAAATAACCTCTCACTCAACGTCAAAACAACTAAGGAGATGATCATGGACAACAGAAAACAACAGAGATAGCACGCCTCCATCAACATCAACAGGGCCACAGTGGAGAGGTTCAAAAGCTTCAAGTTCCTCGGTGTACACATCATGTCGGTCTGGTACGGTAATTGCAGCATCCGCAACCGCATGGCTCTCCAGATGGTGGTGTGGTCAGCCTAACGCATCACCGGGGGCACACTGCCTACCCTACAGTGTCACAGGAAGGCCAAACAGATCATCAAGGACCTCATACATGTGAGCCATGGCCTGTTCACCCCACCACCATCTAGAAGGCGGAGACAGTACAGGTACATCAAAGCTGAGACCGAGAGACTGAAAAACAACTTCTATCTCCAGGCCATCAGACTGTTAAACAGTCATCACTAGCCAGCCTCCACCCAGAACCCTGCCATGAACCTTAGAGACTGCTGCACTATGTACATAGTCATTGAACACTGGTCACTTTAATAATGTTTACATACTGTTTTACCCACTTTATATATATATATATATATATATATATATATATATATATATATATATATATATATATATATATATACTGTATTCCAGTCATGGCTCATTATATATACAGTTGAAGTCAGAAGTTTACACACACCTTAGCAAAATACAGTTAAACTCAGTGTTTCACAATTCCTGACATTTAATCCTAGTGAAAATTCCCTATCTTAGATCAGTTAGGATCACCACTTTATTTTAAGAATGTGAAATGTCAGAATAATAGTAGAGGGAATGATTTATTTAAGCTTTTATTTATTTCATCACATTTCCAGTGGGACAGAAGTTTACATACACTCAATTAGTAATACCTTGACTTTGTTGTCCTTAAGCCATTTTGTCACAACTTTGGAAGTATGCTTGGGGTCATTGTCCATTTGGAAGACCCATTTGCAACCAAGCTTTAATTTCCTGACTGATGTCTTGAGATGTTGCTTCAATATATCCATATAATTTTCCTCCTCACAATGCCATCTATTTTGTGAAGTGCACCAGTCCCTCCTGCAGCAAAGCACCCCCACAACATGATGCTGCCACTCCCGTGCTTCATGGTTGGGTGTTCTTCGGCTTGCAAGCCTCCCCCTTTTTCCTCCAAACATAACGATGGTCATTATGGCCAAACAGTTCTATTTTTGTTTCATTTCTCCAAAAAGTATGATCTTTGTCCCCATGTGCAGTTGCAAACCGTAGCCTGGCTTTTTTATGACAGTTTTGGAGCAGTGGCTTCTTCCTTGCTGAGCGGCCTTTCAGGTTACGTCGATATAGGACTCGTTTTACTGTGGATATAGATACTTTGTACCTGTTTCCTCCAGCATCTCCACAAGGTCCTTTGCTGTTGTTCTGGGATTGATCTGCACTTTTCACACCACAGTACATTCATCTCTAGGAGAAAGAACGCGTCTGCTTCCAGAGTGGTAGGATGGCTGGGTGATCCCATGGTGTTTATACTTGCGTACTATTGTTTGTACAGATGAACGTGGTACCTTCAGATATTTAGAAATTGCTCCCAAGGATGAAGCAGACTTGTGGAAGTCTACATTTTTTTTTCTGGTGTCTTGGCTGAATTCTTTTGATTTTCCCATGATGTCAAGCAAAGAGGCATTGAGTGTGAAGGTAGGCCTTGAAATACATCCACAGGTACACCTCCAATTGACTCAAATTATGTCAATTAGCCTATCAGAAGCTTCTAAAGCCATGACACCATTTTCTGGAATTTTCCAAGCTGTTTACAGGCACAGTCAACTTAGTGTATGTAAACTTCTGACCCACTGGAATTGTGATACAGTGAATGAAAAGTAAATAATCTGTCTGTAAACAATTGTTGGAAAAATGACTTGTGTCATGCACAAAGTAGATGTCCTAACAGACTTGCCAAAACTATAGTTTGTTAACAAGAAATTTGTGGAGTGGTTGAAAAACGCGATTTAATGAATCCAATCCAAGTGTATGTAAACTTTCGATTTCAACTGTAACTACTGCTGTCCACACCTTTTCTATTCATATCCTGACCATTCTGTCTTTACACACCATTATACACTAAATGCACAAAACATGAGGAACACCTTCCTAATATTGAGTTGCACCCCCTTTTGCCTTCAGAACAGCCTCAATTTACCGGGCATGGAATTTAGAAGGTGTCGAAATCTTTCCACAGGGATGATGGACCATGTTGACTCCAATGCTTCTCACAGTTCTGTTAAGTTGGCTGATGTCCTTAGAGTGGTGGACCATTCTTGATACACACAGGAAACTGTTGATCATGAAAAACCCAACAGCGTTGCAGTTCTTGACACACTCAATCCGATGTGACTAGCACCTACTGCCATACTCCGTTCAAATGCACTTAAATATTTTGTCTTGCTTATTCACCTTCTGAATGGCACACAAACACAATCCAAATCTCAATTGTCTCAAGGCTTAAAAATCTTTCTTTAACCTCCTAAGTCTCCTCCCTTTCTTCTACACTGATTGAAGTGGATTTAACAAGTGACCTCAATAACGGTTCATAGCTTTCACCTGGATTCACCTGGTCAGTCTGTGTCATGGAAAGAGCAGGTGTTCATTATGTTTGGTACACTCGGTGTATGTATATATTTATATACATTAAGTGTTTATATATTGATATTTCAGTCTCTGACATTGCTAGTTCTGATATTTCTGAATTTCTATATTTACATTTACATTTTCTGGATTATGTGTGTATTTATTATTATTTTTTTAAATTGCTAGGTATTACTGAACTGTTGGAGCTAGAAACACAAGCATTTCGCTGCACTTGCAATAACATTTGCAAATCTGTGTATGCGACCATGATTTAATTTGTTTGGAGTACACAGGTCACACACTTAGCTCCCCTCCAGGTCGGGCATTAAATCAAATCACATTTTATTTGTCACATACACATGGTTAGCAGATGTTAATGCGAGTGTCGTGAAATGCTTGTGCTTCTAGTTCCGACAATGCAGTAATAACCAACGAGTAATCTAACCTAACAATTTCACAACAACTACCTTATACACACACACAAGTGTAAAGGGATGAAGAATATGTACATGAAGATATATGAATGAGTGATGGTACAGAACGGCATAGGCAAGATGCAGTAGATGGTATCGAGTACAGTATATACATATGAGATGAGTAATGTAGGGTATGTAAACAAAGTGGCATAGTTTAAAGTGGCTAGTGATACATGTATTACATAAAGATGCAGTAGATGGTATCGAGTACAGTATATACATATGAGATGAGTAATGTAGGGTATGCAAACATATAAAAGTGGCATTGTTTAAAGTGGCTAGTGATACATGTATTACATAAAGATGGCAAGATGGAGTAGATGGTATTGGGTACAGTATATACATATGAGATGAGTAATGTAGGGTATGTAAACATTATAATAAGTGGCATTGTTTAAAGTGGCTAGTGATACATTTTTTACATCCATTTTTCCATTATTAAAGTGGCTGGAGTTGAGTCAGTATGTTGGCAGCCACTTAATGTTAGTGGTGGCTGTTTAACAGTCTGATGGCCTTGAGATTCAGTCTCTCGGTCCCTGTTTTGATGCACCTGTACTGACCTCGCCTTCTGGATGATAGCGGGGTGAACAGGCAGTGGCTCGGGTGGTTGTTGTCCTTGATGATCTTTATGGCCTTCCTGTGACATCAGGTGGTGTAGGTGTCCTGGAGGGCAGGTAGTTTGCCCCCAGTGATGCGTTGTGCAGTCCTCACTACCCTCTGGAGAGCCTTATGGTTGTGGGCGGAGCAGTTGCCCGTAACAGGCGGTGATACAGCCCGACAGGATGCTCTCGATTGTGCATCTGTAAAAGTTTGTGAGTGCTTTTGGTGACAAGCCAAATTTCTTCATCCTCCTGAGGTTGAAGAGGCGCTGCTGCACCTTCTTCACCACGCTGTCTGTGTGGGTGGACCAATTCAGTTTGTCCGTGATGTGTAAGCCGAGGAACTTAAAACTTACTACCCTCTCCACTACTGTCCCGTCAATGAGGATAGGGGGGGTGCTCTCTCTCCTGTTTCCTGAAGTCTAGGATCATCTCCTTTGTTTTTTTGACATTGAGTGTGAGGTTATTTTCCTGACACCACACTCCGAGGGCACTCACCTCCTCCCTGTAGGCTGTCTCGTCATTGTTGGTAATCAAGCCTACCACTGTAGTGTCGTCTGCAAACTTGATTATTGAGTTGGAGGCGTGCAAGGTCACGCAGTCGTGGGTGAACAGGGAGTACAGGAGAGGGCTCAGAACGCACCCTTGTGGGGCCCCAGTGTTGAGGATCAGTGGGGTGGAGATGCTGTTACCTAACCTCAGCACCTGGGGACGGCCCGTCAGGAAGTCCAGTACCCAGTTGCACAGGGCAGGGTCGAGACCCAGGGTCTCGAGCTTGATGACGAGTTTTGAGGGTACTACGGTGTTAAATGCTGAGCTGTAGTCGATGAACAGCATTCTCACATAGGTATTCCTCTTGTCCAGGTGGGTTAAGGCAGTGTGCAATGTGGTTGCAATTGCAACGTCTGTGGACCTTTTGGGGTGGTAAGCAACTTGGAGTGAGTCTAGGGTGTCAGGTAGGGTGGAGGTGATATGGTCCTTGACTAGTCTCTCAAAGCATGACGGAAGTGAGTGCTACGGGGCGATAGTCGTTTAGTTCAGTTACCTTAGCTTTCTTGGGAACAGGAACAATGGTGGCCCTCTTGGAGCATGTGGGAACAGCAGACTGGGATAAGGATTGATTGAATATGTCCATTAACACATCAGCCAGCTGGTCTGCGCGTGCTCTGAGGACGCGGCTGGGGATGCCGTCTGGGCCTGCAGCCTTGCGAGGGTTAACATGTTTAAATGTTTTACTCACGTTGGCTGCAGTGAAGGCGAGTCCGCAGGTTTTGGTAGCGGGCCGCGTCAGTGGCACTGTATTGTCCTCAAAGCTGGAAGCAAGACATCCTGGTCCGCGACGGGGCTGGTTTTCTTTTTGTAATCCGTGATTGACTGTAGACCCTGCCACATACCTCTTGGGTCTGAGCCGTTGAATTGTGACTCTACTTTGTCTCTATACTGATGCTTAGCTTGTTTGATTGCCTTGCAGAGGGAATAGCTACACTGTTTGTATAGGGTCATGTTTCCGGTCACCTTGCCCTGATTAAAAGCAGTGGTTCGCGCTTTCAGTTTTGCGCGAATGCTGCCCTCAATCCACGGTTTCTGGATTGGGAATGTTTTAATAGTTGCTGTGGGTATGACATCGCCGATGCACTTGCTAATAAACTCGCTTACCGAATCAGCGTATTCGTCAATGTTGTTGTTTGACGCAATGCGGAACATATCCCAATCCACGTGATCGAAGCAATCTTGAAGTGTGGAATCAGATTGGTCAGACCAGCATTGAACAGACCTGAGTGCGGGAGCTTCCTGTTTTAGTCTCTGTCTATAGGCAGGGAGCAACAAAATGGAGTCGTGGTCAGCTTTTCCGAAAGGAGGGCGGGGGAGAGCCTTATATGCATTGCGGTAGTTAGAATAACAATGATCTAGGGTTTTACCAGCCCTGGTAGCACAATCGATATGCTGATAGAATTTAGGGAGTCTTGTTTTCAGATTAGCCTTGATAATTAAAATCCCCAGCTACAACGAATGCAGCTTCAGGATATGTGGTTTCCAGTTTACATAGAGTCAAATAAAGTTAGTTCAGGGCCTTCGATGTGTCTGCTTGGGGGGGAATATATGCGGCTGTGATTATAATCGAAGAGAATTCTCTTGGTAGATAATGCGGGCGACATTTGATTGTGAGGAATTCTAAGTCAGGTGAACAGAAGGACTTTAGTTCCTGTATGTTGTTATGATCACACCACGTCTCGTTAATCATAAGGCATACCCCCCCGCCCCTCTTCTTACCAGAAAGATGCTTGTTTCTGTCTGCGCGATGCGTGAAGAAACCAGGTGGCTGTACCGACTCCGATAGCGTGTCTCGAGTGAGCCATGTTTCCATGAAGCAAAGAATGTTACAGTCTCTTATGTCTCTCTGGAATGCTACCCTTGCTCGGGATTTCATCAACCTTTTTGTCAAGAGACTGGACATTGGCGAGTAGTATGCTCGGGAGCGGTGCGCGATGTGCCCATCTCCGGAGCCTGACCAGAAGACCGCTTCCTCTGCCCCTTTTACGGAGTCGTTGTTTTGGTTCGCCGGCTGGGATCCAATCCATTGTCCTGGGTGGTGGACAAAACAGAGGATCCGGTTCGGGAAAGTCATATTCCTGGTCGTAATGATGGCGAGTTGCTCTTAAATCTAGTAGTTCCTCCCGACTGTATGTAATAAAACCTAAGATTACCTGGGGTACCAATGTAAGAAATAACACATTAAAAAAACAAAATACTGTATAGTTTCCTAGGAACGTGATTCGAGGTGGCCATCTCTGTCGGCGCCGGAAGTAAGAGTAAAAGACACTCACTGACACTCACATTCCCTAGCTCAACACTGTTTAAAATAGAACGGTATAATGTGTGTAACATGGACAGGCAAGAACAACAGGTGTGAACCCAAGGGTGACGGACAGCACGCCCTGAAGACAATTTTGCAATTCTCACATGGACACATGAGAAACACTGAACATATTCCAAATGTCTTCCCAAAACTGTTGCACAAGCCAGCTTGTGTACAGTTAAAATAAGTCACTGGTCGGGTGATGTGAAAGCCTGAGGCACCTTGTAGTACATGTGCTGTGTTTCTGTTCATGTCTCATATGGATTAAAGGCAGATCTGAGGCTCTCTGAGACAGCCGAGCAAACACAGGGTTCTGGCTAGGATCCATGTCCACAGCCATTTCCCACATCATGCCACTGTGACTGCTCTGGACTGGGAAAACACAGGAGACTGCTAGCTGTGTTCCCAGAATGACTGTTTGCAGAGTTCCCATGAGTAAGTAGACAGTAATAGGACTCCCTGAAGGCCCATGTTTAACCTTCAGGTTACAAGTGGCTGCCACCCCATGACCCATCCCCCTCTAGTCTCTCCCTGCTATCAACACCTCTCTCACTCACGCTATATATCCACCACAGCAAAAATGAACTGCTCTCTCACCTTAAGACCCTTGCATTTATCATAGCACCTCAGTCCCAGCTGGCTTTCACAAACATTAAGTGGCAATCAGTCATCATAATAGTGGATGGGTCCTCCGAAGAACAGTGTTTCAGCTCACTCACATTACTTAATTTGCTTCCTCATTGAACTAAGCACATGGCTGTTGAGAGGGGGATGGGTTGGGTGAGGGTTTAAGTTTATTTACATTCCTTATTTTTACGACTAGAACGAATTGCATGACCTAAATTTGTGATCCACTTCACACACACACAAGCAAGTGTGTACACATGCGCACACACGCACGCACACACGTAAACAAACACTCACCCAGGTACTAAGCCCAAAAAATAAAGAAGAGAAATCAGTGTAATGCTGAGAAAAGGCCCCTGGGATTATATGATGAATGTGATTAGAAGCATGTGCTTAGAGCGGGGCCAGGGTGGGTTGTGCTGTGCAAAGATACGACAGTGTGATGAATTTCTTATTTTATTTTTCTCAGAGCCGGATCACTAATCTGTAACAGGTTGTGCATTGCACTCACATTGTGAAGCTTCAGTGCACAGAAGCACTATTTTTCTTTCTTCGCTTTGTGCCCCTCAGCTGCTGGAACAGCATATCAAGAACGTCCTTCCACTGTAGCTAAAAACAGCCATGAAATGTTGTTTACTTTAGGCATTATATTATCACTTTTAACGTTAGTCAAATATCCGAAAATTTGAATATTTGTGTGAGTATACATTTCTGTGAAAGAAAAATGCATATAGGCCTATTTTAACACTGAAAATGCTTTTTCTAAATTAAATGAAAATACCCATGTGACATTGTTACATAAAGGATATACCATGACATTTCAAATGATAAATTAAATAAAACAAAACTTTTCAATGTAGTTTAGCAAAATGAGAAGGAGTAGGGTACAACGAGCAACCAACAGGTAGAATGTTGTTTTATCTGAATGGGGTTTGGGCATGGCCGGAGGAAGAAGTATTTTTCTCCACTCATACAAGAGTAATAAAGGCCTAGTGCATTAATTGAGTAAAAATAAATAATGGGTTGGGGAGAAAGCGCACCATGTAGCCTCAGTTAGCCTAGCTAGCTATAGCCAGCTAGCTTAGCTAGCTTCTCTAGGCTGCTCCAGTCAAGACAGGCACAGTTATATGGGACAATAAATAACATTGTGTCTGCTACAAGTTAGCTAGTCTTGGCTGTAGCCGAGTTGCCTTGGCTAGTGGCTACAGTGTCTGTCTCTCCCCCCCATCTGCTCACTCCTATCTCACACTTACTGGTCCATCCACAGCTGCAGCAATAGAGCGCCAGCCTCTCCCCCAATTAAGATATATTGGAATATATGCATATTCGACCACAACATCTGACCAAAATTCATGATATTATTCGAATAGTGAAATTAGTCAAAGCACAATAAATATATTTACACTGTACTATTGGCATTGAGAATACCACTATAGAAACATCCATTTACAGTTCATATCCAAGGGACCTCATCCATTAACAGAACACAATAATATCGCACAATGAAATGTACATCTCCCAATGGGATACTAGAAGTGGGTAGCTGGAGTGTGTATTTGAGGTATTGATGTAACAGGCACCGTTCTCTACCACAGAGCCAAACTCTTTGTGACAGCGTCATACAGGCAGCTCATTGTCAAGGATTCTGTACCCAGAATTCTGTTGCCAGCTGTTGTTTTTATGGATCAGACCAAAAGAAAACACAGGGACAAGGTCATCAGTAGAGGCAGGCTTTTCTTCTCCTTGCAAATGTGCCACAGATGGGGATATCAACACGTTTCCAAATGAACTAGGTAACATAATTCACCTTCTTTAAAGAAGATATCCATTGTTCTGTCTTCTCATTCGGAGAGGAACCCCCTCTGACTGTTTGTTGCAAAAAGCTGAATATCTCTGCTGTAGTTCTACATTTGCTGTTTGTGTTGTCTCCTGTAAGCATATCCATGGTTGGGATGGCTATCCTATTGCACTTCAGTGATACAGTATCTAGGCTATGTAGTCCCGAATAGGTTGATGTTGATGCCATATTTTGACAAAAAAGTAGGCACTGACCAATGTGCACTAGTAACATAAAGTATGTCCCAGAATTAACTACCTGTACACACAACTATTGTATAGGTTAAGTCACCGTTTCCCAAACTATGGATCACAAACCCAATGTGGGGTTGCCTGATTTGAAGATGGGGTCATGAGGGAAACTCTGACAGAAATTAAATGCAATCACACTTGGGTTACGTCAGTAACCTCTGGCAGCCGCTAGATGTGGTAAACATCTCAAATAAACAGAGTGGTTTGGTTTTTTTCCCTACAAATGTGGCTCTAACATTTGGACCATTTAAGCTAAAAAATATTATGACCCCATCACTGAAAGACTCTCAGGAACATGTACATGTCTTCTGGTTCCCTCTACCAGCTCACAAGCTGTGCAGGTCTCATTAGAACAGAGTGGACAAGACCAGGCACTAAATCAGACTGGGGGGAAAAAGAACATCATCAATGATGAAGTTCTTTTCTACACAGAAGAGCATACAACATGATGATCGCCTGATGATCTTTTGAACTTCCCAATCCTTTTCTGATGCATTTCAGTCATTTCAAACCATACTTGAAATACTGTCAAAAGTAATGTCAGACTGATTTGTAATAGACTGTAATAGCCCAAATTCAAAAAGTAAACACTGGCTGCTGATTGCATCACTTTTTTCACATGGTGGGGTGGTGATTTTTTAAATATATCAAAATGGGGTGCGGCCAAAAAAAGTTTGGGAACCGCTGGGTTAAGTTATGTACACTAAGTACTTGGAAACCCTGACTCTCCAAAGAAAGGCACAAAGTGTAACAAAGGTTGGCTTGTTTACTTCTTCATAGACTGGATTCAGTTTCCATTTATGTAATAATGAACACACCTCTAACACATTGGCACCCTCAGAGTGAGGGTGAGAGGTTTGAATTTCACACTGTAACACCTGCAGGCTGTGGCCTGAAATGCCCAGCCAGACCCATAACCCCTGACTGGCCTCACAACTCAAACCACCACAACAGTCCTGCTGCACAGCACAGCCTGAAACCACTAAGGGAGAAAAGGCATAATCACGCTAACACACTCTCAAATGTTGCTTTTTTGTTTGTTCTTTCCCCTCATTTACAAAGCCAACTTTACCACAGGTCACAGAGTTCAAGGAAAGTTCCTGTGCTGAAAGAGGATGAGTGCACTGGCTGCCACATTCACTGACTCCTATTTGTAGAGAGGCCCCATTCCCTGTCACACACTCTCTTTGCCACAGTGGTTGTCTAGTTTAAAGAGCTGGAGAGACTGAGCCATCATCTCCACTAGAAAAAAACACTGCTTTATTATGGTTCCTCACGCACAGGCCAACAACCCTTTAAATGTGAACACACCCAGGTAAATAGCTGTGTAAATACAGAGAGAAAACTACTGAGTCAACTGCCAACATCTCTTTTTTTGCAGGAGGATTTAAACACACCCAAACATATAGCCTGCCACTATGTAGAAAAAGGCAGCCCTTTAAAAAACCCTCTACCCTGCTATCACCTTGTGATAAAAACTTACTGGGGAGAGGCTGTCTCATGTCAGCATACACCCACTCTGGCAATGTGCACAGAGAGAGGGAGAGCAGCAACAACTAACCCCATGCAGACAGAGAGAGCCATAAAGTAGCCCTAAGCCCATAATGCAGCGAGGCGGAGCAGAATGACAGCACAGAGAGAATGACGTCATTTCAAAAGGTAACCAAAACCACAGCAGACACATCAATGATTAACTGAGGCTAGGCTCAGCGCTGTTAATAAATACAAGGCTGCCTCTATAGTAGTGGCTTGTAGTTACACAACTCTTGTACTTACACTCTTTCTAGCACTTCTCTGTACCAAAATGATCTTCAGATTTAAACAAAGGTTCCTTTAAGGTGAATCAGAGATAGAAGTCCTTCAGGAATTGAGTAATAGATGAGCCAGTATGTTATCCAGCGTAGAGCAGTTCGAGTACCAGTAGTTAAGGGCTCCTACTCCGTGTCTGTCTGCCTTCTCTCTATCTATCTCTCTAACAGTCTGACACACTGTTGTAGTACAGCCTGCCTCAACTCTGGCCACTCTCCACTATAGCCCCTCCCCTCACACACTGCTGCCAGAGAGAGAGAGCGAGAGAGGAGGGAGGGGACTCTTATATTCCGATTCCACAGAGGTGGGGGAAGAAAGTGAGGTGGACAGGATACATCCACAGAATGGTTCTCTCTCTATCTGATGCATGAACCAGGCTTAACTAGAATTACCACTCCAAACAATGGAACCATTTTGTAGGGGTTTGAAGAAGAAAAAACCTACGCCTGTTTAATTCAATCAAAAAGTCACTTTGTATTTGACTTGCTACATACATGTACATATCTACTGTATGTCACTGTCATTTGACTAGGCTATATAGTGATATGTCCCCTGAAAGTTCAATATTTCACACACAATATTAGGCATATTATTATAAAAGGTCAGTGAATGATATTGGATGGGTTCGGGTTACATCCATAAAAAAAAAGATGTTCATCATATCTAGAAAATTCAGTGGGAAAACTAACTTCTCTGTCTAATTTCTTTGATGAGTATCACTATCAGAGTATTAATTGGAAGAAGTGAACTGGTTAAGAGGAACCACGCGTGTATTTTATATTCATCAGAGGAAGCAGAGGCAGAGTATGAGGCTATCCCTGACATGATGGTGTCATGAACTGCTACTAAAATAATACCCAACCCACTACCAAGGACGAGCTTTCAGGACTAGACATACACAGCTAACAAGCCTTGGTGGGAATTGCATTCAGAACTAAGAGACCATTTCATGCGCTGAAAAGGGGCCACTGTCTTCTGGTGAAACCGCATACTCCCATGCTAAATAGACATAGTTTGGAGTTGGCTCTCATTTCAATAGCATTAGTAAATGCTGTTATTCTTGCATGAGTGCCTTGGAGAATGCTGAAATGGAATTGAAAATGGACAAATCATATCACTCAGCCATCACATGCTTTTTTTACTTTATCAAACAAAACAACCATGAGTGTTTGGTAGAAAACAGGTGCATTACATGCAAACACTTTAAGGAATGGATTCAGTCCAATTTCACACACAAAAAGTTAGTCTCTGATGTGTAAAAATAACTTTTGAAAGTAGAAAAAGCCATCCATAAGAACACAGAGAGGTGTAAGGGAGCAGGCTGTTGAGAGGGGGACGCCTGTGTCTAAACTAGTGGGTGCTAATTAAGCCTGTTAACAAATACAAATCATTCTTTATGCCAGAGTGCTAAGGAGGCAGACGGAATGCCAGGTTTAGCCTAGAGGTGTCAGGAATGGAAATGCCAGCTCTGGGCATCTCTGCGAGAAGGTATGAGGCTGAGATTCCATTGGTCCCATGAGGACTACTATGGCAAGGCGAGCCTACTTTACAGACGTCTTATTTACAATCACTGGACACGGTCAATCAGTCCTGTAGGAGACCGTCTGTTCTGCAGCACATACTGAAGCCAGGCAGACAGTGTACCTCTATAGAATGTGTGTAGGACAGTCAGTTAAGTTAGAACAACTGTCATTGCCTATACCAGATGTCCCTAAAAAGTAAACAGTACTCAGTGCAGAAGGAACCCCTCACCGAGGCTGGGAATATGTGGATCAACTAGTCAAACAAAAAGGAGACAGAGGTGATCATTAAGGCTCTTTCTGTTGTCTGGGATCCTATTAATACATTTGAACAGGTCTCTCTGGACTTCAGACTCCAGTCTACATACGCTACTGTATGGCGGGAATGCAGATAGGCTAAGCAAAAGACTCATTTCACATAACGGTACCTATGAAATAGAAGGCATTAAAAATATTCATAAAATATTAGTTTAATCCTTCTGTGCATCACACACCCAGAGGAAGTGTTGACAAGTCACTTTATACAAATTACTTACAAATAGTGAACAAATTACAGCACAGTGATAAGAGTCTGTATTACACATATTAACCTAATGGGAAAACACCAGATAAGGTCCCTATTGAACTAGTGGGGCTGACAGGACCAATGAGACAAGAGAGATAGGTTAGCTCCTCATTGTTATCACCTCTGTGTTCAGGGATTATTTTATTATATTCAAGACCTCATCATCTTCAGGATAAGGTTTGGGTTTCAACTCCAACCACACAATGTCAACATTTACACTCTTTGCTCCTCCAATGTGACAAAAACGTCAGATATTTTTATCCGTAGAAACACTGGTGATTGATGTTGAGTGACCTTGTTACAGACAGCTGTGTAGAAACCTCTTTCTCTCCCTCTCACCTTACTTTGAGAGGACACACACATCACCATCATTATCATCATCATGGTGTTGAATTTAGAAGGTCTTAGTTGAGTGTGCACTGCATATGAGTAAGTGATAATAATTTAGAAACTTTCAACAATTAACAGCAGGGAATGTTGTGGAAGGTCACTTTATTCATGTGAATGTGCATCCAGAGGATAGCCACTCTGACCCAGTGATTCTGACCTCTATAGACAAAGACAGGTACTGCAACATCAATCACATGACACCACTTGACCTTTCCAGTATCGATTCAGGAAAGAAAAGCATAAAGAGATGCATAACGGTATTGAATGATAGATATGTCAGAAATACGGTAGTCGTGATACAGAGCCTATGAACCCAAGGTCAACTGTCTACTCCCACGCTCTCTCTCTCTGTTCTCAGGTTATCTATTGTAAAAACGATACGGCAAACCTTTTACATCACGTCTCAGCTTGTCACAGCCACAGGCACTTTAAACAGAGTGACGGTTTGCCTCTATTCACACAAAGTGTTGAATACTTTAGACCAAATTAGTGTATGTTAAAAACAGAATTTACAATACAATTTTAACGAAAGTCTACAAGTTACAACTTAAGTAATTGCTCTCACAGTTCATTTATATTATTGTGACCAGAGATATTTTTTTTTCTCTGGAAAAGTACAGGCAGGAGTGGCACTGTGTCACAATGCTGGGGGTGAAAGAATCATCTTAACCCGGAGAGACTGTAGCCAGTAGCAAGTTGCGTTTGAGTGGCATAAACAGTCATGTACTTCTCAGATGCCTGATGTAACAGGGAATGTAAGGCCAGTTCACTAGGTTTCCCCTCTAGATGATGAAATCTGTAATTGCTATTTTGAAAATTCACTCAGAAGAGTCATTGAGCTGTACAGTATGAACAATAATAACATCAGTATGGTGGCATTGCATAGCCTGTCACAAGCTATTGAAGCCAAATCCTCCATCTTCCCAACAGCATTAATATATAATCTAGCATTATAAAACAGTAATTCCCTGACCAGAAGCCTTATTACACCACCAATAATGCCTCTGTATCTCCTAGGGAGGGGTAGGGTGTGGGCCGCGATGCGTGCCCTCTGGCAGATTGTCAATCCCACTGCTCCGTCCCAGGATGTGTTGTAAAAGAAGGTTTGTGATAATCTGTGTGACTCACTACACGACATGTCCTTGCATTAGAATACTGAGTCCATGCACGCTCCTCTGTCTCATACACTATGTCACTATCATTACTCATCAGTCTAACCTCCCTCTCTTTCTCCAGACCTGTCTGTCATGTGCTCACCATATCAGCTGTGTGCAACATCCTTTTCTCTCCTAAACCTGCTTTATCCCTCCTCGTTCTCTCTCTCTCCCTCTCTTTCTCATCCTCTATAGAGCATCTGAATTTGTGACATAATCACAACTGTGCAATATTGAATAATCATGATTAACAAACAGTGTATTGAGTTGATAGTCAAACTCATTCAGCATCTCTCTTTGTCAGTATTGAGAATCTATGTTCTGGCTTGACTAGAACAAGCACCTGTTCAATATTCAGATGGGGCTTTGGGGAGAGAAAAACTCCTGTGCTCCTCAGGTAGCCCTCCATGTCCATATCAAAGGCAACAGCAGCTCACTTTCATGTCTCCTCTATTTCAATCCCTCTGATGGCATGCAACAACATCGCCTGTCCTCCTCACTTCAATAGAGAGAGAAATTAATTGAGCAAATCACTCCGCTCTCTCATGGCCAGTGATCTGATACTGTCCCACAGTAGTTATTATTAGTAGGTCCAAGAGTTTTACTTGACCATGTGACTTGACCAAGGAAAACTCCTGGCTCTAGACATCTATTCCGCATTGGTTCAATGTACAGCACTTTCGTTGAAAGGACTTGGACACAATGTTGATTCAACCGGTGTGTGCCCAGTGGGTTGTTATTGGGGGTTTTTTGTGGACAAAACGGAGTTAAGGTGTGTCTAGCAGCATGCTGAAAAAATGCAGTACATTGCACATGCAATTATGTCAGAGGGAATAAAACTGTTTGTTGTTTGCAATAACGTCTTTGTTATTGTAATATCCCAGACGGACGTTCCAGTTTCACCATTAAGGATTCCAGCTTGAAAGGAGTGCTGAATATACACTACATCACCAAAAGTATGTGGACACCACTTCAAATCAGTGCATTCTGCTATTTCAGCCACACCTGTTGCTGACAGGTGTATAAAATCGAGCACACAGCCATGCAATCTCCATAGACAAAGAATGGCAGTAGAATGGCCTTACTGAAGAGCTCAGTGACTTTCAACGTGGCACCGTCATAGGATGCCAACTTTTCAAAAAGTCAGTTCGACACATTTCTGCCCTGCTAGATCTGCCCCGGTCAACTGTAAGTGCTGTTACTGTGAAGTGGAAAAGTCTAGGAGCAACAACGGCTCAGGCGCGAAGTGGTAGGCCACACAAGCTCACAGAACGGGACCAGCGTTCTCTGGAGTGATGAATCAGGCTTCGCCATCTGGCCGATGGATGAATCTGGGTTTTGCGGATGCCAGAAGAACGCTACCTGCACAAATGCATAGTGTCAACTGTAAAGTGTCACGCCCTGATCTATTTCACCTGTTCCTGTGATTGTCTCCACCCCCTTCAGGTGTCGCTTATTTTCCCCAGTGTATTTATCCCTGTGTTTCCTGTCTCTCTGTGCCAGTTCGTCTTATATGTTTAAGTCAAGTTAACCAGCATGTTTTTCCTGTACTACTTTTGCTATTCTCCTTTTTCTAGTCCTCCTGGTTTTGACCCTTGCCTGTTTCCGGACTCTATACCCGCCTGCCTGACCATTCTGCCTGCCTTGACCACGAGCCTGTCTGCCACTCTGCACCTCCTGGACTCTGATCTTGTTTTGACTGTTTTGCCTGTCCATGACCATTCTCTTGCCTACCCCTTTGGATTAATAAACATTTTAAGACTCCAACCATCTGCCTCCTGTACCTGCATCTGGGTCTCACCTTGTGTCATGATATAAAGTTTGGTGGAGGAGGAATAATGGGGAGGTTTTTCATGGTTCGGACTAGGCCCCTTAGTTCCAGTGAAAGATTTTCACATTTTAAACACTTAAACAATCTGTGTAAATCTTTCCATGTTGGTTGGTTGTGTGGGGCTGCTGAGGTTGGTGGGGGATTGCAAGGGACTGCTGGGGTTCAGGGGAAGTCAAGGCTTATGAGAAGGTCTGCTGAACCCAGGAAGCCAGCTGGAATTCTCTAATACAAGCCTGTACTCTGGGGGTCTGAAATAAAACACTAATTAACTCTGAGTAGTGAAAATAAATGACTAAGTGCCTTTATTCAGCACAGCATCCTTCTGATGTGTAGTCTGGAGCAAAACGACAGCAAAACACAGTCCTAAAAAGGTTAATGAAATTAAGAAACTCCATAAAGGATGAAGTACAACATATTGATTCTTCTGCTGGTGTTCAGCTTGTAAAATAATAATTAGATTGTGCTTTAGAATAATGGGCCTGAGAAGCCAACACACTGAGCAGGCATAATTGGATAATATTTGGTTGAGACATTAATCAATAAGATTACAACCTATATTCAGCCACTCAAAAAGTTAGTTGAATGTCCGATGTGTTATCACTATGCTTTCAACCATCTAAAAGCACAACCAAATCCCAATGGAAAAACTGTCTGACTTTTGGTTTAGTTGTCACCCAATGTCTATCATTGTGCTATCAACCATTTAAAAGGTACAGCAAAGTTCAAATAGGAATACAATGCCAGATATTTTGCTTATTTACACAACATATTAATGTGTTATTCCTGTGCTTCATCAAATAGCAGAACCAAATGACCTGGATAGCGGTTGAGATTACATTAAAAGTACAGGGTGCAGTGCTTAATTTGTAAATCTGGAGGTGCTGAAACAAAATGTGAGCGCGAGAGGGGGGTGCCCTGGGGAGCTCTGAGGTACCTGAACGTATGATTTTTAAAAAAATCACCTTTATAATAAGGCATTGCATGCATATCATTGCATTTGCGTTGTGGCATATAGCAATAGAGCAGAGGCACACTTACACATGGGGGAAAATTTTGTAGCCTAGGGTCTCGGAAAAATGTGGCCTTTCTACATAATTTTACTTGACTGGAGAATTTGGCAGAAACTTTTTTAATACCGCACAAATTATCGAAATGATATGATACTTTGGCACTGACAAACTGAGAATCTGACTGAGATCAATAAAAACGACATTGAATCCATCAATAGTATAGGCCTAGGTGTGTGGAAACACATATAGCAGGCTACAATATGAGGAGAAAATTATAGTCCTAAACATCCTTTCCCAATGATGCGCAGATGCGTTCTTGCCAAAAGCCTATATCTCGCTCTTGTTTAACTTGATAAAACAATATTTGGAAGTTGATCAAATATGTTGTTAGCCTTCATCAGGTAGATTAGAGTCTTCTCTTTTCAGCAGGAGCCATTTGGTTTCCAAACTGTTTTCCCTGTTTTCCCGCGCGTTCCCGACAGTAGGCTATTCCTTGTTATTGGGCTACACACAATTCACAGCTAAGCCATTTAAGAAAAATAAGATACTGATCTTATGTGGCTACATTATGGTCATTTCCATGGTGTAGTAGGCTATTCTGAATTAGTTCATTTCTTTCTGAACAGATACCAGTTATTCTATAACTTCTGAAAATGTTTTTCACATTTTCAGGGGTGCTGTAGCTCCTCCAGAACTCATCGGCTATGATTCAATAAATAAATAAATTATGAACTGCAATGCCGGAGTGATGAGAGTTGCAGGCTCATGTCCAAAACGAGACTCCCCCGGACCCTGTTCCGGCAGGATCCGGTGTTGTTTGCTGCTACTTGCTTGCTAGTTTAGATTTCTGCTCTTCACTCCATTGTCAGTTTAGCCTACATTTCACTTATCTTAGTATCAGAAAGCATTTTTGTCTGCAGTTTTCGGTTTGTCTAACATTATTTGTTTCAAGTGTAGCCTCGAAACCATAATGACTTGGAGAAGATCTGCAAAGAGGAGTGGGACAAAATCCCTCCTGAGATGTTTGCAAACCTGGTGGCCAACTACGAGAAACGTCTGACCTCTGTGATTGCCAACAAGGGTTTTGCCACCAAGTACTAAGTCATGTTTTGCAGAGGGGGTCAAATACTTATTTCCCTCATTAAAATGCAAATCAATGTATAACATTTTTGACATGCGTTTTTCTGGATTTTTTTGTTGTTATTCTGTCTCTCACTGTTCAAATAAACCTACCATTAAAATTATAGACTGATCAACTCTTTGTCAGTGGGAAAACGTACAAAATCAGCAGGGGATCAAATAATTTTTTCCCTCACTGTATTTATTTTGCTCCTTTGCACCCCATTATTTATATCTCTACTTTGCACATTCTTCCACTGCAAATCTACCATTCCAGTCTTTTACTTGCTATATTGTATTTACTTCGCCACCATGGCCTTTTTTTGCCTTTACCTCCCTTATCTCACCTCATTTGCTCACATTGTATATATACTTATTTTTCTACTGTATTATTGACTGTATGTTTGTTTTACTCCATGTGTAACTCTGTGTTGTTGTATGTGTCAAACTGCTTTGCTTTATCTTGGCCAGGTCTCAATTGTAAATGAGAACTTGTTCTCAACTTGCCTACCTGGTTAAATAAAATAAAATGAGTGGCACAGATGGAACAATCCGAGCAGAAGATACATCTCCTTCAAATATTGTCACGCCCTGGCCATAGAGAGGCTTTTATTCTCTATTTTGGTTAGGCCAGGGTGTGACTAGGGCATTCTAGTTTCTTTATTTGTATGTTTTCTATTTCTTTGTTTTTGGCCGAGTGTGGTTCCCAGGCAGCTGTCTATCGTTGTCTCTGATTGGGAATCATACTTAGGTAGCCTTTTCCCCACTTGTGTTTTGTGGGTAGTTATTTTCTGTTTAGCTGTTTTGTTGCCTGACAGAACTGTGCCCTTTTGTTTTTTCTACTTTGTTATTTTGTTGCGGTGTTTAGTTAATTAAATATCATGAACGCCTACCACGCTGCACCTTGGTCTCCTTCTTCAACCCACGAGAGCCGTAACAGAACTACCCACCACCAAAAGACCAAGCAGCGTGGCCAGGAGGAGCAGGGATCCTGGGCCCGGGAGAAGAGTGAGTGGAGGACCTCATGGACATGGGAGGAGGTTATGGCAGGGGACAAGATCCTGCAATGGAAACAGGCGGAAACAGCAAGGGAGGAACGGCGGTGATACCAGGAGTCAAGGCAATGAGGCAAGCACAAGAGGCAGCCCCCCCCAAAAAATTGGGGAGGGCACACGGGGAGAGTGTCAGAGTCAGGGTTCAGACCTGAGCCAACTCCTCGTGCTTACCGTGGGGAGCGAGTGACCGGTCAAGCACCATGCTATCCGGTTCTGCGCACCATGCCTTCAGTGCGCATCCACAGCCCGGTCCGCTCTGTGCAAGCTCCCCGCAGTGGCCGTGCTAGAGTGGGCATTCAGCCAGGACGGATTGTGCCGGCTCAGCGTTCCGGGTCTCCGGTGTGTCTCTTCGGCCCAGGTTATCAGGCGCCAGCTCTACGCACCGTGTCCCCGGTTCGCCAGCAAAGCCCAGTGTGGCCTGTTCCAGGTTCCCGCACTTCCCGGGCTAAGGGGGTATCCAGCCAGGATGAGTTATGCCAGCTCTGCGCTCCAGACCTCCGGTTCGCATCCACGGTCCAGTGTGTCCTGCGCTGGCTCTACGCACTATGCCTCCAGTGCGCCGTCAAAGCCCAGTGCGTCCTGTGCCAGCTCTCCACACTCAACGAGCTAGAGTGGGTATCCAGCCAGGACATGTTGTGGCAGCTCCACTCACTAGGCTGCCAGTACGTCTCCTCAGTCTGGTGAGACCTGTTCCAGCTCCACGTTCAAAGCCTCCAGTAATGATCCATGGCATGAAGCCTCCAGTGATGATCCATGGCACGAAGCCTCCAGTGATGATCCATGGCACAAAGCCCCCAGCGACGGTCCCCGGTCCTGAGCCTCCAGCGACGGTCCCCGGTCCGGAGCCTCCACCTGTGTTTTGTGGGTAGTTATTTTCTGTTTAGCTGTTTTGTTGCGGTTTTCAGTTAATTAAATATCATGAACGCCTACCACGCTGCGCTTTGGTCCGATCCTCATTCCGACGAGAGCCGTAACAAATATTGATATTTGGTTGCATTGAAATGTGGTTACCATGATGATATAATACTGTGGTTGAAGCTTCACCCTCAAAACAACAGTTTAAAAAAAATCCAATGTATTTTCCAAGTCACAATACGTTGACAAATTACATTGAAACAACTTTAATTCAAACAATTTGTGCCCAGTGGGAATGTTAAATTTTCAACAACTGTTTAAAGGTCAGACACATTAACTTTATAAACTTTACCCTAGTGCACACAGACCAGATTTTTTCAAATGTAACCTTTATTTAAACTACATTACTATGATTTATATATATTTTTTAAAGTAAGGACATAAGAGTAACCTCGGCATAAAAGTTACCAAAACCAAATGTATTTTCAGGCCTATAATATCCAACCCTCATACAAAGGGTTCATAGTAGACTGATAGTATGATCCAATTCCATTGGGAGTCCACTGTATGAGCAGCCCCTATGTTCTCCCCAAGCCTTTTTCATGACTAAGGTCTGAGTGTAATATTTGAATAGCAATCCACCACATCTCAGAGACAGACAGGTCTTCCCCAGCTACTCTCTTAATTGGAAACCATTTCCATAACAAGTCTATTTATGGATTTCACTCCTTTCCCAGGAGAAGTTTGACACAAAAACACCTGCTGTCATGGTGCTATATTCAGATAACAAGTGTAATAAGCAAAGCCCTTCATTTACAGAATCACTTTGGTGTAAGATTCACATTCTTTAGACGCCACAGCTCAATAGAATCAGATCAGACCTTTTCTCCCCCCATTTTTGCCTAAAATGACATACCCAAATCTAACTGCCTGTAGCAGTTAGTAACACCCGGTTCTGGTACACAGTTAGTAACACCCGGTACTGTCACGGTGTTGGGTTCCGGTGGAGGACATTCTGGACCCCAACATCATCAGTGATTTCCACCTTTGCCACCCGGACCAACCCTCTCCTCGCCCGAGGGGTCGTCCCTCTGGTCGGCATCATCCTGCGGTTGGAGCCTCGCGTCAGTGGGGGAGAAGGGGTACTGTCACATCTTCTCCTGCTCCTCCCCTCCCACAGGGATAAGGGATCGGCTGCTGACCTGGGAACACAGCTGTCATCGCTGGACATCCAGGTATTTCTCGCACCATCCACACCATCACTGAGAAGTACTGGTGGCCCACCTAGGTGCAGGATGTCACTTGGTATGTAAACTCCTGTTCCATATGTGCTCAAACCGAGTCCTCCCCCCGGAATGATCCAGCAGGGAAGCTCCTGCCACTTCCAGTGCCTCAGCGACCTTGGTCACATCTATCCATTGACTTTGTAACCAATCTTCCCTCCTCTGATGGTTTCACCAGCATTCTGGTGGTAGTGGATAGATTTTCCAAGTCATGTCGATTAATCCTTCTTCCGTGTCTCCCCACTGCACTCCAGGTCGCTGAGGCACTCTTCCAGCAGGTCTTCCTGCATTATGGCCTTCCAGAGGATATCGTCTCTGACCGTGGCTCCCAATTCACATCATGAGTATGGAGGCCTTCTTGAAGAAGCTTGGGGTTACGGTCAGCCTCACTTCCGGGTATCGGCACCTGCCCTGCAAGAAACTGAGCCCCCGGTTTGTGAGGCCATTCAAGGTTCTTCGGAGGGTCAACGAGGTGATGTACAGGTTACAAATACCCAGTCACTATTGTGTCTCACCCTCTTTTCATGTCTCCCTTCTCAAGCCGGTGGTTCCTGGACCCCTAGCTGATACTGTCCCCCAAGACACACCTCCACCTCCCCTGGACATCGAGGGGGGTCCGGCGTACGCTGTCAGATCCCTATTAGACTCACAATGTTGTGGGGGTCAGCTTCAGTATTTGGTGGGCTGAGATGGGTATGGCCCAGAGGAGTGGTGTTGGGTTCCGGTGGGGACATTCTGGACCCCAACATCATCTGTGATTTCCACCCTCACCACCCGGACCGACCTGGTCCTTCTCCTTGGGGTTGTCCCTCTGGTCGGTGTCATCCTGCGGCTGAAGCCGCGCATCGGGGGTGGGGGGGATACTGTCACGTCTTCTCCTGCTCCTCCCCTCCGATGTACGACGTCGCCGGAATACTAACCACCGGTCGTGGATTCATCATTACGCACACCTGACCCTTATCATTACACGCACACGTTAATCATTATGATTCACACCTGGACTTTGTTACCTTCATCCTTTCCTCCCCTTTATATGTCAATCTCTTATGTTCACTCACCAGTTGGTATTATTATTGTGTACCGGTGTGTAGCCACATGGAATTGTCTTGTTACTGGTTTTGTTGTTTTATTAAACTTTGCACCTGCTTCCCGACTCACAGCTCCATTATTACACAAGCACACATTGTCAACTAATCATCAAGCCCTCAAGGAGTTGAATGAGGTGTGTTTGTCAAGGGCTACAATGAAACTGTATACTGTTGGGGATACTGGAGGACCAGAGTTGGGAAACATTGCTCTACAGTATGCTACACATGCAGATGTTTAAATGTTTAAATTGCCTGAAACGTACTTCTGTATGTTGGCTGAATACTACAGTATAGTTTGGCTCAAAGAGCCAATTACCTTGACTGTAAACATCACCTCTTCCCATAGGGAAATCATAGGATGACCGCCCCCCCCAACATCTCACATGATCTTACCTGACCAATCAAAGCAGGAGATTGTTGTCTACTGTAGATCTTCTCTGCACAAAGGATCCCCAATATTCACACTTTTTAGTGTTTGGTTTAAGTGGTTATATAAATGGATGATTAATCTGAAAATATGATGAAATAATTTCCAAATTGTTTAAAGTGTACCAATATAGTGGCCTGAATGTCAAGCAGCATAGTGAGATAAGTGAACATATTACAGTCCTTAATTACACTGAGTGGTTAGTGGGTACAGAGGGGTGTAGGTATTCTCCTCTGATAGTGGAAGGGGAAATCCTCTGGATGAATTAGTAATGTCCACAGACAAGACATTAATTATTAACATTGCATCAGTTAACGTACCAGAGTTTAGCCCAGGCAACCACTGAGAATTCACAAGCTACATTTAAAATAGCAACAGATTTGAAGCATATGCACCAGAAATATATATCCAGAGTATATTTTTGACAATATGATGATGTAAGCATGATGCATTAAACCTGTACGTTATCAATCTACCTCCACTTTTAAAACAATCTATGATCTAAATGGAAAGAGATCTGCAATCATGCAGATGACTCCTACTGTATAACTCATGCACATCATTGGCCGTGCACACACCCACATTTTCTGAACTGAAAAAAATCATATATTGAAAATAGATAGAAACCTATAATTATTACACTTAGACAGAACAGCATAATCATTCATTTAGTTACAGCAAAATGTATTTTTTTAAGTATGAGAAAGAATAACAGTAACCCTGTATCCCTGTTCTTTTCAGAAATATGCTTACTCTTAAATAATTTAGAAGAAAGGGAAGCTTACTGTAATTCTCCATAAAATGTGCCTGGGAAAAAAGGAATAACCTTTCCAAATGTAGCTCTTCACTAGACATGCTGAATTAGCTCTGAGCCAGTATGGGAATCCATCCCATCTTAACCATGGTAACCAACACCTTATACTACATGCACAGAGAGGCATGCAGAGAGAGAGAGTGGGGGTGCGATAGCAGAAGCCACAGGGTGCAGAATTCAATCTATTGCCATGGCAGCCAGCGCTACAGAGACAAGAAGCTTTCACCGCACAGACCGATTCATTCAGCAGTTGACTGGACACCAAGCCAGGTTTCTCCTGTCATTCCTCTCCTTTCTCTGTCTCTCTCTCTCTCTCTCTTCCTCGCTCTTTACAATATATTCCTTTGTGGTGAGCCAGACGAGTTACCTTGAGTAATAGAGGATAGGTATTGCGGTGGTCTGTACCAGTATCTTCTAGTCAGGCGGTGACAGAGGAACAGAAGCTCTGCAGGGATCCCCAGAGATGCGGAGAGCTGCAGCTGAACCAAACCAGCGCCCGGCTCGCAGACTGAGCCACTACTACCAGCAGCCTCAGAAGCAGCAGACAGCAAATAGGAAAGGGAGGGGGAAAATCTAAAACAGGAGAGGGGTTTGCTCTATCAGTGGCAGGCACATTACATCATAGGCTGCTCCTGTAGAAGGGTGGGAGAGGAAAGGAGGGGAGAGCGCTGGGGAGAGGAGCGGCTCCCTGTAACAGCAGTACTCTCTGTCACTGGTGGGCTCTTCACTGCACACACCACAATGAATGCACTGTTAATTCTGTTAAAAGTCTGAGGTCGTTAACAGAAGATTCTGTAATGCTGTAATTAATGTTCAGTATTGCTGATTGTTACAGAAGATTACTGTTATTGTTAATGGTACTAATGCTATGCATCTGAGTGTTATTCTAAAGGGTGTAATTTGTGTGTGGTTGCATAGTATTGGTGAGCATGCTTGTATTGTGTGCGTTGGCGGGTGTTTTTGTGTGTGCACGTATAGGTGGTAACATTGCAGGTTGATATTCAGCTCCTAACATAAGGTCATTTTAGATTCCTTACAGCAATGTTATTGAGAGTGAAAATATGGAATTGTTGCTGGTAGACATCTGCTCAAGTTGATTACATTTAAACCAAACTGTCACAAATAAGTGAGGCAGCAGGAAAGCTGCTATGTGAACAGCTCTCCTCCTGCAGCATGTCTCTGACAGAGAGAGACACACATTAAGACAGAACACAGACAGATTATCAGGTGGCCACAGAGTCTGGCTAGTGGCACTAGGGAAGACATGATGGTAGTCCTCCCTTCACTAGTAAACAGATGTTCATCCCCCGCCAACAGACCCACCACATGCCACACACAATACCCACAACATTGAGTGTTCAGAAAAATATTAACTTCATATCATCCACTCATCCACTGCTAATGTAGGCTATTGGCCAGATATCCTCACACATCCAGCCTGTTAGATGAGGCAGGGTGAGACTGGCCGTGTCCCAATACTCATATTAGCGTACCACATACTTAAACTACATAGTATGTACTCATCATAGCATACTATTTAGCACACACTGTTCAGTAAAAAGTAGGCAGTATGTTATGGCGTCAAAGCAGTAGCGGCTCCTGATTGGCTGTGTAGGTGGGGCGGTGGCGAGTGGATTTTTCCGAATTCAACAGACATGCATAACCAGCCTGATAATAGTCAACTGCCAATTTGATTTGTTTCTCTAAACTCTGAATATAATAGGAATGGAGGTATAGGCCTACTCAGGCTGCTTATAGGTAGACTATCACATTCAACCTATACAGGAGGTTAAAAAGGACTGAAGACAGAAACAGATCATTTGGGTCCATTTCAACATATTTATTAGTGAAACCAAAGTGATATAACATATATAAATTAAATCAAATAGAATAGTACACACACCAAAACAAAATTAAGACTTCTGTTCAAATCTTGAACACCACCGTAGAAGCTTTGCTATTTGGCATCTTCCCAATTAAGTAGCCTTGTTTTGTTGTATGGCTACTTGAAGAGAACTAGGGACTATCACTCGCAGCCCACCTCTTCCAATGCATTGTGGAAAAGTGTGCATTGAATTCTATTAGATGAAGAGTCAAAATGAATATAACATACTGGTATTTTAACCATACTTGATTAAAAAAAATATACATCCTATAAAACATTCTATTTTCGCATACTTAGAAGGCGTCATGCGCGATTGTGTTGTTTCCCGATATTAGTTGATTTCACTAGCACATCCCTATATCTAATTGATCAGCTGTTGTCAAAGCCGAAATTAGTATGACATGCGGGCATTTAAAGTACACTCGATTTGAAACTCTTTTGTTCGCATACTCAAGCAGCCTACTATTTAGGACGGACATATGGGTATTCAAAAACAGCCAGTGTTTTCAAGAGGTCTTAACCGCACATTGAGTCAAACAGCAGAAAATAGCAGCCAATGCTTCTCCAGCTGGTGCCAGATGTTACTGGCAGAGAGCACAGCTCCTCAGTCCCCCCTGCTATTACCTCAAGATTGAAGGAAACATTGAAACCCTTGGATTTCTCTCTTTGCTCAGTCTCATATCGATCCATAGAGAGAACTGAAGAAAAAAAACAGAATCGATTGACGTTTTAGAATGAAAAAGACCATGGACAAAAATTGGAATCTAAAGCGTGAAAAATGATCCCCTCTCCCCCTCCTACTGTCCCTGCATCACTCATCTCCAAATCGAGACAAATCTTGTGCCTCCCAACGGAGACTGTGCATCATGTTATTGTGTACTCTCTGTGTTTACACAGCTTTATATTGTTCAGATTGACTCTTGGAACATCATTGTTTCGACTTACAATTCAATGTCAATCATGTGGGTTACCTGGTTGGGCCATATTGAACTGTCCAGTTTACCCAGCATTGTAGCACTGCCAAAACAAATGCTACCACTCAACATCATCAAACAAAGGCCATTTAACTCAAGCGTGAACTCAAGAGATCCTTCTGTGGAGCTGATGAATTGTGTTAGTGTTTGAAGGAAATATTGTGTACAGTTGTCACATGTCTTTATGGTAAGGTTGAGGTAAACTGCTTCAAATACCGTGCTGGTTGTCACATGTCTTTATGGTAAGGTTGAGGTAAACTGCTTCAAATACCGTGCTGGTTGTCACATGTCTTTATGGTAAGGTTGAGGTAAACTGCTTCAAATACCGTGCTGGTTGTCACATGTCTTTATGGTAAGGTTGAAGTAAACTGCTTCAAATACTGTGCTGGTTGTCACATGTCTTTATGGTAAGGTTGAGGTAAACTGCTTCAAATACCGTGCTGATGATATGGAAACCACCGTCGGTTTGCACTTCCATGTAAATGCACCCATGAGAATCTCATAGGAGCATGTCAAATCTGGTGTCAAATGAAAGATACAAGTTTTCATTTTCGAGAAATGAAGGCATACAGTCGGAAGTTTTACATACAGCTTAGCCAAATACATTTAAACTCAGTTTTTCACATGTAATCCTTGTAAAAAAAATCCCTGTTTTAGGTCAGTTAGGATCACCACTTTATTTTAAGAATGTGAAATGTCAGAATAATAGTAGAGAGAAAGATTTATTTGAGCTTTTATTTCTTTCATCACATTCCCAGTGGGTCAGAAGTTTACATACACTCAATTAGTATTTGGTAGCATTGCCTTTAAATTGTTTAACTTGGGTCAAACATTTTGGCTAGCCTTCAACAAGCTTCCCACAAGGAGTTGAGAGAATGTTGGTCTATTCCTCCTGACAGAGCTGGTGTAACTGAGTAAGGGTTGTAGGTCTCCTTGCTCGCACATGTTTTTTCAGTTCTGCCCACAAATATTCTGTAGCATTGAGGTCAGGGTTTGTGATGGTCATTCCAATACCTTGAGTTTGTTGTCCTTTAGCCATTTTGCCACAACTTTGGAAGTATGCTTGGGGTCATTGTCCATTTGGAAGACACATTTGTGACCAAGCTTAAACTTCCTGACTGATGTCTTGAGATGCTGCTTCAATATATCCACATAATTTTCCACCCTCATGATGCCATCTATTTCGTGAAGTGCACCAGTCCCTCCTGCAGCAAAACACCCCCACAACATGATGCTGCCACCCCCGTGATTCACGATTGGGATGATGTTCTTCGTCTTGCAAGCATCCCCCTTTTTCCTCCAAACTTAACGATGGTCATTATGGCCAAACAGTTCTATTTTTGTTTCATCAGACCAGAGGACATTTCTCAAAAAAGTACGATCTTTATTCCCATGTGCAGTTGCAAACCGTAGTCTGTCTTTTTTTATGGCTGTTTTGGAGCAGTGGCTTCCTCCTTGCTGAGCGGCCTTTCAGGTTATGTCGATATAGGACTCATTTTACTCTGGATATAGATACTTTTGCAACTTTGTTTCCTCCAGCATCTTCACAAGGTCCTTTGCTGTTGTTCTGGGATTGATTTGCACTTTTGGCAACACAGTATGTTCATCTCTAGGAGACAGAACGCGTCTCCATCCTGAGTGGTATGACGGCTGTGCGGTCCCATGGTGTTTACACTTGCGTATTATTGTTTGTACAGATGAACGTGGTATCTTCAGGCATTTGGAAATTGCTCCCAAGGATGAACCAGACTTGTCTACAATGTTTTTTCTGAGGTCTTGGCTAATTTATTTTGATTTTCCCATGATGTCAAGCAAAGAGGCACTGAGTTTGAAGGTAGGCCTTGAAATACATCCACAGGTACACCTCCAATTGACTCAAATGATGTCAATTGGCCTATCAGAAGCTTCTAAAGCCATGACATCATTTTCTGGAATTTTCTAAGCTGTTTATAGGCACAGTCAACTTAGTGTATGTAAACTTCTGACCCACTGGAATTGTGATACTGTGAATTATAAGTGAAATAATCTGTCTGTAAACAATTGCTCGAAAAATGACTCGTGTCAGGCACAAAGTAGGTGTCCTAACCGACTTGCCAAAACTATAGTTTGTTAAGAAATTTGTGGAGTGATTTAATGACTCCAACCTAAGTGTCTGTAAACCTCCGACTTCAACCGTATATAAATTTTTTCCATCCTAAATATTAGGAATAAGCAAATGCTTGGAAAAATCTGTGAGGTAATTACTACAATGGGAAATCATAGTGGTCACAAACCACAGTTGGGTCACCTGCTACAGTTCTCCCTTCCACTGGCATACCGCTATGTTGAGCTCATAACCGTTTTTTATTTTTCTGTAGTCTGGTGGGGTAAAAGCAAGTGTGGAAACAGTCCGGACCCCCCCGCCTCTCTCCCTTTTCTCTCTCTCTCTCTCTCTCCAGTTAATATCACCTCTCCCTAATCTTACACCGAACCATGAGCCCCCTCTCTTTCCATTTACATCCTTACCCACTAGTACCGACCGACACCCCAGGTGTTCATGGATGTTTAAAAGATGTTGACATTTTGCCAGTCCGCCTTGGCCCTAATTTCAAAGTCCACAGACGTAATTTTGTTTGGTACTTCCAGACCAGGTTTAATTTCAACGTCCACAGATGTTGACTTTTGGTCCAGTCTGGACCTGATTGGCCCAAATATAGACGTCTATGATTGATTCAAATTTGGTCCAGTCTGGATGAAATCTGAACCGATCACAGACATCTATGTTTCATGATTTTGGAGAGCACAGTACAATACAGTAGAGCACAGGGTATAGTAAAGCAACTTTAAAAAAAGTTTAGTATAGTGGCTGACGTGAGTAGGTCATTTACACGTGTTAACCCTCACAAGGCTGCCGGCCAAGATGGCAGCCAAGCCGCGTCCTCCGAACATGTGCAAACCAGCTGGCTGGAGTGTTTGAGGACATATTCAATCTCTTCATATCCCTAGTCTGTTGTCCCCAGTTGCTTCAAGATTTCCACCATTGTGGAAGCAAAGGTAAGTAAACTAAATGACTCACTTCTGTCATCATGAAGTGCTTTGAATTTAGTTAATGAGGACCATATCACCTCCAGCTTGCCCGACACCCTAGACCCACCACAATTATCATACCACCCCAACAGGTCCACCTGGACAAAAGGGGAAATGACTATGTAAGAATGCTGTTCATAGATTACAGCTCAGCCTTCATCACAGTAGTGCTCTCCAAGCTAATCACCAGGCTAGGAACCCTGGCACTGATCCCTTCCCTCTGCAACTGGGTCCTGGTGGTGAAGGTATGCAACAACACCTCCGCCACGCTGATCCTCAACATGGGCGCCTGTCAGGGGTGCATGCTAAGCCCCCTCCTGTACTCCCTTTTTTACCCATGACTGCGTGTCCACGCACGTCTCAATCTTATTCATCACGTTTTCTGACGACACAACAGTGGTAGACCTGATTACCAACAACAATGAAACAGCCTACAGGGAGGAGTTGAGAGCCCTGGCGGAGTGGTGCCAGGAACATAACTGCAACCTCAATGTCAACAAAACAAAGAAGTAGATCATGGTCTACAGAAGAGAACAGCAGAGCAGAGAGAGCAGAGAGAGCACACCCCCATCCACATCGACGGGCCACAATGGAGAGGTTCAAAAGCTTCAAGTTCCTCGGTGTGCACATCACTGATGACCTGAAATGGTCCCTTAGTCACTGTTACTAGCCGGCAACCACCCAGTACTCTACACCTTAGAGACTGCTGCCCTATGTACATAGAGTTATTGAACGCTGGTCATTTTAATAATGTTTACATACTATTTTACCCACTTTATATGTACACTAAGTGTACAAAATGTTATGAACACCTGCTCTTTCCATACATAGATTGACTAGGTGAATCCAGGTGAAAGCTATGATCCGTTATTGATGTCACTTTTTAAATCCACTTCAATCAATGTAGATGAAGGGGAAGAGACAGGCAAAAGAAGGATAAGCCTCGAGACAATTGAGACGGGATTGTGTATGTGTGCCATTCAAAGGGTGAAGTGCCTTTGAACGGGGCTATGATATTTTGGTATAATCAGTGTATATACTGTATTCTAGTCGTGGCTCGTCCTATATAACTACTGATGTACACACCATTTTCCATTAATATATTGTCCATACACCATGTATATATATATATATATATATATATATGTATATATATATATATATACACTGAACAAAAATATCAACGCTACATGTAAAGTGTTGATCCCATATTTCATCCGCTAAAATAAAAGATCCCAGAAGTTTTTCATACGCACAAAATGCTTATTTCTCTCAAATTTTGTGCACAACTTTGTTTACATCCCTGTTAGTGAACATTTCTCATTTGCCAAGATAATCCATCCACCTGACAGGTGTGGCATATCAAGAATCTGATTAAACAGCATGATCATTACACATGTGCGCCTTGTGCTGGGGACAATGAAAGGTCACTCTAAAATGTGCAGTTATGTCACACAACACAATGCCACAGATGCCTCAAGTTTTGAGAGTGTGCAATAGGCATGCTGACTGCAGGAATGTCCACCAGAGCTATTGCAAGATAATTTATTGTTCATTTCTCTACCATAAGCCACCTCCAATGTTGTTTTAGAGAATTTGGCAGTATGTCCAACTGGCCTCCCAACCCAACCGCAGACCATCATGTGGGCGAGCGATTTGCTGATGTCAACGTTGTGAACAGAGTGCCGTCTGGTGGCTTATGGTATGGGCAGGCATAAACTACGGAAAATTAATACAATTGCATTTTATTGATGGCAATTTGAATGCACAGAGATACCGTGATGAGATCCTTAGTTCCATTGTTGTGCCATTCATTTGCCTCTTTCACCTTATGTTTCAATGCACGGCCGTATGACGCAAAGATCTGTAGACATTTCCTGGAAGCTGAAAATGGCCCAGTTCTTTCATGGCCTGCATAGGGGGTGACCTTGATAATTTATTGTTAAAACGAGAGGCTGCCTGGATCTTTAATTTAAAGACCCTTGCGCCCTTCGGTCTCAACGTAGACTTTGATCTGAAGCCATTCTTGTGATTATTGTGACTTTGCCATTGTAATTGTTTGTAAACTTGTGTAGTCAAATTAATCTATGATCGTATGCTATCCATTTGTTGTTTGTATGCTGTTCTTTGTATGACATTTTAATATTTGATCATTAACTAATGATATTAGGCCACTCTTGGCCATGATTACAGACACCTGTGTCTTTTGACACTATATAAACGAGTCATCCTGCAGTGTTTGTGATTATACCCTGATGAAGACAGCTTGGCTGTCGAAACGTTGGTAATTACATTTTTGCATCTGAGCTCCTAGAGTGTGCTGCTCTCTTCTATTTTCAAATGGCCTGCATACTCACCAGACATGTAACCCATTGAGCATGTTTGGGATGCTCTGGATTGAAGTGTATGACAGCGTGTTCCAGTTCCCTCCAATATCCAGCAACTTTACAGAGCCATTGATGAGGAGTGGGACAACATTCCACAGGCCACAATCAGCAGCCTGATCAACTTTATGCGCAGGAGATGTGTTGCCCTGCATACCAGATACTGATAGGTTTTCTGGTCCATGCCCCTAAAGGCATATGTGAACAACAGATGCATATCTGTATTCCCAGCTATGTGCCTAATGAATTTATTACAATTGACTGATTTCTCTACTTGAACTGTAACTCAGTAAAATTGTTGAAATTGTTGCATGGTGCGTTTTTATTTTTTGTTCAGTGTATATACTCACCAGACAGTTTTACTAGGTACCCATATAGTACCAGGTCGGAACCCCCTTTGACTCCGGGAACATCCTGAATTCTTCGGGAATGGATTCTACAAGGTTTTGGAAACATTCCACAGGGATGTTGGTCCATGCTGAAGTGATGGCATTATGCAGTTGCTTCAGATTGGACGGCGGTACATTCATGCCAACAGCCCATTCCATCTCATCAGAAAGATGCTCTATTGGGTTTGGTCAGCAACAATGTTCAGATTCGCTATAGCGTTCAATTGTTGCTTAATTGGTATCAAGGGACCTAACATGTGCCAGGAAAAGATTTCCCACATCAGTACACCACCGCCCCCAGTCTATACCGTTGACACCAGGTAGGATAGGTGCATGGACGCTGCTTACACCAAATCCTGACTCAGCCATCAGCATGACGCAACAGCCACTGGCATTCATCAGATCACAGTCATACGCTGGACCTAGTTTTGTCCCATGGAATAAACGTGGTGGATCTTAATGTTTTTCCTCATAATCCTGGACTATCGGACCACCATTTTATTACGTTTGCAATTGCAACAAATAATCTGCTCAGACCCCAACCAAGGAACATCAAAAGTCGTGCTATAAATTCACAGACAACACAAAGATTCCTTGATGCCCTTCCAGACTCCCTCTGCCTACCCAAGGACGCCAGAGGACAAAAATCAGTTAACCACCTAACTGAGGATCTCAATTTAACCTTGCGCAATACCCTAGATGCAGTTGCACCCCTAAAAACTAAAAAAATTCTCATAAGAAACTAGCTCCCTGGTACACAGAAAATACCCGAGCTCTGAAGCAAGCTTCCAGAAAATTGGAACGGAAATGGCGCCACACCAAACTGGAAGTCTTCCGACTAGCTTGGAAAGACAGTACCGTGCAGTACCGAAGAGCCCTTACTGCTGCTCGATCATCCTATTTTTCTAACTTAATTGAGGAAAATAAGAACAATCCGAAATTCCTTTTTGATACTGTCGCAAAGCTAACTAAAAAGCAGCATTCCCCAAGAGAGGATGACTTTCACTTTAGCAGTGATAAATTCATGAACTTCTTTGAGGAAAAGATTATGATTATTAGAAAGCAAATTACGGACTCTTCTTTAAACCTGCGTATTCCTCCAAACCTCAGTTGTCCTGAGTCTGCACAACTCTGCCAGGACCTAGGATCAAGAGAGACGCTCAAGTGTTTTAGTACTATATCTCTTGACACAATGATGAAAATAATCATGGCCTCTAAACCTTCAAGCTGCATACTGGACCCTATTCCAACTAAACTACTGAAAGAGCTGCTTCCTGTGCTTGGCCCTCCTATGTTGAACATAATAAACGGCTCTCTATCCACTGGATGTGTACCAAACTCACTAAAAGTGGCAGTAATAAAGCCTCTCTTGAAAAAGCCAAACCTTGACCCAGAAAATATAAAAACTATCGGCCTATATCGAATCTTCCATTCCTCTCAAAAATTTTAGAGAAGGCTGTTGCTCAGCAACTCACTGCCTTCCTGAAGACAAACAATGTATACGAAATGCTTCAGTCTGGTTTTAGACCCCATCATAGCACTGAGACGGCACTTGTGAAGGTGGTAAATGACATTTTAATGGCATCGGACCGAGGCTCTGCATCTGTCCTCGTGCTCCTAGACCTTAGTGCCGCTTTTGATACCATCGATCACCACATTCTTTTGGAGAGATTGGAAACCCAAATTGGTCTACACGGACAAGTTCTGGCCTGGTTTAGATCTTATCTGTCGGAAAGATATCAGTTTGTCTCTGTGAATGGTTTGTCCTCTGACAAATCAACTGTAAATTTCGGTGTTCCTCAAGGTTCCGTTTTAGGACCACTATTGTTCTCACTATATATTTTACCTCTTGGGGATGTTATTCGAAAACATAATGTAAACTTTCACTGCTATGCGGATGACACACAGCTGTACATTTCAATGAAACATGGTGAAGCCCCAAAATTGCCCTCGCTAGAAGCATGTGTTTCAGACATAAGGAAGTGGATGGCTGCAAACTTTCTACTATTAAACTCGGACAAAACAGAGATGCTTGTTCTAGGTCCCAAGAAACAAAGAGATATTCTGTTGAATCTGACAATTAATCTTAATGGTTGTACAGTCGTCTCAAATAAAACTGTGAAGGACCTCGGCGTTACTCTGGACCCTGATCTCTCTTTTGAAGAACATATCAAGACCATTTCAAGGACATCTTTTTTCCATCTACGTAACATTGCAAAAATCAGAAACTTTCTGTCCAAAAATGATGCAGAAAAATTAATCCATGCTTTTGTCACTTCTAGGTTAGACTACTGCAATGCTCTATTTTCCGGCTACCCGGATAAAGCACTAAATAAACTTCAGTTAGTGCTAAATACGGCTGCTAGAATCCTGACTAGAACCAAAAATGTGATCATATTACTCCAGTGCTAGCCTCTCTACACTGGCTTCCTGTCAAAGCAAGGGCTGATTTCAAGGTTTTACTGCTAACCTACAAAGCATTACATGGGCTTGCTCCTACCTATCTCTCTGATTTGGTCCTGCCGTACATACCTACACGTACGCTACGGTCACAAGACGCAGGCCTCCTAATTGTCCCTAGAATTTCTAAGCAAACAGCTGGAGGCAGGGCTTTCTCCTATAGAGCTCCATTTTTATGGAACGGTCTGCCTACCCATGTCAGAGACGCAAACTCGGTCTCAACCTTTAAGTCTTTACTGAAGACTCATCTCTTCAGTGGGTCATATGATTGAGTGTAGTCTGGCCCAGGAGTGGGAAGGTGAACGGAAAGGCTCTGGAGCAACGAACCGCCCTTGCTGTCTCTGCCTGGCCGGTTCCCCTCTTTCCACTGGGATTCTCTGCCTCTAACCCTATTACAGGGGCTGGGTCACTGGCTTACTGGGGCTCTCTCATGCCGTCCCTGGAGGGGGTGCGTCACCTGAGTGGGTTGATTCACATCGTGCACCACTCCCCAGCATTCTTCTTGCCAATGTCCAGTCTCTTGACAACAAGGTTGATGAAATCCGAGCAAGGGTAGCATTCCAGAGGGACATCAGAGACTGTAACGTTCTCTGCTTCACGGAAACATGGCTCACCGGAGAGACGCAATCCGAAGCGGTGCAGCCAGCGGGTTTCTCCACGCATCGCGCCGACAGAAACAAACATCTCTCTGGTAAGAAGACGGGCGGGGGCGTATGCCTTATGGCCAACGTGACATGGTGTGATGAAGGAAACATACAGGAACTCAAATCCTTCTGTTCACCTGATTTAGAATTCCTCACAATCAAATGTAGACCGCATTATCTACCAAGAGAATTCTCTTCGATTATAATCACAGCCGTATATATCCCCCCAAGCAGACACATCGATGGCTCTGAACGAACTTTATTTAACTCTCTGCAAACTGGAAACGATTTATCCGGAGGCTGCATTCATTGTAGCTGGGGATTTTAACAAGGCTAATCTGAAAACAAGACTCCCTAAATTTTATCAGCATATTGATTGCGCAACCAGGGGTGGAAAGACCCTGGATCATTGTTACTCTAACTTCCGCGACGCATATAAGGCCCTGCCCCGCCCCCCTTTCGGAAAAGCTGACCACGACTCCATTTTGTTGATCCCTGCCTACAGACAGAAACTAAAACAAGAAGCTCCCACGCTGAGGTCTGTCCAACGCTGGTCCGACCAAGCCGACTCCACACTCCAAGACTGCTTCCATCACGTGGACTGGGAGATGTTTCGTATTGCGTCAGACAACAACATTGACGAATACGCTGATACGGTGTGCGAGTTCATTAGAACGTGCGTTGAAGATGTCGTTCCCATAGCAACGATTAAAACATTCCCTAACCAGAAACCGTGGATTGATGGCAGCATTCGTGTGAAACTGAAGGCACGAACCACTGCTTTTAATCAGGGCAAGGTGTCTGGTAACATGACTGAATACAAACAGTGCAGCTATTCCCTCCGCAAGGCTATCAAACAAGCTAAGCGCCAGTACAGAGACAAAGTAGAATCTCAATTCAACGGCTCAGACACAAGAGGTATGTGGCAGGGTCTACAGTCAATCACGGACTACAGGAAGAAACCCAGCCCAGTCACGGACCAGGATGTCTTGCTCCCAGGCAGACTAAATAACTTTTTTGCCCGCTTTGAGGACAATACAGTGCCACTGACACGGCCTGCAACGGAATCATGCGGCCTCTCCTTCACTGCAGCCGAAGTGAGTAAGACATTTAAACGTGTTAACCCTCGCAAGGCTGCAGGCCCAGACGGCATCCCCAGCCGCGCCCTCAGAGCATGCGCAAACCAGCTGGCCGGTGTGTTTACGGACATATTCAACCAATCCCTATACCAGTCTGCTGTTCCCACATGCTTCAAGAGGGCCACCATTGTTCCTGTTCCCAAGAAAGCTAAGGTAACTGAGCTAAACGACTACCGCCCGTAGCACTCACATCCGTCATCATGAAGTGCTTTGAGAGACTAGTCAAGGACCATATCACCTCCACCCTACCTGACACCCTTGACCCACTCCAATTTGCTTACCGCCCAAATAGGTCCACAGACGATGCAATCTCAACCACACTGCACACTGCCCTAACCCATCTGGACAAGAGGAATACCTATGTGAGAATGCTGTTCATCGACTACAGCTCGGCATTCAACACCATAGTACCCTCCAAGCTCGTCATCAAGCTCGAGACCCTGGGTCTCGACCCCGCCCTGTGCAACTGGGTACTGGACTTCCTGACGGGCCGCCCCCAGGTGGTGAGGGTAGGCAACAACATCTCCTCCCCGCTGATCCTCAACACTGGGGCCCCACAAGGGTGCGTTCTGAGCCCCCTCCTGTACTCCCTGTTCACCCACGACTGCGTGGCCATGCACGCCTCCAACTCAATCATCAAGTTTGCGGACGACACAACAGTGGTAGGCTTGATTACCAACAACGACGAGACGGCCTACAGGGAGGAGGTGAGGGCCCTCGGAGTGTGGTGTCAGGAAAATAACCTCACACTCAACGTCAACAAAACTAAGGAGATGATTGTGGACTTCAGGAAACAGCAGAGGGAACACCCCCATCCACATCGATGGAACAGTAGTGGAGAGGGTAGCAAGTTTTAAGTTCCTCGGCATACACATCACAGACAAACTGAATTGGTCCACTCACACAGACAGCATCGTGAGGAAGGCGCAGCAGCGCCTCTTCAACCTCAGGAGGCTGAAGAAATTCGGCTTGTCACCAAAAGCACTCACAAACTTCTACAGATGCACAATCGAGAGCATCCTGGCGGGCTGTATCACCGCCTGGTATGGCAACTGCACCGCCCTCAACCGTAAGGCTCTCCAGAGGGTAGTGAGGTCTGCACAACGCATCACCGGGGCAAACTA
The DNA here is from genome assembly GCF_018296145.1 of Oncorhynchus tshawytscha. Taxonomy (NCBI): domain Eukaryota; kingdom Metazoa; phylum Chordata; class Actinopteri; order Salmoniformes; family Salmonidae; genus Oncorhynchus; species Oncorhynchus tshawytscha. The sequence goes on along the minus strand of NC_056434.1, from coordinate 31,603,045 downwards.
CCTGCCCTCCAGGACACCTACACCACCCGATGCTACAGGAAGGCCATAAAGATCATCAAGGACATCAACCACCCGAGCCACTGCCTGTTCACCCCGCTGTCATCCAGAAGGCGAGGTCAGTACAGGTGCATCAAAGCTGGGACCGAGAGACTGAAAAACAGCTTCTATCTCAAGGCCATCAGACTGTTAAACAGCCACCACTAACATTGAGTGGCTACTGCCAACACACTGTCAATGACACTGACTCTACTCCAGCCACTTTAATCATGGGAATTGATGGGAAATTATGTAAATATATCACTAGCCACTTTAAACAATGCTACCTTATATAATGTTACTTACCCTACATTGTTCATCTCATATGCATACGTTGATACTGTACTCTATATCATCGACTGCATCCTTATGTAATACATGTATCACTAGCCACTTTAACTATGCCACTTGGTTTACATACTTATCTCATATGTATATACTGTACTCGATATCATCTACTGTATCTTGCCTATGCTGCTCTGTACCATCACTCATTCATATATCCTTATGTACATATTCTTTATCCCCTTACACTGTGTATAAGACAGTAGTTTTTTTTTGGAATTGTTAGTTAGATTACTTGCTCGTTATTACTGCATTGTCGGAACTAGAAGCACAAGCATTTCGCTACACTCGCATTAACATCTGCTAACCATGTGTATGTGACAAATAAAATTTGATTTGATTTGATTTGATTCACTGTTGTGGTCATCCTGTCTGGGTTGGCGCCCCCCTTGGGTTGTGCCGTGGCGGAGATCTTTGTGGGCTATACTCAGCCATGTCTCAGGATGGTCAGTTGGTGGTTGAAGATATCCCTCTAGTGGTGTGGGGGCTGTGCTTTGGCAAAGTGGGTGGGGTTATATCCTTCCTGTTTGGCCCTGTCCGGGGTGACCTCGGATGGGGCCACAGTGTCTCCTGACCCCTCCTGTCTCAGCCTCCAGTATTTATGCTGCAGTAGTTTATGTGTCGGGGGCTGGGGTCAGTTTGTTATATCTGGAGTACTTCTCCTGTCCTATTCGGTGTCCTGTGTGAATCTAAGTGTGCGTTCTCTAATTCTCTCCTTCTCTCTTTCTTTCTCTCTCTCGGAGGACCTGAGCCCTAGGACCTGAGCTCCAGGACTACCTGACATGATGACTCCTTGCTGTCCCCAGTCCACCTGGCCATGCTGCTGTTCCAGTTTCAACTGACCTGAGCCCTAGGACCATGCCCCAGGACTACCTGACATGATGACTCCTTGCTGTCCCCAGTCCACCTGGCCATGCTGCTGCTCCAGTTTCAACTTCCACCTGACTGTGCTGCTGCTCCAGTTTCAACTGTTCTGCCTTATTATTATTCGACCATGCTGGTCATTTATGAACATTTGAACATCTTGGCCATGTTCTGTTATAATCTCCACCCGGCACAGCCAGAAGAAGACTGGCCACCCCACATAGCCTGGTTCCTCTCTAGGTTTCTTCCTAGGTTTTGGCCTTTCTAGGGAGTTTTTCCTAGCCACCGTGCTTCTACACCTGCATTGCTTGCTGTTTGGGGTTTTAGGCTGGGTTTCTGTACAGCACTTTGAGATATCAGCTGATGTACGAAGGGCTATATAAATAAATTTGATTTGATTTGATCAGATGAGGTAATGTTTTTCCACTCCTCAATTGTCCACTGTTGGTGATCCAGTGCCCACTAGAGCCGCTTCTTCTTGTTTTTAGCTGATAGGAGTGGACTCCAGTGTGGTTGTCTGCTGCAATAGCCCATCCGTGACAAGGATCAACAAGTTGTGTGTTCCGAGATGCGGTTCTGCACACCGTTGTACTGCGCCATTATTTGTCTGTTTGTGGCCCGCCTGTTAGCTTAAAAACTGTTTCGTTTACATGAATTCTGATTATTTCCAGAGATACACAACATCCTGAATATATGTAGATATCTTTGTTAGAAATAATACTATATTTCCCTTGATGAAGTGATGCTTTTGGGGCAGCAGGTAGCCTAGTGGTTAGAGCGTTGGGCCAGTAACCAAAAGGTTGCTGGATCGAATCCCTGAGCTGACAAGGTAAAAATATGTTGTTCTACCCCTGAACAAGGCAGTTAACCCACTGTTCCCTGGTAGGCCATCATTGTAAATAAGAATTTGTTCTTAACTGACTTGCCTAATACAAAATTGCTCTACATGTTCTTTTCCAGCTGTTTTAAACAGAGAACAAAGTTGACTTTTTTATTAGGTCATGCAGCTGAATCCTGAGATCACTTGAGATTTTAGTAAGGCCTTGAAGGCAAAGTTTACCATTGTATGGGCATGTCAGCATGATGGCTGCCTCAGTGATTGATGTGGTGCCATCAAAGCGTCACTAGTGATTTACTGATACTTACTTCTTATTCGTCCCTACATAGCCATCCTTCAACTCTTATCCAGCACCATGGACAAACTGTACAGGCCAGAAACACACTCCCCAGATGAGTAGGAAAACTACAGTGTATTTTCTCAGTAACAACATGTCATGCTTTGATTTGTGTTTAAAAATTGAAATGTAAATTACATAAATGGGATCAAAACACTACATTATATTAATTTGGAAAAGTGGCCTGGAAATGGGAGTTATATTTCACCTCCCTCGTCAGATGCCTTTTCCACATCTCACCCCTCACTTACTCTCTCCCTCCAATCAAATCACATCAATCACCTTCCTAATATTGAGTTGCAGCCCCCCTCTCCCTATGCCCTCAGAACAGCCTCAATTCGTTGTGGCATGGACTCTACAAGGTGTCAAAAGCCTTCCACAGGGATGCTGGCCCATGTTGACTCCAATGCTTCTAACAGGTTGTGTTAAGTTGGCTGGATGTCCTTTGGGTGGTGGACCATTCTTGATACTGGTATTCCTTGCACCTACTACCATACCCCGTTCAAAGGCTCTTAAATCTTTTGTCTTGCCGATTCACCCTCTGAATGGCACACGTACACAATCCAATCTCAATTGTCTCAAGGCTTACATTTTCGGGACTCTGACATGGCTCATTCTGATATTTCTTTATGTGTGTATATTATGTGTGTATTGTTTTGTATTGCTAGGTATTACTGCACTGTTGGAGCTAGAAACACAAGCATTTTGCTGCAACTGTGATAACACATTTGTGTACGTGACCAATTAACTTTGACTTGAGTTCAGTACATCACAGGATTGTAGAGTACAGTCATGAGAGTACAGTCAGTACTCTACTGTACTGAACTAGGCTATACTCTACTTTACTGTACGCTACTGAAATGTACTGTCCTGTATTGAACTCTACTTTACTGTACGCTACTGAAATGTACTGTCCTGTATTGAACTCTACTTTACTGTACGCTACTGAAATGTACTGTCCTGTATTGAACTCTACTTTACTGTACGCTACTGAAATGTACTGTCCTGTATTGAACTCTACTTTACTGTACGCTACTGAAATGTACTGTCCTGTATTGAACTCTACTTTACTGTACGCTACTGAAATGTACTGTCCTGTATTGAACTCTACTTTACTGTACGCTACTGAAATGTACTGTCCTGTATTGAACTCTACTTTACTGTACGCTACTGAAATGTACTGTCCTGTATTGAACTCTACTTTTCTGAGAGATTTTTACAAACTTCAGGTGTCATGTCATAGCTGACACCCCATTCTTTCTGCAGACATGTTTCGGAGCAGATATTTAACAGTTTTTGGAAAACTGAGGGAGATTTTACTGTAATTCTGTTACCAAACGTTGCATCTGCACAGTTCTTCCAGTTAATGTGTCATACATTTTAAAGTGAGGAATACGAGTCTTAGCTCAAAATTCCGTTATCGTGGACTTGCGCACCAATGACAGACCAGGGGTACACCCTTAATTGTAGCCCTGTTGACAGGCTCCAAAGGTCACAAAAACTGACAGACAGCCCATAATGCTATTTCACAGTTGTATGAGTAGGTTTCAAATGAAACTATAGATCATAAATGCCATATCTTTGAACGTAGCCATCTACAAAATCAATATGAGTATGTTTATGAATCTTACTATGCTAGTCTGAGAATATCCATAATTATGTCCAGGTGTTTTTTCTGACAGCGTTTCCAAGAAAGACAGAATACAGCTCCAGCATCGTAACACGCAGATGTGACCTTCACTTCCCAACAATATAGCACATCTCAGCAATGATACGCCCAAACAGAATGAGAAAATAAAGGGGCCATTGTGTGTTGCTGTGTAGAACTTAAGAAGTATGACAGGCAAGGGAGCAAATCAGTCTAGCTAGTCTTTTGCTTCTGCCTCTTTTACAAACTGAAGAATGAAATTCCGAACGTGTTAGATACTGTAGGTTGACTGGAATGCAGAACAGAAGATGATCTTGGAGAGAGCAGACTGACTGTATGATGTCCAGTGTGTGTAGAGGACATGGCCTGCTATTGAGTAGAGAACTATTGGCCTGGGGAAGGCCAAAATGTAAACACCCCTCCAGATGGAGCTGACCCCTACTACCACAAATTGGTTGAACCCTTATAACCGCAGGGGACAGCAGCTATGAAATATTATTGCTCAACACACAGCTTTCTATTTTCCACTGCAATAAAATGCTATTTTCCCAAAGAATTGTGCGGTTACAAAGTTGCTCATAGATTCCAGTATTACATTGCATGAAGTGGAGGGGAAATAACAAAAGCATTCAACTGGAGGGGATGACCTTGACAAGAGAAGCAAAAAGGAAGAGAATCATTTTCATGGAATACAGTGGTTCACTTCAGCCATTAAACATATTCAAGTAGAAATATTCATATTATGTGAGTGAAGTAAAATTGTAAAATGTTAATCAAACAAAGAACAATGAGCCTTTTCTTATTATATCAATATCACATTGTACAGAAAGCAAAAATGGAACAAAGAAAAATCAGGCATATATCTAGTTATTGTTTTGCTTCGTTCTCCTACCAATCCAAATATTTAGCTACAAAACACGGACTTTCACGAGAATCACTGTGGTTGTATAATTCAACAACCAGACAATGAGTTCCTTTGAGGGTGTTAGATGTCAGAGAATTACTCAGATTTCACACATGGAGTTGAGAAGTGATCAGTGTTCAGGCTCAGCGTGATGCATGGTGCTGATTAATCATACTTAGCAGCACATCCTGGCCCCCGGCCCCTAAGAGCACTTCCCTAATTAAAAGGTCAGAGGCGAGTGCTAGGCCCATTCTGTAACCACTGAACAGAGGCGAGAACAATCAACGTCATGACAACCCCACTCAGTGACCACCTCCCTGATATGAGGAAAAGGATGTAGAAGCAACATGGACATTAGTGTAGTGATATCTGGCCTCACACATACATTAATCATGGGAGATAATGCCACACCAGTAATGGTGACATACTTAACCCAATGCATGGACAGACTCAAGGGTCAAACAGACAGAGAGTTATGCTCTGAAAGCATAAAGGTCCCCATATCACTGATGTAGAAGATGAGTATTCCTTCTAATATGGTGTCCTCCACATCACCTCGCTCTCATTACTAGGCCTATACATTTTAAAAAGTGAATTATAAAATAATACCCTAGGCTAAAAGACTGGATGTCTAATGTTCATAGTCTATGTACCTTACCAAAGCATTTTAAAGCACATTCTTCCCACACACTGAAACTTTGCAGCTCTGCTCATATTTACCACGGTCTATTAGACCAGCTTTGCAATTAATAACCAGGGTCAAGCCAGGCCTTTCAGATGCCTCTGCTAATGCTACAAGCAATTCATCACTTCGACACTTCCACAGCCTGTTTTCTCTGGATTTTTCCATCCTTTGTTTCTCTGCTGTTAACAAGTCAAACAGAACAAAACAAGAGTGAAACAGTTCTAAATGAAAGAATGACAATGCAAACAGATTAGTACAAGGGCATGAACACGAACACAACCTTATTTTTTGTCAAAACACTCGTGGCAGACAGTGAAGCATCAACAAGAAACACAAGCTGAAGCCCTGGTGATAAACATGCAACCCTCTGGTAATTGTGTACTCTAATGATACAAAAATCTAAACGAAAACAAGTGAGGCCTTACAGATGTCTAAACATGGCCATGAGAACATCTGACCTTCATTACTGTTGAAGCCTTTAAGGAACAAAATGCAGCTAGAATGCAGCATAAATGCAGTTCAACTGCAGTACACTGCAGTTATTCTGCAATTGCTGCATCCAAAATACAACAGTTGACTTAGGTTACTGCACTTTTACTGCAGTTTCAAAACTGCAATATTGACTTGAAAAGGGAGGATATGTGTCTCTACATCAGAACCCTCAGACCTCCAGAGTTCCAGTGAGATAAAGTAACTAGTGAGGATACATCATCATTGTTAGCTGTCCTTCAGCCTCAGATAGCATTGTATGCAGCCCCGTGTAACAGCTAAATCGCCTGAGTCTGGATAAGGAGTGCTATGTCCTGAGCAGACAAAGGTTGGGTCTCTAAAAACCATAAAGCAATGATCTAGCTGTAATAATCCAAAGCCAGGGCACTATCAGATGTCATCACCTCACATTCAACCTCTTGTCACTCAATATCATGTGACTGTGGCAAGAAACTAAATCCTATCACATCTGAGTGCCCGACTTGGTACTATACTGCACGGTAGGTCTAAATGTCAAATGTGTCATAGGGTTATGCAGTATGTCTGAAACTACATACGGATACGCAGTGTTATTTTACAATCCGCACAAAAGTTAACAAAACAGAAGTGTATTACATAAGAAATGCTCCAGGGATTTAACACTTCCTTTGTAGTCTGAGCTAACTGACAGGCAGGGTCGGCTGACCATGTGCTGCTGTCAATAAGAGACAGAGGAACAGCAGTTGTAGTCTTGCCATGCCTTGAAACAGTGACCCTAATCCCTGGCATAATCACAGCATCCAGCCAGGAGATAGAGCCCCACCCCAGGCACCATGTCAGAAAGCCCCCCGGCCCCCAGCCCCCTACCCTCTGTCAGAGAGGAGTGTGTCGCACTGGGATGAGGGACGATAGTTTGACCTCCATATTCACAGTGATTGTGGGACAGCTGCTCTGAAGTAGCTCTAATAGAAAGATGTGAAACATTCCTCTAGCTTTGCCTTCATCATACCACTGAGCTCTGGTCAATCAACATCATACAACCTAACTACAGATCCTAACTCTACAAACACATGTACAGTGAGGCAAAAGAGTATTTAGTCAGCCACCAATTGTGCAAGTTCTCCCACTTAAAAAGATGAGGCCTGTATTTTTCATCATAGGTACACTTCAACTATGACAGACAAAATTAGAAAAAAAGTCCAGAAAATCACATTGTAGGATTTTTAATTAATTAATTTTCAAATTATGGTGGAAAATAAGTATTTGGTCAATAACAAAAGTTTATCTCAATACTTTGTTATACACCCTTTGTTGGCAATGACAGAGGTCAAACGTTTTCTGTAAGTATTCACAAGGTTTTCACACACTGTTGCTGGTATTTTGGCCCATTCCTCCATGTTAGATCTCCTCTAGAGCAGTGATGTTTTGGGGCTGTTGCTGGGCAACACAGACTTTCAACTCCCTCCAAAGATTTTCTATGGGGCTGACATCTGGAGACTGGCTAGGCCACTCCAGGACCTTGAAATGCTTCTTATGAAGCCACTCCTTCGCTGCCCGGGCGGTGTGTTTGGGATCATTGTCATACTGAAAGACCCAGCCACGTTTCATCTTCAATGCCCTTGCTGATGGAAGGAGGTTTTCACTCAAAATCTCACGATACATGGCCCCATTCATTCTTTCCTTTACACGGATCAGTCGTCCTGGTCCCTTTGCAGAAAAACAGCCCCAAAGCATGATGTTTCCACCCTCATGCTTCACAGTAGGTATGGTGTTCTTTGGATGCAACTCAGCATTCTTTGTCCTCCAAACATGACGAGTTGAGTTTTTACCAAAAAGTTCTATTTTGGTTTCATCTGACCATATGACATTCTCCCAATCTTCTTCTGGATCATCCAAATGCTCTCTAGCAAACTTCACTGCAGGATTTGAGTCCCTGGCGGCGTAGTGTGTTACTGATGGTAGCTTTGTTACTTTGTTCCCAGCTCTCTGCAGGTCATTCACTAGGTCCCCCCGTGTGGTTCTGAGATTTTTGCTCACCGTTCTTGTGATCATTTTGACCCCACGGGGTGAGATCTTGCATGGAGCCCCAGATCGAGGGAGATTATCAGTGGTCTTGTATGTCTTCCATTTCCTAATAATTGCTCCCACAGTTGATTTCTTCAAACCAAGCTGCTTACCTATTGCAGATTCAGTCTTCCCAGCCTGGTGCAGGTCTACAATTTTGTTTTTGGTGTCCTTTGACAGCTCTTTGGTCTTGGCCATAGTGGAGTTTGGAGTGTGACTGTTTGAGGTTGTGGACAGGTGTCTTTTATACTGATAACAAGTTCAAACAGGTGCCATTAATACAGGTAACGAGTGGAGGACAGAGGAGCCTCTTAAAGAAGAAGTTACAGGTCTGTGAGAGCAAGAAATCTTGCTTGTTTGTAGGTGACCAAATAATTATTTTCCACCATAATTTGCAAATAAATTCATTAAAAATCCTACAATGTGATTTTCTGGATTTTTTAAACAAATTTTGTCTGTCATAGTTGAAGTGTACCTATGATGAAAATTGCAGGCCTCTCTCATCTTTTTAAGTGGGAGAACTTGCACAATTGGTGGCTGACTAAATACTTTTTTGCCCCACTGTATGTACTGTACAGTGCTTTCGGAAAGCATTCAGACCCATTGACCTTTTCCACATTTTGTTACGTTACAACCTTATTCTAAAATGGATAAAATTGTTTTTTCCCCCTCATCAATCTACATACAATACCCCATAATGACAATTTTTGCTAATTTATTAAAAATAAAGAACTTAAATATCACATTTACATAAGTATTCAGACCATTTACTCAGTACTTTGTTGAAGCATCTTTGGCAGCGATTACAGCCTCAAGATGTTTTGGGTATGATGCTACAAGGTTGGCACATGTATTTGGGGTGTTTCTCCCATTCTTATCTGCAGATCCTCTCAAGCTCTGTCAGATTGGATGGGGAGTGTCGCCGCACAGCTATTTTCAGATCTCTCCAGAGATGTTTCGATTGGGTTCAAGTCTGGGCTCTGGCTGGGCCACTCAAGGACATTCAGAGACTTGTCCCGAAGCCACTCCTGCGTTATCTTGGTTGTGTGCTTAGGGTTGTTGTCCTGTTGGAAGATCCACACAGCGTGATGCTGCCACCACCATGCTTCACTGTAGGGATGGTGCCAGGTTTCCTCCAGATGTGACTCTTGGAATTTAGGCCAAAGAGTTCAATCTTGGTTTCATCAGACCAGAGAATCTTGTTTCTCATGGTCTGAGTGTCTTTAGGTGTCTTTTGGCCAACTCCAAGCGGGCTGTCATGTGCCTTTTACTGAGGAGTGGCTTCCATCTGACCACTCTACCATAAGGCCTTATTGCTGGAGTGCTGCAGAGATGGTTGTCCTTCTGGAAGGTTCTCCCATCTCCACACTCTGGGTTCTTGGTCACCTCCCTGACCAAGGCCCTTTCCCCCCGGTTGCTCAGTTTGTCCAGGTGGAGAGCTCTATGTGGAGTCTTGGTGGTTCCAAACTTCTTTCATTTCAAAATGAAGGAGGCCACTGTGTTCTTGGGGACCTTCAATGCTGCAGAAATGTTTTGGCACCCTTCCCCAGATCTGTGCCTTGACAAAATCCTGTCTCAGAGCTCTACGGACAATTCCTTCAACCTCATGGCTTGGTTATTGCTCTGACATGCACTGTCAACCGTGGGACCTTATATAGACAGGTGTGTGCCTTTCCAAATCGTGTCCAATAAATTGAATTTACCATACGTGGACTCCAATCAAGTTGTAGAGTGGATACAGGATGCACCTGAGCTCAGTTTCGGGTCTCATAGCAAAGGGTCTGAATACTTATGTAAATAAGGCACTTCTGTTTTTGTTGTTTTATAAATGTGCAAAAATTTGCAAAAGCCTCTTTTCACTTTGTCATCATAGGGTATTCTGTGTAGATTGCTGAGGATTTAAAAAAATATATATTTTAGAATAAGGCTGGAAAGTAACAGAATGTGGAAAAAGTCAATGGGTCTGAATACATTCAGAGGGCGCTGTATATCTCAAATTCAATCAAATGTTATGTGACATGTGCCGAATACAACAGGTGTAGACTTTACTGTGAAATCCTTGCTTGCAAGCCCTTCCTAACGATGCAGTTAAAAACTAATAATACAAAGAAAAGGAGTAACACAAGGAATAAAATACACATGAATGGAGCTGTATAAAGGGAGTGCCAGTACCAGATCAATGTGCAGGAGTACAAGATATTTGAGGTAGATATGTACATGAAGGCAGGTTAAAGTGACTAGGCATCAGGATAATAAGAGTAAAATACAGAACAGAGTAGCAGCAGCATATGATGAGTGTAAAAGTGTGTGTGTGTGTATGTGTATGTACGTGTATGTATGTGTGTGTATGTGTGATTGTGTCGTCTCTGTATGCATGTGTGTGTTATGTGTGTGTGTGCATATTTAGTGCATGTAAATGTGTGTGGGTTTTGTGTGAGTGTGTCAGTGTAGTGTATGTGAGTGACTGTGTATATAGTATGTCTAGTCTTGTGAATATGCATAGGGTCAGTGCAGATAGGGTATCCAATTAATGAACTATTTAGCAGTCTTATGGCTTGGGTGTAGAAGCTGTCTCAGAGCCTGTTGGTCCGAAAGCCGATAAGCCGGTACCGTTTGCTGGATGGTAGCAGAGTGAACAGTGAGGGGGAAGAGGCGCTGTCATACCCTCTTCAAGACTGTGCGGGTGTGTGTGGACGATGT